>NC_141698.1:418922839-419385339 GCF_964263255.1 Lissotriton vulgaris
TTATCCATCAGATGATGGATTACGTAGCAAATCTATAATTATAATTATACAAAAATCGGTGCAGCATCACAATCTCATAATTCCAGTGGCCCTGATAATAGCTAAAATACTTACATCCCAATATAAACATTGCTGTTTCCTTTTTGTGTCCGATGAGAACCAGCCCTAAGGACTTACTAAAACAACCCCTTTTCCCCTTAAGTGAATCCTGGCATAGGCGAATAAAAGCAGACGGATACGCAACAGTAGCTGATGGGACGACAACAGCAATCTCATTCAACAAAGCCCCTAGAGACCGCTGCCTATTAGGTTTTTAAAATGTAAACAGTGCCCTAAAGAAAGAAAGACAACAAGCATTGGCAAGTCAACAGGTATCGGAATAAGGACCTATTGGCCTTTGTAGACATAGGGCCAGGGAAGGGGCTGAAGCAACGAGAAGGGCAGACAGAAACCCATTGATGAGATGAGGAACAGATGCTAAGAATTGGGCAGCAGATTGGGTCTTAGGGCCACAGCTGCCACTTTGGAACTGGAGAATCAGGGTGAAGTCCCAGTGTTAGCTCAACATTTTGGGCACATCACTTATTTTCCCTGTGCCCACAAAATGAATGTGACTGTGTGTTCCTGCTCCATTTATAAAGCCAGGAAAAACGCACCTCCATGTGACTCCCCTCTCCCCGGGCACCAACAATGCAGCAAGTATCTATTGCCATTACTAAAACAAAATAAGTACTGTCATGGCTGGCTTGTGTACAGTGCATATTTGTGAGATGTAATTACACTGTGAGAAGGAGCAGTAGGATGGTGCACACACCACTTGTTTGTAGCAGCAGGAGCTCAATGGCATCAAACATCCTTCCCCAGAAAGAAACTCATAATTTTAAGCACCCAACTCGCCACCTCTGGAATACACCTCCATTTTGGGCCAAGGATCCTCCAGCCCAGAAAATGCCATTCCAGGGCTGGCCAGGCATTGCCACTGCTTCTCCCTGCTGCCGCTGCCTCCTCCAATCCATGAAGCAGCAGCCGTGTAGCGCATATTATTAACCACAGCGCAGTGGCCTGGGAGAGCCACCTCCTTCTTCCAGGTTGACACGGCTCTCTGGCCTCTTCTCCGCTGAATATGACCGCTGCACTCTTACCTGTAGAGCCTGTGACTGTTAAAGTTATTTGCATGGCGGCTCAAGAAGGGCGCTATGCTGATTTAAAAAACTATATAGATAATGGAGGAAAAGCGTAGCCTCGATACAGGAGGACAAAATAGAGCACAACGTAGAAAAAAGCAGTTGCCGTGCTACAACATATAGCTCGGCGCCCGTGCTCATTAAAGTTATACGCATCGCAGCCCGTGAAGAGCGCCCTGCTGATAAAAAAAAAAAGCACAATAACGGAAGAAATGAAAAAACACCAAAAGACAAAAGCGGGCGCCATGCGCCCGTTCTCATTAAAGTTATGTGCATAGCGGCCCAGGAAGGGCACCATGCTGATAAAAAAACAACACAATAATGAAAGAAATAAAAAACACCAAAAGACAAAAGCGGGCGCAGTGCTACAACATATAGCACTGCGCCCATGCTCATTAAAGTTATGCGCATGGCGGCCCGTTTAGGGCGCCATGATCGTGGCATGGCGAAAACAGGAAAAAGAGTACTCCTAAGAACAGATTGCCAATGTAAGTGAAAGGTAACTATAGTTGGTCGGTGCTGCTCTTCTGGAAACGGAAGTGACATTTTGCTACGAGAATCATTAAGGAAGCAGCAAAGAAGAGGGCCAATGCATTGAACCAATGGGAAGGCAGCAGGCGAGACGTAAGTCCTTTTCGGACTACACCAGGTCTTCCAGCCAGCGCAAGCGCTGTCTAGGCTCGACCTAAAAAGCACATTGAGTCTTCCAACAGGTCAAAACGCGCACCTTCCGGATGATGATCAGATTTTATCCTTCCACAAAAAGGGATCAAACAGGTTAACGCGTTCTAGCACAATAAGCTTTGTTCATAACGTTGTTTGTCACACGTCACGGATTGAAATACGTAACACGGAAAACAGTAAAATTCAATGGTCCTTACTTCTCAGTCAAGTAGAAAACAGATTCCATGGTCATAAACGCTAATACGTGTTACAACTGTGTTTTAGGATGGATGAACTCGTTATAAATGTAAATGCTATTAATTTTCTAGATCTTAAAATATTATCTGAAATATTGCCAGTTGTCCGTTCTTTAACAAAGTTTGTTGTAATTGTATGAATTGTGTTTCAAAGAATTCTTAAAGTCAAAAAGATCATAGAAATAGACAGGACTGGGTTCAGCACTACCAGATGCTCCTTTTTTATTGTGATAATCTCAAACCCTTATGACAGTCAAAATCGAGCCCAACTCTCCTGCGGAGTATATATTGTTCAGATGATGTAAATACAGATAAAATCAAGTTCCTCTTGATACATGTATATATAGAATAGCCCATAACACAGTTGAAATGAAATAATTTCCTGCAATGGTAGTTAATCTGTACATTTAAAAAAAAAAACTAAATCAAACAGGTATGTTTAAAAAAGTGAATGAACGTATCATAAAAACTGGATATAGCATAATTATGACAATATTTTTCTCAGCTATATTAGAATTGAAACCTTAATTAACATAGTAGCTAGTTTGCTCCATTCATGTTGAAGAATAAAATCTGATCATTATCGGGTTGGTCTGCAGTGGGATATTTTAAAGAATAGACTTTGAGTATATCTATATATGATATACCATACCTAGCTATACTGTCAATGTAACCTTAGTTTTATTCAGTGTGTTTCTAGCATACATTAATATTGTATTGCTTAATCCCCCGCCTGCGACCATGCCGTGTACCCAACCCTGTGCCGGCGGCCAACTTAATGCCATGCACATGCTTTGGCCGTGCGAGGCAGGGGTTGGCCACAGGGCCTTGCTTGTGGCCAGGTCCTGCGCCCAACCCATGCGTACACCCAACTCCCCCACCGCGCTGTTCATGAAAACCTACCGCAAACACTCTGGCCCTGCCCCTTTTAAACAAAAATAATAATTCAGAGCAAGAGTCTTGCAGAAGCCAGAGCGGTTCCCTGCGCTCCTGTGGTTCTCCCGCAGGACCCCAAGGGAGTGCACTGGGTACTTGGGGATCACAGAAACACCCCCAATTTCATTTTTTATCTGGTCCTTATCTCCCAGGGACCTAACCATAAGGTCCAATTAGTCAGTCAAAATAATGTAATCAGTTAATTAAAACCATAAAAGTACATACAACAAAATCTGGTTGGTCAAGGGTACCTCTAGCCTGCCTCTAATATCATTTTACATTTTATTTCCAGCACAAGAGATCCTGAATAGCAGCTGCAACATTACTCTGGCAGAAGTTCATGCAAGGCTTTTACTCATGTGGGAATGAGGCGACCAGTTGGGGGCCCAATCAACTAGCCCTATTATTTGACGTTACGTGATTGTGGGACTCCCCAAAGCCTCCCATGAAACAAACATGCAAGATATACAAAGTTTTTGAACCTTCCTTTCTCAAAAACTACTGACCAGATTTACACCAAATCCCAAAACACACTTTCTGGGCCAAGATCTAGCTTTGTCAAATTTGGTGTAATTCCTTTAAGCTGTTTTTGCTGTATTGTTATTCAATATTCCTATGGAAAATTGGGTTTTGGGATGTGTTTTTTTCTCAGCTGCCATTTAGCTGATCACCCTGAAACTTTCCAGGAATGAGCTGAGATAAATGAACTTTTCTTTGGCAAGTTTTTTGAAGAATTTTCATATGGCACCAAAGTTAATACCAAACCAAAAAACGCTCTTCCTATGATAACTAGGTTCTAACTATAATCACACAGTGACTTTTTTTTTTAAGAAATGAAGGGTTAACATCAGTGGCGGTTTCTCCGTGGGGGCGTTTGGGCGCCGCCCCCCCTGCTTTCTTGCCGTGCGAGAAGGCAGAACAAATGCTAGTTATTATATTATATAACTACCATTGTTTCTGTTTCTGCCTTCTCGCAAGGCAGGAAAGGAGAACTTCCGTGTTTACAGTACTCGAGGGCAGGGGGAGTGGCTTGGGGGAGTGGCTTGCCCACTGTTGCTAATACTGACTGTTTGGGCAGCCGGAGGCCGCCCAAACAGACAGTATTTACAACAGTGGGAAAGCCACTCCCCCAAGCCACTCCCCCTGCCCTCGAGTAACTCTCCCTTTTCTCTCTGTATGCTGCAGCAGCAGCATACAGAGAGAAAATGACGTAGGTGGGGCAGCCGGCCGCACCAATTAAAAACGAGGCAGTGGAGAGGGAGGCTGCCTGCTGCGCCGCCTTCCTGATGACGTGCTTCAGGACAGGACTTGAAAGTGAGGACGGCGGGAATCGGGACGGCCGACGGAGTCTCTGGACAGTAAGTAAGTTTATACTATTCTGTTCCCAAATTAACTTTTTTTTGCCACTTTGAATGTAATTGAATAGCGTTTTTTTCCCCATTTCCTGCCTTATTTTCTATCGCTTGGCGTTGCTGAAATGAAAAAAAAAGCGCGTGATACTGTGTAAAAACCCATTCTTTATTTATTTGCTGCCTTTCCTAATTGAAGTGGAACACTGCGGGCCTCTCGTCTCAGTCGCTTCTTGTTGGCCCGTGGGAAAACTAGTTGATGCCTCGTAAAAAAGTGTAGCCTGCTCCCTTTATTACACACATGTTGAACAGAGAATTTGAGACATTTCCCAAGGAACCATTGGATTTACCTATCCTGTCAAAGAGAGAGAACACTTACTGATCAGTTTTGGGGTGCTGGATCCCTAATTTTTGGCTGATTTTGAGTTCGTTATTAATCAGTCACAGTAGAAGCGAGTGCAGCATTTGACCCTTTCAAGACCTGTATTGTGTGACTTTGTCATTCATTCTACTGAATGCGTAGCATTAATGCTTTGATGCAGCATGGACGAAACGAAAGGGAAAGACGAAGAACAGGTGAGAGACGGAGTAGGAGGCAGGGTGAGGGAGAGAGAAAGAAAGCCGATGTGAGAGAAATAGGGGGCAAGAGAGCATGATAGGAGTAGATAGAAACATGGTGAGACTGTGCATGAACGAGATGGAAATAGTATAAGGCATTGCACCTGTGAATTATTAATGCTGAGCCGACCTAGCAGATGATGGAAGCAGTGACAGGAGACAGGCTGTTTTAAAAAGATAGTGACAGGCACACAAACTCTAGAAATGGAAAGCTTGTAAATGGCTAAAGAGCAAAACTATTATTACATTCAAAGAACGCATGTGTTAGTGTGGGCGTGCAAAACATTCTACTGACCGAAACTGGACATATTGAGTCTTTTCCTGGCACATAACTGGGCATACAGAGTATATGGTCTGTCAGTCAATCAGTATGCACGCAGTATGACCTGAAAAGTGATAGGACTGCAACATACATTTGCAGGCTTAAAGTTAAAATCACTAATATTTAAGGAAACACACTGTGACCAATCATTTGACACCTCTATGGTCATAATTACTCATAACTGCCACCTATTAGGTTGGGGAACTTTTTCCATCTTGGAAACATGCACTAAGGACTTCTACTAAAGAGAATATCCCTCATTCTAGTTTAGCGTTAATATGTGCTGGCCCCTAATCCATGTACTGTTGTAGAACTTATTGCGCCTTTTAGCTTTTTCGTGATAACTGTACAGGAAAATGCATGATTTTGCCTTATGTTTTCTAAAGAAGAAAATTTACTGAGGGATAACTGCCGTCACACCACCCTGGAGTATGTCAATGAAATTCGGTCCAGGTATTACGCCCCACCTTTTTCAAATATCACCAGCCGCCACTGGTTAACATGTATGTATATTTAGGGACGCTGATACTCCATGTAGCCAACAGATCAATAGAGAAGATCTAATTAGCTGCACAAATTCAACAAAGATTTGTCGGCCACCATTTTAGGGTACTATAACTAAGTCCACTGTCCTCTAAACAGTGAAAAAATATACATAGGCAGTAGGGTAGGGGAATTATCTGACCCCCTAGCCCTGGTGGGGGTGTTACCAGAGAGATTTCCCCAAGCCCAAAATGGTTCTGCTGATATATATATATATATATATATATATATATATATATATATATATATACACACACACACATACCAACAAGCTTTCTGCATACACCTCCAGGCTCAGAAAGGGTCGGGACACTCCGGGATGCTTCAAATTAATTTATTAAGCAACAAAGTTTACAAAAGCCAGGGACTGTTCAATGTCTTCTGTGACTAGATTGGAAAAAGTTTCGGATGAGGTGAAACGCTGAGGGGGTGATGTGAGAGACTTTGGAAACACTATTTCGGATGTTTGGGAATACAGTACCCACCTCTACAGGGCACGCAATCAGTTGTTCTAAAAGAACCCCAGCGACAGTGAGTACATATCCAGAGACTTCTGGGAACAGTAGTTAAAAACATTTAATAGTGGACTACAAATGAAATAATGTGGGGCCAGCTGTACTCTTTTCAAGGAGGAGCCAGAGAGTTTTTTAATGAGGGCAGAAACCCATTTCCGTTTGCATGGCATCTGATGAAGACTTTTAGGTCGAAATGCATTATGCCTGTTTTGATCTGAATGAATTAAACCCACCTTCTACATCATCCCACTCGTGTCCTTTGGTTGCTTGCAAGTAGGAGCTGCCGGTTGAATTAATATATATATATATGTATGTATATATGTATATGTATGTATGTATATATGTATGTATATGTATGTATATATATATATGTATGTATGTATATGTATATATGTATGTATATGTATATATGTATGTATATATATGTATGTATATGTATGTATATATATATATGTATATATATATGTATGTATATATATGTATATATATATGTATGTATATATATGTATGTATATATATATATATATATATTCAATGAAAAAACCATTGGTTATAGACCATATATAGTTAGGGATTAGCCTTTTCAAAACCTTATTTTACTCGCATAAAACCATTGAAATTCCATATATAGTTAGTTGCACTAACTATATATCGCGGACCCGCAATCCACTGCTAATGATGTCACATATTACATCATTCATGACATGGTCAGTGACATCACTGATGACATCACTGATGACATCTCAAATGACATCACTGATGACATCACTGATGACAACACCCAGTGACTGTATGTTTCTGTAAAGTTAAAATATGTCTTACATATTGAAGAATGAGTGGATGTATAAGTGTCTGGATGAAGGATTTAGTAGGTGCATGACTGACTGTATGAGAGAATGATTAAATGTGTCTCACTGAGTGCATGGGTTAGTGACTAAAGTGTCTTAATTTGGCAATCATTATATATGTTGTTCTGTAAACTGCTGCATGTGTAAATCAGTAGCTATATGAGTAACTATATGGGTTATTGAATGGTTGCCCAAGTATTTGTATGGGAGACTGAGTATGTGTGTGGGTGGCTGGGAGGTGTATGCCTCTGTGCATAGATGTGTGAACAGTTAATTCCCTAGGTGTATGGGTTCAAAAGTGCATGTAGAAACAGCTGTATGGACAGTTGACTGTGTGCATGAGTGTATTGGTTAGTGAATGGATATCTCAGTGCTACATGTCAAAGTAAGTACATATGTAAAACACAGTCCATGTGAGAATTGACATATATAAATAACTGAACATAAGAGCCACTTAATGTGAGAGTGGCTGTATGGATCATTGTGATCTTGTATCAGGGATTGTATAAGAGAGTAAATATGTGTTAGTATATGTTTGAATAAGTAAGGTGTGTATAACTGTATAGTTGAGGAAATGGAGGTGTGATTGATTATTTGCATGACTGACTAGGTGTGTGAGTAACTCCATGGATGTGTGACAGTCTGTGAGTGTCTGTTTACACTGAGTGTATCTAAGGTTATATTACAGTCTGAAGATGTTCATTGTATTATCACATAAATGATATCATCAGTGATGTGATCAATAATGTCAAATGAGATGTCAGTGATGTCATCAGTGATGTCATTTGAGATGTCATCAGTGATGTCATTTGAGATGTCATCAGTGATGTCATCAGTGATGTCACTGACCATGTCATGAATGATGTAATATGTGACATCATTAGCAGTGGATTGCGGGTCCGCGATATATAGTTAGTGCAACTAACTATATATGGAATTTCAATGGTTTTATGCGAGTAAAATAAGGTTTTGAAAAGGCTAATCCCTAACTATATATGGTCTATAACCAATGGTTTTTTCATTGAATTTTCAAGGTTTTGTAAATGCAAATTCCTAACTATATATGGACTATAACCTATGGTTTTTTCTGTGAATTTCAATGGTTTTTTAATAGCAAATATCAAAAGCTGTCAAATGTCAAGTACGTGATAGGTAAAAACGTTTTCGTGTTTATGCACGCTGATGTGCTTTGAACGCTGCCCCCCCCCCCTCCCCTCTTTACTCTTAGTAGTACTCTCTCTTTGCAGATAGTGAAGGGTAGTTAACGCAGACCTTTAACCCCGTTGTAATCCGTCGTGCCTGCTTGTCTCTCCATTTGATTGATTGTTATCCAAGCATTTACTGTTTTAGAATTGGTTCTCTTTGGTTCATTCTCTATTTACAAACAAGCACAAAGTCGCAATACTCTGTTTAGTCTTTGCAGATACTGAAAAATCGTGTAAAAAAATAAAAGTAATCGAGCAAAATCAGTAGGCCACTAATTGGATCTCTTTTTGACGTCGCTAAAATAGAAACATTAGGAACAACCCTTCATGAGAAATACGAAAATAGTGAGATGAATTGAGCTCCACACCATGAGGGCTGCAAGACAGCTCGGCTCCGTCACCCACCCCGCCCAAAATAACGACAAACCCTATGCAAATATTAAAAATATATACAACACACCAGCAAAGTAACAGGGAAAAACATTTTATTAAATAACTATTTACATAACTATTTTATACTTTTTGTTGCCCGATCCGGCTAGCTCAATCGATCGAGCATGAAACTCATGCACTCTGATAGCAAGCGTTGCTGCTGATGCTATGCAGACCAAAACTGGTTTTCAGTTTGTACATTTTTCTAGATTTTTCCATCCGAGGTTGGTTGAGTTTGTAGAACGATGGCTTCAGATTTTCCACATACGGTGTGGTGGCGCGGACTGGGAGGGGGCGCTTCGCTCCTGCCCCCTCCCCAAGTAAGATTTTCATACGTGAAAGTACGTTAATGGTTTTGGTCCCTGAGTTGCTTCGATGTCACTGCCATTCTCAAATGGCATAAGTTCTGGATGTTGGGTGCCATAGTTCAGAGTTCTGAGCAGCGCTTGTAACACTGTCTGAAGCTGATTTCCACCTACTGCAGCTTCACTATTCTCAAAGTAAGTGAGGGTCGTTTGTGGACCTGACTGCATTTGAAAACAATGTGATATAGTACCTCCCTAAACCGCTTGACGGAGGCCCCCGAGGGGCGGTGTGATGGCACGGACTCGGAGAAGACGCTTGGCTCCGACCCCCTCCCCAAGTCTTATAGCACTGGTGTAGCCTGAGATCGCCCCCGACATAGGCGGCCGGCTCCCGGGGTCCGGCGGAACTTTTTGCCTTTTGATGACTCTTCTATTCTGGACCTTGTCCCACAATCCGTTTGACCTGAAGACACGCTGTAGTGGGGCGCCCCTTTACCGTTTTAGTTGCCATTCCGCCCGCTTTTGCTACACTGTGCCTCTTCCGCCATTCAGCTGTTTACCGCCCGCTCTTGCGACTACAGCGTCTCGCTCACCATGTAGTTGAGTTGCTCCCGCTCTTGCGATGCAACGATAAGCGGCTGCCACAGGACTCTCAAAATGGCGGCCGGCTCTTCAGATTTGGGCGTGGTCCACTAAAATGGCCCTGGGACACCTTGGAACTCGGACGCTTCCCTGATAGGGCTTGGGTCCCATTCTCGAAAGCGTCCCCTCAGCCGTGAAGATTCTACAAAAGTCTTGGGGGCCCCCGACTCCCGCAGGCTTCTGGTGGGGAGCGGCTGCCATGTTTGCTCGTGGAATGGCCACGACGGAGCTACGAGATGGTGGTGCTCTCATGCTGACGCCAGCTTTAGTCTGAAACATCCAGAAACACTGTAGACTACCAATTCGATCAGTTCCGGTAGCGCCCCAACATGACCCGGTAGAAAAGAACTTGCCCTCCCCTCTTTGACTGATGGTTCTTGTTGCCTGTCCCCTCTGTTGTCATTTAACAGAACTTTTTGGACTGCTGAAAGGGGTTGTGTTCCGAACGCTGGTTGGTGGAGACATTTTGACTATATTCTTGACCTACGTTGTCGCGTAATGCGTTATATGACACGCCGCGTTAGCGCACCCGGAAGTGATCCGGGGCGCGGCGCGCAGCGCGTAACGTAAGCATAACAGGTCATGTGACTTGTTAATAAAACTTTTCATTGGTTCATTTTACTTTTGTTATTTTAATGATGAAAAGCTTGGTCATATGACCTAAAAATTACGCTTTTTATTGGTTTCGAACATTATTATTTTTTAAACATATATGTTGTAATGTTCCAGGCTAATGTACTTTCCCGGAAAATTTACAACTGTCCTGCAAGTAAAATATATTCCTTTTTCGAGAAAAAGGGCGTTTCTTCGTCCCATGACGGGGCCGTTGAGTAAAAGAGGCTCGGCCTGCTGTCTTACTCGCCGATACGCCTGATTATCAGATTCTTATCGATCACTTTATGTTGCAGGAGTGGAAAACACAACTGCCCTTGACCATTTATCTTTACTGCGTTCCTACGTATTATACCTTTTATCCGTCATGTAATTGGACTGCTTTATTTCACTTGCCTTTTACTGATTCGAAAACAGTGACTAAAAGTAAAAACTTTACCAATGTAAATACTACTACCATGTTTTGTTTTAAAAACCTTTATTGTGAAAATGTCAGTATACAAATACGGGCCTATAACCACGTGGGCCGGCCACGGAGCAAACTGGAAACGTATATGATGAGGAGACATTTACACTGTAGAGGAACGTAACGAGCGGGCCATTAGGTTGCAAGAACTAAGGTGTCTAACAGTTGCGGAATCGGTGGACGTACATTTTGTAATTAAAATACGACAAAGCCACTTACAAAAAAATCATCTAGATATACATTTGCGGGCAAGTACCATGGGTGACGTTAATTCGAACTTTCAATAGTACAGTAATCAATAACACATCAGAACTTAATATCAATAGGGATGTCGAAATATTCAATCAATTCTCGTCCCCGCCCGCCATGACCATCAACACTACATTCATATCTCGTGATATCAAGGTTGTTCAACCAGTACACAACAAGGAGTTACGAGTCCCATTTATACCGGCGCCATTTTGGGCGAGGCCGGGCAGGTCCAAGATATAGTCAAAATGTCTCCACCAACCATCGGCCAGACCAGAACCCCTTTCGGCCCTTTATGCTACAAGATGGTGTCTTCCATTTAAAAAATATTGTTGGCAGCATTTTGAAAGGAAAGATAAACAGCCGTTCTCCTAGTGAGTCTCACATTGTTACATTTAGGAAGAATGTTGAAGAGTAGTATGTTGAAAATCTGAAGCCATTGTTCTACAAACTCTCAACCAGCCTTGGATGGAAAAAAAAATCCTGAAGAATGTACAAACTGAAAACCAATTTTTGTCTGTATAGCATCAACAGCAACGCTTGAGTCAGCTTTGTGTGAAGCCGCCATTTTGATTCAATCAATAGCGTCCCCCTGCACACATTCAGGGACCTGGTCGTGTCTTCAGGTCAAACGGATTGTGGGACAAGATGCAGAATGGAAAAGGGAAAAAGTTCCGCCGGACCCCGGGAGCCGGCCGCCTATGTCATGGGCGATCTTTGGCCACACCAGGACAATAGTGAAGCTGCAGCAGGTGCAAATAAGCTTCAGACAGTGTTACAAACACTGCTCAGAACTCTCAACGATGACACTCAACATCCAGGACTTGCCATCCGGATCTTGGCGCCTTGTGCTGGTTCCGACCTATTCACACATCGGTCCACTACTGACATCACCTCATAAGCCAACGGGGCACCCCACACCGACTTTCGACGCAGCATTGTAGGATGGCCACACCAGTGCGGCAACTTACTGGACACAACCTCGGTGCCATCCGAATCTCGGCGCGTTCGAGTCACTGTACCGCAAGAGTGACCGGAACTCAGCTGGACACGCCGTCTTTCGGCGCAGCATTGTAGGATGGCCACACCAGTGCGGCAATTTGCTGGACACCACCTCGGGCAATAGTGAAGCTGCAGCAGGTGCAAATAAGCTTCCGATAGTCTTACAAGCACTGCTCAGAACTCTCAACTATGGCACTCAACATCCAGGACTTGCCATCCGGATCTTGGCGCCTTGTGCTGGTTCCGACCTATTCACACATCGGTCCACTACTGACATCACCTCATAAGCCAACGGGGCACCCCACGCCGACTTTCGGCGCAGCATTGTAGGATGGCCACACCAGTGCGGCAACTTGCTGGACACCACCTCGGTGCCATCCGGATCTCGGCGCGCTGTGATGCCTTCGGCCTACTGTAGCCGCAAGTGCGGACGCAACTCAATTGGACGGCGAGTGAAAAGATAAGGGGCGCCGCACTGCAGCCGAGGAGCCTCCATCTTGGGGGAGACGCACAGCCCCCACTGACTGACGCGACCTCACAGGCCAACGGGGCGCCCCACGCCGACTTTCGGCGCAGCATTGTAGGATAGCCACACCAGTGCAGCAACTTGCTGGACACCAACACGGTGCCATCCGGATCTCGGCGCGTTGTGCTGCCTTCGGCCTATTCGCACATCGGTCCGCTACTGACGCCGCCTCACGTGCCAACGGATTTTCTACGCTTTTTGTAGCCCTATGCCGCATAACAGGTCATGTGACTTGTTTATAAAACTTTTCATTGGTTCATTTTACTTTTGGTTTCCTAAAGATGGAAGGCTTGGTCATATGACCTAAAAATAACACTTTTCATTGGTTCAGAACATTTTTTTTTCCCAAACGATGAAAGCCCCACCTTGTTTCTGGATGTTTCAGACTGAAGCTGGCGTCAGCATGAGAGCACCACCATCTCGTGGCTCTGTCGTGGTCATTACGCAAGCAATCATGGCAGCCGCTCCCAACCGGAAGCCTGCAGGAGTCGAGGGCCCCCAAGACTTTTGTAGAATCTTCACGGCTGAGGGGACGCTTTCGAGGATGGAGCCCAAGCCCTAGCAGGCAACCGTCCGAGTTCCAAGGTGTCCCAGGGCCATTTTAGTGGACCAGGCCCAAATCCGAAGAGCCGTCCGCCATTTTAAGAATCCAATGGCAGCCGCCTATCGCTGCACCGCAAGAGTGGGCGCAACTCAACTACATGGTGAGCGAGACGCTGTAGCCGCAAGAGCGGGCGATAAACAGCTGAATGGAGGACGAGGCACAGTGTAGCGAAAGCGGGCGGAATGGCAACTGAAACGGTAAAGGGGCGCCCCAGTACAGCAGACGAGCCTCCACCTGGGGACGCCCGTTCACGCCGCCTCCCCCACGCCGTTTTTCGGAGCAGCATTGTAGGATACCAAAACCAGTGCGGCAAGTTACTGGACATCACCTGGGTGCCATCCACATCTCAGCGCGTTCTGCTGCCTTGGGACTATTCGCACAACAGACCGCTACTGACGAGGCCTCCCCGCGCACCACCCGGGACGCCCCACGCCGTTTTTCGGAGCTGCATTGTAGGAAACCAAAAACCAGTGCGGCACCCAGGTAACATCACCTGGGTGCCGTCCAGAACTCAGCACGTTGTGCTGCCTTGGGACTATTCGCACAAAAGACAGCTACTGACCATTGTTGCTTCTTTTTGCCCAAAAATGTTTAAATGTATTTACAGTTTTTGTTGCGTTCGATATATTTATAAAGTTAATAAAGTTTTATAATCCTACTTTGTTGGAGTACTATATATTTTTAAAAAATCGGGTGAATGGGGCCTTGAATCGGGTTATTGTCATGTATGGGGTAGTGAATAGGGTGAAAGGGAGGTGTCGGGCGGGCACAGGGTGTGATTCTCAGGGAAGAGCAGCGCAGATGGGGGGAAGTTTATGGCCCATGCATGAGAGAGAGAGCGGGGGTGACCAGTGCGTGGGGGAGATGCTTGCGAGGGTGGGGAGCCGTGCTGAGGATCGGCGGCGTGCAGAGAGTGGGTCTGGTCAAGGCATCTAAAATGGCTGCCGTGCACGACAAAATTGTGGCATTGGAAAAAAGGCAAGATGGCGCAGACAATGTTTATCAATAAAGATTAATTTATAACAAAATATTTTATCGCAGTGACAAATTGGCGGTCAACACTTCCTGATTTCCATCGAATCGAACGTTAACAGACGTCACGCAGCAAAAAAAAAAAAACGCTCACGCACAGCCGCTGGAAGACATGTATCAACATATATGAGCCTCCTCAGCCACCCTCAGAAAACATAAGGGATCAGGATACGTCTCCCGCACCCCCTTATACCTAGTAATTTAATTAAAACGAAACACAAAATGGCGAATTCCCGTTTCGCTACCAGTTTGCGGCCCAGTTCGCGGCCTGAGAAGCACTTCTACCGTGAAAAATCAATTTTTTTTTATTTTCCCCACGGGACCCTTTAATAACCCCAACATCATTCCTAGGGGGTCAAGAGGGGTCTACCTTGCCTCCTTTCATTAAATTCCCCCTTCGTTTTTCACCTCCTCTTCTCTCTCGATCCTACCGAGAGACAAGATGGCGGCCGCACCGGACTGTTTAGAATGTTGACAGACGCCGGAGAGCCAATCAGCTTCGCTACGCAAAGCTCCGTTACGCGAAAAGTAAGCGGACCGGAGCGCAGCCCGGAGCGCTGTTACAGATATATATCTTGTTTTGAACGTTAATTTCTCAAAATCCACTGGAGCACATATATTGAGACCTAGCAAAGGCACATCGGGCTAACAGTCCCTACAATTTTGCCAAGTTTCGTGCAAATCCATTCAGCCGTTCGAGCTAAAAGTGAGGCCAACCGCCCTATGGAAATTAACATGGGGAAAACGCGTTTTGGGACCCCCCTTTTTTCTCGGCCCCCCCTTGACGAAACCCCCCCAAATTTTAAAGGGCTGCTCAGAAACAAAATGTGCCATTTTCCTGAAACTTTCAGCCGATTCCGTCCACAAACGCCAAAGTTATTAGACATAGAATTTTCAAAAATCCCATAGGGAAAAAATCCTAACTATATATACCTACTGACGCCAGTAGGTAATATATATATATATTTATATCTCCTGCCCTTTTCAGTTCGAATCCCTCACAGATGTGCCAGAACCAGCAGGGGGTTGTTGTTGTTTAATTTGTGTTATTTTCTGGAAGGGGGGGGTGTTCCTAGTTATTACCAGGCCACGAGGACCCCATCCACCGAACTAAACACCAATGAGAAATATGGAATCTATCTTGTTTTAAATCTTGAGATGACAGTATGCAAAAGAATAGAACTACCTTCTAGATATGGTATTATATGGGTCAAAAAGTATAGTTAGATTCTCTGCAGACCTCTTCTCAAATTCTCAGCCCCAGAAAATGAACAAGTTCCAAAATGCCATCGGCTATTAAACTCCAACCCCTGAATATAATTTAGAATTTGTTAGTTGGATCAGGAAACTATACAAATGGACATTGCATGGATTCCAAGCTAATCTTCAGTTAACAAACATTGTCACATACAGTCATCAGGCAGTGGCAGGATGACTACATCCTGACACGCCTCAGCTCAGTTTGTTATCCTCTCCATGACGTGCCATAGCTTCAGCCTGAAAATCTCAGCTCTGGCTTTTTTCCAACTCCCCACCAAGAGTGACCAGGGCCTCTGGAAGTAAAGTTGCAGTGTGTTGTATCGTTTTTATTTTACTTTCAGCAGTTGTCAATAATAGCTGACAGTAGTATAATGTTTTCATAGGAATGCCCTGACATTCTTTCTTTGTAGCATAACATTGTTTTCTGTCTTATGGAATAATAGGAGGTGAAGTAACAGTGAAGACGTTGGACTGGCTGAAAAACGAGCTCTGTGAAGGTAAGTAATAGCACTTAATTCCTTACTGTTTTACAGATACGTTTTTCCCCAGTCAGATTGATTCAATTTTATTTTCAAAGCTATCAAAAAGAATCTTTTCTTGATTCTCATATGACCGTATAGAACATTAACCAGTACACAAACTAGTTTTCATGACCTGTATAGTAACTCGTTAAAAAACATTAAAATCATTCCACTTGCCAATAACCCTACTTGAGACACTTCCTACTATACTTGTCAGTTAGCTTTTAAATGTTACCAATTTGTATGGGATCTTTTCTCTTCCAATCGCCCAACTCCTCTACAGAAACTTTAAAATGTATATTTCACAGTTTCAATGGATCACAGAGATCAAATGTAAAATACATGACAATTTGTGAAAAATCCCTGCATGAAATTGATAATTCCCTATCAGGCACTGTATCTGTCACTTTCTTCCTACTCATGTAATAGGCAGTTGTTTTCAGCCATCTACGTCCACTGTCACGCGATGCCCTTGTAATTCCGATGATAAACTCCTGCGGAGCACTAGAGATTTTGCCATATAAAGTGATAACTAGAGAAAGTCTTTCACCAGTTAAAATGTTAACCATTACTTATGCATAATGGGGGGAAGTACAAGCTTTTTACTTGTCCTAAATGTGTACCAAAATGATAAAGGTGAATCTAGAACAAGTTTACATGCAGCAATTGGGAATTAAATTAGCCTAGTTCGCTTCACCATCCTCCCTTCTTAGTCTTCTGCTCCATATGGCTCTTCCCAGATCCACCCCTTTTTCAAAGCTAACTTGTTATAACTATGTTTCTGTACATCGTGTGTAAATATTGAAGAGTCACAGCATGATTCTCCATTGATATACCAGGGGCCAGATGTGCAACCATTTCGTTTTGAGTCTCACAATTAGAGACTCGCAAAATGAAATGTGCTAATGTGTCTCAGGCAAATTTAGCGATTTCCAATGGGGTCCCAAATGACCCGCCTTACCAATATTCATGATGCAGGTCGCAATTTGTTACCCATTGGGAATGGCCTGCACTCACAGAGATGGTGGCCTGCTGGGTTCAGCAGACCACCATGTCTGTGATTGCTTTTTAAATAAAGCAAGTGTTTTCTGAAATGCAGCCTGTTTTACTTAAAGGAAAATGGGATGCATTTAAAAAAGAAAAATTAACCATTGCCTGCCCTTAAACAATGTTGGTTCCCACACTCACAGAGGGGATGGGGTTCCTTGGAGACCCGTTCCCGTTTGTGAATGTGTAACCACCTCCTTCACAAAGTCAGTAAAATATGCATGTTTTGTGACAGCATTCCGGTCGCATTAACATTCATACATGCCACTGTCACTCGCTATTAAAAAAGGGACACCTTTGAAACACCCCTTCCCAATAGTGACTTGAAAACCCTATTTTGTGAGTCGGTACTAGGTTACGGAATCGCAAAATAGGGTGGGTACATGCTGATAGCTGTTTTAACGGTCACAAACGGACTGATTCTCCGTTTGCGACCACTAAAAAAGCTCATACATCTGGCCCCAGGTTAGTGAGAACATTTGTAAAGTACCTCTACTTTATACTTACAACTTATTTTAGCTGCAAGTCCCCTAGGGAATAAGTAGAACTCAAGAAGACAATCTTTAAGCCCTTCTAAATTTAAAGAAAGACAAATCATGATCATTCACAATGGGAGAAAAGATCAAAAGTAAAAGCCTTTGTTAGATTTGTAAAATAAGGAAAAGAAAGGAAGGCAAAGCAGGCCCTTTTGAAAGGTTCTTAGTAACTCAACCGGCTAGAAATAGGTCTGTTTATTTGTCAAGTATGAATGAAAAATGCATGTTCATAGCATTTGTGAATGTTGATGTAAATGAGTTACATAGCGCTGCCATGTAGTGTTTAGCTCACATGTTGGCAAGTTCTTTTTCTTTGAAGAAAGCTACCAAGCCACAAGATGTGTTGTGACTTCTCCCTTCATCCACAATGCGCAGGGGTAGTGAATCCATCTTTGAACCATCAGGTATGGTTGTACACCAGGAGGTGTCTGAGATCGTTCTTCACCTGTTTTTTTGGGCCCCTCAAAGCTATTTCAACACCAGCATTTCAGAAAAATGTTCTGCACTTTGACTCTACCTCATTCTACTTCACCAGGCACCTTCATAGAACCACTGACTACAGTTCTATGTCCCGGAATCTGGGGAACCTTTGAGACCACACCTCCTACCTCGATCATCGACACTGGAATATGAAGACTGAACGGGGGTGATGGAACAGACACCCTTCAGCTTTGCCTCGTGTATCTCAAATATCCATGTTCAAATCACCATGACTCCTGCAATCAGTGCCTCTCCCTGACCATCTCAACACCTCCTGCAAGTCCTGCCTCACCTTCCCCTCAAATAAGAAGTACCGCAGACAGAAGCCCGGGCACGCCGCAGAATAAATACACCAACATACATCCTGTAAAACGCCTCGCATTGTAGGGGGATGAAATGTATCTTGATGACAGATGACAAGCCATTAGTGAATATTTTCCAGTGGCATTGTGATTAAAATCGGACACCAAGAATAGCTGGATTAAGTTCTTAGTTGCTTCAATACCATTTTGATATTCAACATATACCAGGTGGAAGAAATGTGAGGGCAAACTATCTGTCAAGGGCACTGCAGGTGTGTGATGTGTCACTTTTATCACAAAATGAAGAGGATGATGAGGAATGCCTCATTGCTGCCATTGATGTATGTTGCGATGGTGGTTTTGTGGAAAGTGAGTGGGTTTGAGTGTTGGAAGGAGGGTGATGATCTCAAGCTTGTGCAGAAATATGTGACAGGGTTGGCCAAAGGAGAGGTAAAGTGGCTGGTGAGCTGACCTTGGAAAAAGGGAATATGGTAACGAGAGAGGACAAGTTCGAACCACCAACGCGTTTATGAAGCAGGATCATTTGTGCTGGACATGATGGTCATTTAGGGTAGACGATGACTAAAAGAAAGCCTAGATCCGTCTGTGGTGGCCCAGTATGGATACCGAAATTGTTCAAGCAATCAGTGAGTCTGTAGTATGTGCTACCAGTGACAAACCTTTGAAGACAAGTACTTGTCCACTGCATCCTGTCAAGCTACTGGAAGGTCCATGGTCAAAGTTGACTATAGATTTTATTGGGCCATTCAGAGTAGTTCCCCAAAATCTGAAGTATGCTGTTGTGGTCATTTACTATTGCAACTAATGGTGGGAGGTTGAGTTTGTAAAGGAGACTAACAACAAAGCAGTAATATCTTTTATTCACAAATTTCTTTTTAGAGGGGTTTTTCCAAAGGAGTTAGTGTCAGATAATGGGGTTCAATTTATCTCTAGCTAAGTAAAATTGTTTGTCATGTTGTGTGATTCGCAAACATGTAGCATTGTATCATACACAAGCAAACAGCTTGGTGGAGAAAAGGAATCGAACTTTGGTGGAGTGTGCGCAGTGGGTGGTCAAAAACGGGCTAAATGTGTTGATGGCATGTGTTTTCCCAACAAACGACTCCCAGTGGTGTTACGTACAAGTCACCTTTTGAGATCATGAGGGCCCGCTTACCCTCTCTTCCAATGTTTGCATCATAGTTGAAGGCTTGGAGGTCTAGATTGGAGCATGAGCAACTCACGGATGTTGAACTTCTATCAAAGGTGGAAAGATCTCTGATGAAAATGAAAGAATATATTGATAGAAATCATTGTGCTAGTAAAAAAGAGGTAGAATTCAAGTGGGGGAATGGATTTTTATCAAGAAGCCTGTACATGTACATAAAGGGTCATCTTAGTTTAGAGATCCTGTTGAGGTAGAGGCAGTCAAGGGAAAAGCTGTCAGAGTGAAAGGGCACTAATGGTGGAATCCCAGCAGAGTTGTGAAAGTTGATCATGATCACCTTAATCCAGATATTACCATTGACCGTTTTCAGGAGGAGCAAGAAAGTAAAATATGGTCACCTAAATAGAAGACAGCACAGGAATGTAAAGGGTATCTAAGCACAACCAAGGAAAAGATGATGAGAAGGAAACCTGTGAGGTTCCGCGATTAGAGCAATGTCATGATATGTGCTATAAGACATGTTATTAATGTTTATCTATGAGCCAACGTTTATAGATGATATGTGCTATAAGAAATGTTATCAATGTTTATTAATGTGCCATTAGAAATGTTATCTCTGGTTATCAATCTTCATGAAACGTCGGGGTCTTCAATTTATCTGCAATTATAGATTTTTATTTGATGTGTATCATAGTTTTATATTTAGTGATTGTGGTGGTGTGTAGTTTATGGTTGACTTTTAATGTACTATGTATAAGGTAGAAGATGTGGTGAACTAGTGCTGCCTATGATGCACAGAAAAGTTCATTTTGGGATTCCATGTTCTAAGATGGAATGTGTATCCTTGAGTTAGTGACAATTGATTCCTGGTGCTGATATGAAGGTACATGAATACACCTCCTGAATGCATACAGCATTTTCTGAGTTGTATTGTTATTACAACCATTTGACTTCCTCAAGGAGGCTTCAAGGGAGGTAACTAGAGAGGCAGAGGTAGGGGAACTTCTGGGATAGGAGTCTCCACCTCCACCTCCAAACAATGACTTGCCACACATTCCCTCCCGAGAGACAACACCTGTAGAAGAAAGCTCCAGCGGTTTTAACTCCTATGGCCAGAGATGCCATCAGACAAGTGGGTACTGTCTATCATCTGCCATGGGGACTGACTAGAACTTACTACCACCCCCCGCATTCCTCCTCGCAGACATACCTTAAACCTTCAGTATCTTCACCTTCTCAGGGTAGAGGAAAGAGCTAGAAAAAAAGTTAGAAGGCTCTTTTTCGTCACAGTCATCACAGCAAAACAGTATACTCCCTATATTTTTTAAGACCCCAAAAAGACAGAACACTCCGGCTGATACTGGAAGTACGCCCTCTCAGTTGTTAAATTCTGACTGAGCACTTTCACATGCTGACACTACAGAATGTAATACCACTGCTGAAAGAAGGCGACTTCATGACGGCACTCGACCTGAAAAATGTATACTTTCATATATCTAATTACCCTTCTTATTGCTGGTATCTAAATTGTGTATTAAGCAGACATCATTATCAGTTCAAAGTTCTGCCGTTTGAGGTGACAGCAGCCCTAAGATTGTTTACCAAATGCCTAGCAGTGGCGGCAGTCCATCTGAGAAAGCATAGCATTCATATCTTACCACACCTTGAAGATTGGCTGATAAAGAGCTCAACGAGAGAGAGAGGTGCCTGCAGGATACACAAGCCACCATCAAATTGAGAATCACAATAAATGCCATCTAATCACATTTACAGCCTCGTCAGATCCAACACTGTCTGGGAGCAAAACTCAATTCGGTTTCAGCCACAGCATACCCCAATGCCCAGAGGGATCTCAATCTTCAGAACAAACTGGGTCTTTTTCAGTGACATTGTCACTCGACAGTCTGAACTGTGGAGCGCATTCTGGGCATGATTGCATCATGTATAGCAATAGTTCCTCATGCTAGCCTCCACATGCAACCTTTACAAGAGTGTCTACTCTAGCATCTCAGTGGTCACAAGCGGGCGGTTTAAAGGATCTAGTGTTGGCGCAGCCCAGGGTCCCGCAGTCATTACACCGGTGGGGCAGTGAGGATCTTCTCAAAAGGACCCTATCCTGCAAGTCACTATCATCACTGATGCATCACTCATAGGGTGGGGCATGCATATAGAGGACATAACCGTTCAGGGTTTTTGGACCGGTCATAAGCAAACACTACACATCAATATGTTGGAGCTCATCGCAATTGAGATGGCTCTAAAAGCCTTCCTCCCCAATATAACCCGGAAGACCGTTCTTCTCCATACAACATAACGGCAATGTATACCATTCAAAAACAAGGAACAACACACTTGATACAGTTGTCTCAACTGGCACAGGACATTTGGTACTGGGTTATTCACCATCACATCTTCCTCTTGGCGGAGTATCTACTAGGAGTGGACAATTTTGGTGGCGACCTGCTAGCAAAGACACAGCAACAAGTCCACTTGTGGGATCTACACCCTCTAGTACTCCACTTTACAATGGTGGGGGACAGCGGCCGTGGGTCTGTTCGACACTGTAGAAGACGCAGAATGCCAAAACTTCGCCTCCAGGTATCATCATCCACATTCCATACATTAAAGCCAAACAAACTTTATCAACCTTCATCATCAGTTACACGCACACATTCTACTAGAAAGAAAGGGGCTTTAATTGCTTTTTTAGGCAACATCCCTTTACTGATATTTGAAAAGCAGCTACTTAGACAAATCCACACACTTTCACTAAACAGTATTGCATGGATGGCCAGGCAAGGCAGCAATCTCTTGTGGGACAAACAGTCCTACGGATGGTATTTCAAATACCTGCACCATCTGATGCGTAAGAGCAACTGCGAGATAAGTACCACTTTACAGTCTAGGCATAGCATGTGAATGAATGAATGCAATTCTTATATAGCGCAGACTGTCACCCTACTGGTATCCTGGAGCTTTAGACTGAAGTAAAATGACCAGAGTGTAGATAGATCAGTATATCAGAGAAAAGGGAAGTCAGACCCTAGGAAAGAGCCAGGTTTTAAGACTCTTTCGAAACTCAATCAGGGAGTTAGTTTGTCTGATATTCTGGGGTAGCTCGTTCCATAGACGGGTACCAGCCACATTAAGTGCCCTCCCTCCCATCCTAGAACGTTTGAATCTAAGAATCGTCAGTAAACTGGCACTACAGGAGCGAAGCTGCCTCTTGGGCTGGTACCAGGTGAATTTTTCCTGTAGTGGGACTGGACTCAGCTCGCGCATCGCTCTGAACACCAGGCAGAGTAATTTAAAATGGACTCTTTCCATGATAGGCAGCCAGTGTAAATCTCTCAAGGCCAGGGTAGTAGATGACCGACGCTGCCTACTTAGCACCAGTTTTGCTGCTGCAAATTGAACTCTCTGCAACCCCTGAAAGTGTATCTACAGCCAACACATGCTACAGTAGATGCTTACAAGGTAAGAGACCTATTCCTTTCCTTGATCCACAGCTTGCGATTCGCCGTAAATGCTACCAAGTCCCACCTAAAACCACAACAGATCCAGCCCTTCCTGGGTGGGCTCTATGTTGAACGCAGTTACAGGGAAAGCCTTCTCCAGCCAAAGTGTTGACATTCCAATAGCTGCTGCCTCTTTTTCAGCCCAATTGTCTGCTCAAGGCCAGAACCATGATGTGCTTCTAAGGATGGTGGCCTTGTGCTTCTCTATCATATTCCACACCAGAGTCAACATGTGGTCACAATCAGTGGGTGAGGGAGGATCTAGTGTTGGAGAAGCCAGCCACCACTGCTCTCTGCACTGGTGAAAAAACAAGTTGTTGTAGTGCAGGCATTTATCAGATCTAGTTCCAAAGGTGACCATTACCACAGACCCCCCTTCCTCAATGGCTGGGCAGTGCATCTTGGTGCAATGACTGTGAAGGGAGTGTAGGCCCCTTAACAATGGGGCTATCTCATCTAATACAGAGAACGTCTAGTCCTCAAAGCCTTCTTTGTGGTCATTCGGGGGAAGGTAGTCCTCAGCAAAATGTCCAACATGAAGACCATGTATTACTTGCAGAAGCAGGGCTAAAAGCACTCTCCCTAGCGCTGATGATTTGCCAGTAGGTTATTGGGCACAACATTCATCTCTTAGCAGGACGTTTTCCGGGGCAGGACAATAACTTTGCAGACACACTCAGCAGGAAGCATCAACACTTCCAGGAGTGGAAACTCAACCCACAAGTCCTATGCACATACTTCCAGCAGTGGGTCATCCTGCAGATGAAAGTGCCCCCCCCCCCTTTTAAAAATCCAAATGCCCTTGCTTTTCCTTCAGGTACCCGCACCCAAAGTCCATAGGCAAGGGAATATGGATTAACTGACAAGGTTTATTTGCCTTTGCCTTTCCTCCTTTCCCACTCCTCCTGTACGTAGTGGGGGAAATTAGACCGCTGTCCCTGTATTTCTGTATCCCAATAGCATATATTTCACTTTATAACTGAATGCAGCTATATGTATTTTAGTCTTCTATGTGTAATGAAAAAAAATCTAAAGATTTTGTTTTGCAGATCCTGAAATCCCATACAGCTGGTCAGAAGAAGAGGTTGCTGACTTACTCGATCACACCACAGTGATTTTGTGTGCTGATGGTAAGAGCTGGGAAAATTATTCAGCCATTGGAAAAATTGTGTGGTATATCCAGTCTGAGATTGTATTAAATTCAGTTTTTGTCACCCAGTCCCACTACTTGGGGCACTTTGAATTTAAGTGGTTCCATTTACTACTTCAAGTTTAAATATTTGTTGTCATTCAACTGCACCCACCTTTTAAGACCAACGGCCAATATATCCACGTTCTCATTCATTCTCATGCCTAATTACTGTGCTATTATAATAATGAACTATGTAACAAAGAGGGTTTTGGCAAGAGCACAGTAAGGCTGTGCCAGAAACAAAATGAACAACAGAATTGCCAGTACTGTGCAATTGTTTGTAATATATATATATTTTTTTTTTTCCAAAACCTTTATTGCACTTCGTATAGTACACAGCGGAATGCCTACAACCCTGCGGGCCGGCCGCTATCAAAGGATCATTGCATAAAGTGTGTCCAGTAAAACGGATATGAAAACCATAGGTATTTGAAAGTCATAATGAAGCGTACTGAAACAATAAAAGTGCATGTTAAGTAATTATTCAATGCAGGAATTGAGGTTTTGTTGGAGATTTTTCGTTTTTTTTTAAAACAACAAACACAGAACTTCAACAAGTAGGAATGGCAATACGGTCTGGTATGAATCAGTGCGTTTCGGTTACAAATGTCCCCTGGGAGCATGAAGATTCGGCTTCCCCGGTCAGTACCTGCATGCCTCTGCGTCCCGCTGACGCCCCCCCCCCCCCCCTCGAATCCTCAGATCAGGTTCCAATAAGCTATCTCCCGCCATGATCAAGGCCTCCGTCCAGATCACCCTTCCTCCCCCTCATCATCTGAATCCTCCAGATCTTCCTCCCGTAAGGGCTCGCAGATGTCCCCTCTGTATTCGTTCCATTTCAGCCATATTTTATTCCATTTCCCCGGGCAGGCGCGGTTAGAGTACACTGCCCGTTCGGTTAACATCACACGATCCATGTTCAGACACCACTGGGATTTTGTTGGGAGGTCCACCGCCCCCCAGCGCTGCGCTATGTCCCGTTTCGCCACCATCAGCCCCGCCGTGACCCAGAGTTGCTCGTAACGGGACAAGTCGGTGGGCTCCCAAATGTTCAGCAAGCACCTTCTTGGGTTGGGTAAGAGGGACTGATTCAGTGTCTGGGAGAGTGTACGGAGTATTTGTTTCCAATATTCCTGGATCTTGGGGCATTCCCATATGGTGTGGAAGAACGTGCCCTCCTCCCCACACCCTCGCAGACAGTAGGGATGCGGCGCTCTGTGTATGCGGTGTAGCATTGCCCTTGTATAATATACCCTGTGCAGGATCTTAAATTGCACCAATCGCATGCGCGCTGAGATGCCTACTTCTTTGGGGGACCCAAGTGCCTCGCTCCATTCGTGTTCATCCATGTCATCAATCTCCCCTTCCCATTTCTCTTTCAAGCGTGATGTGGGCTCGGGGGAGTTATTAAGTAATTTACGATAAGTGAGGGACGTCGCCCGCTCTAACATACAGTCTGTGAGTAAGCGATCCTCTATGAGGAGAAGGGGGGTCGACGCGTTTCGAATCTCTGCTGAATTCAGAGATTCTCTTCAGGACCAACAGACATAATCTGAAAAACATAAATAAACAAACACTCAGTCAGATGCACACATGAGCGACCTTCAACTCACATACGGGTCAGCACTTTCTAACATCATACCTGTATTTTCTTGTGAAAGTGTTCAAGTCTCGAAATCTGAAACAGAAAGGGTGAACTATTCTAGATATGTCTGATACAAACTTTGTAAAGAGGGTGCAGACAATGTAGGCACAACACAAATGTATCAGACATATCTAGAATATGCAGAGATTCGAAACGCGTCGACCCCCCTTCTCCTCATTATTTCAGATTCATTCTGTTTTTGCGACCAACCCTTCTTTTTGAAAAATGTGTAAAGTATAATAATAGTGTGTGGTCGTATATGCAAAAAGATACGTTAAATCTGGTACGCTTTCATTTAGATATATAGTCCCATCCTAGATTCGAGCAGATATTCTGCTACGGGCCCTATCTCAAACAGTTTGAATTAAAATTGAGGCATCTTCCTCACCAGCCTCATTACATCTACATGTTTGTCTATCGTCTAATTGTTGTCTAAAAGCGTCATTGTCTTTGTTTCACCTTTGAATTGTGATTTGGGTATTGGTACCCCTTTTTGTTTTCCGTGTCAATATACATCTCTAAACAAGTGTGATTTAGGTGTTGAGTATTAGATGAATTGATGTAAATACTCACCTGAAACAAGTCTTTCTGTTTAAATTGACTTGTTTTTCTGATATAATTTTCTATGAGAAAGTAAAAAGAAAAAGAAAATAAAAAAATATATATTTACTAAATAAGTTATCTTTCAAAAGATTTTAGACTGAAATAGTGGTCTTTGGGTTGAGCAAACTTTGGCTCAACTTTTCGTCAAATATTACAAACAATTGCACAGTACTGGCAATTCTGTTGTTCATTTTCATCTCATTATAATAATGAAGCCTTGACAAACACAGTCATGGTACTGGATAGAAGTCCGTTTTCTGGGTTTAAAGTTTCTGCTTTCCAGCATACAATAATCAATCAATTTGAGAACCAGGAATCCAGAGTCTAGAATAATATTTTGTTTTATGGTAAAAGGGATACAGAACACAACATACATTTGAAAGCAGACTGGCCAATTGTGGAAATATATGGTTTGAGGACAGAAAACGTATATTTGCCAGCTATAAAAGACAAAGTCAAATCATGAATCTTCCTTCCTAGGACTTATGAATAGTATTTAACATTTGCAAGAAATTTTGCTGGAACCATTTAAAGAATTGTTGAAACATTTAACAGAGACAAGAACAAATATTTGCCCACAAAGGAGAGGTAGTAAATGTAAATGTATTGCGATTTATATAGCGCACGTATCACCCGAAGGCATCAAGGCGCTTGCCTTGGGAACCCGTCCTGGTATTCCCCTGTGAGATAACCGCAGCAGGGTATCCACAAGGTGAAAGCCAGGCATCCCGCCGCGAGGGGCCGTAGTGGAGATTAAGCAAGCTATTGCCCAGAGTCGCAGAGTGTGAACCCATGAGTCGAGTAGGCACCGGAACGAGTATTATCAAGTCCGTGGAATTTTTGAGCCCAAGACCCGCCGAGGCGGGGAATTGAACCCTGGTCCAGGACCGATCTCAGCTTCCCGGTCTGCCGCCTCTAACCCCTGAGCCACACTTCTCCACTAGTAGCCTTAGTTCCGTGTTTAAGGTAACCTGAGTCAGGGAAACAAGGTGTAGTAGGGATCAACGCCAGTGGTTTTGAGCTGGAGTCTTATTGTTTCATGTTCCTTGCTTGTGTTACCCTACCATAGGATCAGCTTAAAGAAGCAATTCCATAATCAAGTGGGAAATCCTTTGATCCTTTGGTTGCAGAACACTTCAAAGTTACTTGTGAGTAACAACATTTGTGCTCAACGCAGGTCATAGACTGTTCAAAAATGCCTGAAGCACAGGGAATGGGTAGTACCACAGGGTATGGGTAGTATGACTATGGCACTGGTAATAGAATTTTTGAGGATGTTTACATAGGAGTGGCTGTGCATAAAACGTTGCTGCTGTGTCCTCCAAAACTCAATGAGCAGGTTGAGAGGTGCAATGTTGATTCACCTGATCAAGGAGGCTTATCAGTAACCAGATAAGACCAGGTTACACTGGAAGGTTTAGAAGGGCCAATGGGTACGTACCTCCGAGGAGAGGTCATCAGAACCTGATTATTGTCAAAGAGATTCTTCTTTTCATCTGACCATTCCACAGAATAACGATCAGAAGCAGACAGGCCCAAATTTCCCATATTCTAGTATACTTAACAAAGCATTCATGCTATTATCTGTTGTGACATAGCACCTTTTGTCCATGGGAGAGCTAAATTCCACTGATCTTTGTGACTTCAGCCGGACATCCTCTGTTTTTGGTGAACACCACTTGAATCATCAGATATTTAGAACATTAACATCATACATAAAATCACTGAACCCTTGTGATATATAATGTGACGTCTTATTGTTAGTATGGTATTCATGCATATTCCAGGGTGGAAAGTTGCTGACGTAGTAGCCATGTAGCATCCTAATCATTAGTTTTATATTCCCATTGAACAAGTATGTTTTACTGAACAGAATTGTATGTATGAGGCGATAGCCGTACATCTAAAGTGGTTAAAGTTACACTCCTTTTATCATTGGTGACTACTGTTCCCAAGACAAAGCCATAATACTAAAACTGGTTTGTGGTTTCGGGGCTTCCCAAAATCTCAACAGCCCCTTTAACAGCCTGTCTCAGTGCAGCTGCAAGACTCCTAACAAGATCTAGGAAATTTGACCACCTATCTCCACACCTGAAGGTGCTCAACTGGCTACCCTATGAAACCAGATTCCAACTAAAGATGCTGTGCATCACTCATAAAGCTCAACACCACAACACCCCCCTGTACCTATCTCAAAAACTTTCCTTATCGGGAGGAAACAGACACTCGAGGAGCGCTGACAATCTACTCCTGAAACCCTCTCGCTTCAGTAAGAAAAAGACTTCTGACAGAGCATTCACCGGAGCAGCACCAAGAATATGGAACCCACTACCTCCGCACCTCCGAAAAATCTCATCAACACCATTATTCAAAGGGAAGCAAAATCATTCCTGATGAGCAAATTCCTCCCTTAATTCCACAAGGCACAAAACCAGTCCACGACTTCAAACTTGTTTCCTCACTCCCCTTAATGACACCCTCGCCTCTATGACTGACGCGTACATGAACGTGCTTCTACTGTTACATGCTCATTGCTGCTACCTACCTAACCTTGTAGGAACTTTGATACTGTATCTGTTCTGTTTGTTTTGTAAAATGTTGTTTACTCACGCTGCTTTCCTTGTAAAACGCTCTGATACCCTACCCTACCCTGGGTCTTGTTTGCGCTATAGAAAACTCTAAAAATAAAATAAAATAAATAAAAAATAAATGATAGTGGTCACTGGTGAGTCATTTTCCCCTCTCTACATTAGGAGACTGTCACTTACAGATATGTATATTCTGACATGACTATGCCCTCTGAATAGATGTGTGTGTGTGTATATATATATATATATATATATATATATATATGTATATCTCAAAGCAAAACCCTTTCAGGCATAGAGTGAACATTGGATGAAATTATCTGGCATTTTCCTCAAGATGATATTGCCTGGCTTATAAGGTTTCCCTGAGCCTTGATTTTATTTTTGATGTTTTTATTTTAGTGTTTTATGATGATGATCTGACTGACGCTCTATTCAAAACACTCTACCGAATCACTCACAGCTTGAAAAATCCTTGCACCATCTACTTCTCAATAGAAAAAAGGTAAGTGCAACTTGCTTTGAGTGCAGGATTTCTAATACAATTGTCTTTATGTCAAAATCCTCTCTTTGTTGTCACAGTTTCATTATATTTAGCTTGCTGCGCAGCAAAGGTTTGTGTGGATACTATTAGTGAATAACTGTAATGTTGTCATGTACATAAAATATTGTCTTGGGGTAACTCAATTGATTTCATATTTCATTGATAAAAGGATTATTTCGCTTTGATTTTGAATATGGCGTAAGCAGTTGTAAACAACTGTCTGCATTGTAAAGTACGCTATCACAGCAGCTTGGTATGCTTCGAAGTTTGGGAAATTGGTAACATTATTTCTCACAGGTTTAATTCATAAACCTGATGACCTTAAGAACTTAGAGAACATATTTTATCATTGGCATCTATAGGAGTTTTTGTCCCACAAAAATGTGTATTGGGAACAGAATGAGATTTTCTGCTTCCTTTTTGCTTTGACTTTCTGTTTCTAACATAAATGAACACTGATTGTCTGGAACAAGTTCTCCAGAGTGTCCCACTTATAAAAAGCAAACACAGAGTCTTCTTTGTGTCATTTATGACTGGCACATCTCTAGACTATGATAGTAATCTACATACAGATGTGGGGTCCTGCTGCTGTCACAAAACACTTGTACACCAACCTGTCTCCAGGTATATTTGCTAAGGTGAAATGTGATGTTGATCAGAAGTGACTGGGACTCTGAGGTTCAACAGGAATTCACACATGCACTCTCTCTTCAAGTGTCGTCCCACCCAAAGCTCAGGGTGGCTTTTATTATGCTGCCTGCCATGCCATTTCAAATGTCACCAGTGCACACTAACACTATTCTGGACCTGCATGTCCTCTCTTAAAGGGACCGTGTGAATACAACTAACAGGGACCTTAGTGCTTTGTGGCTCAAAAGACGAGAGTTAAAGAGGAGTTTTAAAACATTTAATGTAGGAGGCTGTTACAACCCCTGAAACCACTGAAGGAATGTATACATGTATGTTCCTTATTTTTTCGTCTCCATAACCATTTGGTCAAAAGAGAAGAATCTGGTGAGCTCACTGCCAGTTTCATGTACATGCGATATGCTTATACTCAGCAGGAATCTTTTCAGAGTGTAAATGAAACCAGTGCCTTTTCTCCCACAGCATTGTGACCACTCAAGACAAATCAATGAAGGGTTGAACAAATGCAGGAACAGTGCACACTACAAAAAAATGCTTTGCAAAAGAAACTAGCTTTACGTTGGAAATGTATATCTTCTGAAACATCGTAAATTCATTGAACAGAATGACTCTAAATTTTGTATAGTTACTTTTAACAAAGAACGTATTACATACAAGCCACATACATTGCAAATGTTTTTGTTAAATTTGTAATGTATTACAGTATTGATTCATTCTAAACAAACATTAAAAGAAAGGTTAAATGGCACAGAACAAATTCAAGTAAGTCATTTTCTGTAAAGAATTGCTCTTTTCTTGCAGGCTGAACTTCACCTTGAGACATATGGATATAACATGTGATGCTTACAATCATTTTCAAGATTGTTTGAAAAGTATGGAGAGCTTGGTTGATGGAAAGATGAAATTCACTGCAGAGCTGATTAAAACTAATTTCCCCCAATTCTTTCTATACGAACGGATAGAGCTTTTAGTAAGTGCCTTTTGTTTCCCATTTATTACGTGATATGTGCATGACTAGATACTACCGTTAGTAATGGCACAAAGAACACAACTACAATTCTGTGTTTAGTGGGTTCAGACTTTATTCACACACACTAGAAGACCACAGAAAAATGGTACCTGGTTCGAACGCCTCCTATCATATATATTTATCAAAATAAAGTACTCATAGGGAAAATTACATTTGTTATGTTAGTCAACAACATATAGATCAGTTACTAATAGTTCATTGTCAATCTCTAATATTAAGCCTCCCAAATACTGGCACCTTTTTTTAGTAATGAAGGCTGTGCTCAAGACATTTGGATTTGTTTGGGTATAGCCATAGGTTAACAGTATCTTCAAAGCTTAGAATTCCACTTTGAGAACATGTCAACGCAATAGTTATCTTTTCCTGTAATAAAGAAATGTTTTAAAGTTTTTAATGTTGTTTTCAATGTTAATTATGTCCAGAGTCTTAAAATATATTTTGAATGTATTTTTATTGCAATGTCTACAAAGACAGGTTATTTCCACGTTCAATATCAATCAAGTGACCTTAATGAGATGATTTTAAATTATTCCAAAATTCTCATTGTTGGAAAGTGAGTTATTAGTAGTAGTAAGTGTACACCTACCACTTGCAATAAGTCCACTAACACTGTACTGGGTCCTAAATAGGGTCTCTATAAATGAGTACCTTGCTCAACCCTGAGTAGCTGGCACTGAGCAATAAGGCTTAATTTAGGAGACAGGCATGTAAAGCATTTCAAAATAACAATACAGTACATAAGTAAGATAAAACATACAATGTAAATACCACACCAATTAAAAAAAATAGGATATATTTTTATTTTTAAAAAGACACCAAAACATCCAAAATCTTTGCTTTCTAGTGCTTGGAAACCAAAAGTGCGACCCTGAGACATCTGAATGCGCTTGACCGTGACAAAGTCAAAATTTGAGGCCAACCACAGTGGAGCCCCGCACATAAACAATAAGCTGGATGCCCCGATCAAAATTTTACCTTCACACATACAAACTTTTTTGCAGCTTTTTCTTCCCAGGGCCTTCACTGCTCTTCACCAGGCGGGATTCAGTGAGGGTTTGCCGGCTTAACTTTCAGGGAGCTCCCGGTCAAATTCTGGAAGTCGGACCTTCGGAGCTCTTCAGCGGGACAAACCTGGACCGGGTCGCGGTTGAAGGTGGCCGGCTTGGCCCTCATCCGACACCTTATGGAGCTTTTATCCAAAAGTTCCCAAAACCTTCCCAAACTTCTGGAGGTCCTGTCAGAAGGTCTCCTTGCAGGTTTCAAGTGTCCAAAACAGAAATCCAAGGGTCTGGAATCTCCTAGATGGTCCTTGGAAGGGCTGGCCTACACTTCCCACAATGTATTTTGCCAACCCCTAAAAGTACACTGGGCGCACTCCAGGAAGGGGGCTGTGGCTAGAGAAGGATCAGTTAAGCTCTGTTAACCTGTAGCTGCAGGGAGTCCACTCCTTCCTCCTTCTTGAAGTCAGGCAAAATCCTCAGGGCTATAGTACCAGATAGTGCCGCCAGCACAATCTTCACCAGGCAGACTCTTGGGTGCAGTTCGGATTCCAGCAGGACGGTCCTCCTTCTTGTAGTTTCAAGCAGCAGACCTAAGAGGCAGTGTATTTATTTAGTGTCTTCTGGCGACAAGCAGGAGAGTACTCCAGTCCAATGAGATGCAGGCAACACTGTAAAGCATGACAAATTCCTCCAAAGTGTGGCACAGTTCGCAGAAAGCCCTATTCTCCCAAAATCCAAAATGGCTGAAATATCAGCAGAGCAGTAAGAGCTAACTGAACCAACTCCCAGTGTGGCTTATTTTCATAGCTCTCTTCCCCCTAACATCTTCAAATTCCTTTCTTAAGCCTCCCATCAGGCAGTAAGAGGGGTGGGCCTGGCTGACAGTTTTGCTTGTCCTGCCCTCCTTTGAAGCTCATGCTTGATGGCACATCCTCCCTGCTCTGGTATTCCTGTGCACTACAGAGCTCCCTCCTTCAGATAGCACCTGCTCAGCGCTGCCACTTATCACCTAATCAAGGCAGCTTGGCTAATCCTCTCCCGGCTGATCAATCAGGGAAGAGTGCCAGAGGGTGGATTTTGGCTTACAGAAAAGAAAGTCTAAGAACGTCTTTCCAGTACAAGTTAGGATTTATTGTTTATTGCAAGTTGTTGGATTTATCAATACCATTCTATTCAGTTCTTCAATGATATTTTCATAACTTCCTAGCAATAGTTATGCGTCCATAAAATATTGTCATGTTAGCCTATGAGGCCCAGTATCTACAGTGGGGAAAATGAAATGTGCAATTCCTCCCTCACTAGGGCTTATAAAACCTCTTTTTATAAATACCCTGCTCAACTGTAGAGCACCCTCCTCCCAGTCCTTGGACCTCTAGGGGAGACCTGGGGGGTGCCTAATATGTAAAAAGGATGTAGATTAAAGCTTCACAGTGCCCACAGCAGCAACGTTGACTTTGCAGGGAATTTCTTACACTGTGGACAAATATAATGGGCAGCTTTTCCTCACCAGGGTTTATAAAACATGTTTAATAGGGACCCTGCTTATAGCTACATGACCCCCACCCAACCCCTGGAACACCAATGGGAGATCTTGGGGGTACCCAATATGTAAAAATAAGGTAGATTATCACTTTAAAGTGCCCATGCCACCAAAGTCGAGTTTTCAGTGAATTTACTCTTTAGAAAACAGTGCTGCAATGCAGGACTGCTTTTAAAATGACCTCATGCTCTCAGCAGTGCACACGTGCAAGTGCAGAAAAACTGCTGGCCTCTAAACTGCTAGGCCCTTTTGTATACCAGAGACTTGTAGGTAATTGTCATCCCCATGCCCTATTATCTACTAGGCACATATAGGGTAGGTCATGCCAATTACAAGTGCACCTCATTGCATGTTTGTGTTTTGACATAGCACTGGCCCTGGGCCTGACTAGCAGAGCCCAGGGTGCAGTCCTCCCCCTCGAACACCGAAAGATAGTCACTCACGCCCTGGTCACCAGCAGACTCGACTACGGCAACGCACTCTACGCCGGAATAAACAAAAACCTCATCCGCAAGCTACAGAACATCCAGAACGCCGCCGCAAGACTGGTCCTCAACCTGCCAAAACACTGCCACATCTCCCAGCACCTGCGCACACTCCACTGGCTCCCCATCGAGGCGATAATCACCTTTAAGATGCTCACCCACGCACACAAGGCCCTCCACGGCACCGGACCAGCATACCTGAACAGCCGACTCAAATTCCACGCACCCCAAAGGACCCTACGATCAGCCCAGCTTTCCTACGCCGTGGTCCCCTGCACCAGAAAGACCCAGATCGGGAGGCCGCTCCTTCTCCTTCCTCGCGGCCAAAGCATGGAACGCCCTTCCGCTCCACCTCAGACAGACAACAACGCTCCCCATCTTCTCAAGAAACCTCAAAACCTGGCTCTTCGACAGACCCCCTCCTTGATGGAATGGAACCTGCACCCCCCCACCCCCCCACCCCTAGCGCCTTGAGACCCTTACGGGTGAGTAGTCTCGCTTTAACAAACTCCTGATTGATTGATTGAGTCAGAATCAGCTACCACCAGTACCAGTCAACACAAAGATTTGGGAGTGCACAGGCAAATAGGGTGACTTTCCAAAACTCATTAAAAAAAATAAGAACAGCAACTTTAAATAATCCTATATCTTACAAATATTCTTACATTGACCCCTTATTTGATAAAATATGGGGTTCTCTCCCCATTTGTGTATTATATTGTGTTAACCTAGCAGACTACAGAGGTACCTAGGCAGAGCACCACTTCTGGGCTACTCATGAGTGTGCTGTTAAACTACATTTAAATCTATATTTTAATTTGCTTTAAGCTTGCTTTCTGGCGATGCAACACAATCACCAGATGCATAGTTTTCTAAAAATCCAGTGTCTAATGTCACATACTGATTATGGGCATTCAGCCATCCTCTTGAAATTATGTTATGTTACTGTGAATTTATAGAGCGCGTTATCCTCCAGAGGTCTCCAAGCGCTGTCAGCAGACGTCCAGACTGGTTGAGAACGAAGTGAGCTGTTCAGAGTCACAACAGAACCTAAGATATGGTCCTTGATTCAGTGCACGGTCTGAAGGAATCGCTCAGAGTATCACAGGCTCTTATTGGCATCTGATTTTGAGGCCAACAAGCACCCACTTGCCATCCCATATTGAACTCCCAAAGAAAATAAATCCATGCATTTGTCAATGTGTGTGTATTACTGGAGTCTGAAGGGTGCCGCCAGCAAGATAATGTAAAGGTCTAATGGTACCTCAATCATGCATATTTTTTTTCTTACTTAATACATATTTATTTATATTGTAGTTCCAGGAAAGACCAGAGCATATGTATTCATCATCCTTTCCCATAATACATATGGGACATAGATCTCACCGGAAAGGTATGAAAACGTACTGGTGTATAGTGAAGCTGGTACACTGAGTTTTGCATTTTTTCAAATTTGTATAAGTGGTCAGCATTAACTGTTTTATTAGTTTGTTTCTACACTGGTTCAGGAAAACGCTTTGCCAATGTATTCAGCCCATTGATGACAAAGTTTGCAATCGTCAATTTGAATAAGTATACACAATTTTTCATAGATACCCGTACCCCTATCAGCCTTGGGTTGGCAATCTTTACCACTTGTGATACCTTTGAACCCTAAACTGAATTCTTGTTTCAATTCAAAGAATGATTTGAGTGTATAAAAGTTGTTAAAAATTGCCAACATCCTTAAGGCCTTTATATTTCCATTTCCATGGTTCCTCAGGGATATACCTTAAAAAAACGACGGTTCCTCCATAAAGGAGCACTCCCAACAACTCCAGGGGAGCAAAGCTTGCTGAGCCATTTATGGTCATTTTTAAACATCACCTACAGTAAAGTTAACTTTAAATGTTTAAGTTATGAAACCCGTGTTAAAAAAACATGCAGCTCTAAATCTAGTGAAATTTCAGAAATAAACACCTTGTGGTATTATAAAAAATTTCCTATTGAGTACAAGGAGATACACCGGCATGTTAGTAATATTTGAGGAGGATCCCACTTCAAACTTAGCACCTAGTTTAATCCTAGCTCCTACCAGAACATAGATATTAGCTGACACTAGTCATCTAGGGATACATCCTGTCTGATCAGGATGGCAAGATTGCTGATCATTCTGACTAGTCTTACCAACAGTATAATTATAGGAATTTTGCAATATGCGTTTAAAAATATTATTGGCTGATATGAGCTGCAGAATGCAGGCTTTTTGTCTGGTTTTTAGAAAAATGCAAGTTTCCCTTACACAATGTTTTAGACATTTTCTGTCCTTGAAAGATGGTGTAATAGGTGGTTTCATTCCCAGCTCCTTTTGAAAAGTCTTATAGAATTTACTAGGTAAACCATCTTGCCCTAGAGTTTTAGATAATGATGCTAATATCACTTAAAAAACATCTTTTTGTGATTGATTTACCATAATGGCACATTCTTCATGATGTATTTTCACCGATTTGGCTGGCTGCAAAATTATTTTAACCTAATTGCTGTTGAGGTGAAGTGCTTCTCAATTTTGACTGCGTCTTCAACTCTGTGGCCGGTCCCTTTGGTTGGGAATTCTTTCACTGTGTTTTGGGTGTCCCTGTTTTTAGTTGTCCAAAATAACACTCAACAGTTTTACTATCTTGTTTGGATGTGCATTGCAAGGCTGTATTTGAATTCACGGTTTGCTATCCATAAGTCTATTTATTTTTTTCTTATTATCCACAGATGTATTTTGGATTATCCTCACTTGCACCTAAATTAAATGCTGCTCTTTTATGTAATTATGCTTCCTCTTTCTTGTGATAATGGACCTGAAAACCACTCGAAGAAAGTCTTTGAACAAATTCCACACTATTCCAATGGGGGTCGACCCCACGTTTCTCAAAATATTCTTTTACTGTGCTAAGACAATCATCTATCAATCTGTATTCTACCAACAATGACAGCTCCGGCATCCAACTAAGTCAATTTTTATTTTTATCCATAGCATTGGATTATTTTGGATACTGAATCTAGGTAGTGATCTGCACCCCGGTGCAAGTTTCTGTAGCCTTAAACTGAGTACCTCTGAAATGAACGTTTTGAAGAATAACTATTTCCCATAGTAAATTGTTAATGCTCGGCTCTTGTGTTTGTTATTAAGTCCTTTTACATTAAGACATAATATCTTAATTGTATTCCTTTGATTAATCCTAACTAAGTATTATTCCTGATGCCAACCTGTCTCTGTCTGGTCAGTTTTCTCCACCTTTTGGTACTCCATGCCTCTCCTCTCCTCTTCACTCCAATATGCGGGACCCCTGAAGGACTTTCTGAGCGTCCAAGTACAGCGCATACTGATTGTTTATAGCATTACCATGATTCATCTGGTCGGAAGTATAGCCTGACATTATTTGTTTTATTTTTTTTTTCACTCCATGATACCTGAAGGTCTGCTAACTTAAATTCTTATTTGAAATTAATTTAAATGCCCCCTATCATTTCCAAGTCTCTGTTTTTTTCCAGATGAATCTAGCACTTTTAATTTCATACAGAGATCTATAGAATGAAATGGAGTCCATCAAAGGAAGGCTAAAAATGGGTTTATGAAAGAACAGATAAAAGTTCTAGTTTCTATTGATGATTCCTTTTTTGCCCTTCGAAATCTTTCTCATGAAGCTTAATCACCGACAACTTCTTCAAAATACCTGAAACTCTCCCTTCCAAAGTGCTTGAAGTTTAGCGTGCTGTGTAATCTGGCTAGGGGTGCCCGCTCATTTAAAACGTCATATTAGACTTCTCATTCCCTTTTCCCTTTGTGCAGTCTTGAAAGCTAGATCTGCAAGTATAATTTATGTAGCTCATTTTGAAGTCTGGAAGAATTTGGACTTCTTACCTTAGAAATTCCAAACTTTCTTATACGAAGATCGAGGAATTATACAGTGACAGAGACAGATATTGCTCTTGTGATGATCAAATCTCTTGTTCAGTCAGTCAGTCAGTCAAAACCACTTTATTCGATTAATAAAAATCTTAAAAATATACTTTACAATACATCCATGAATATTCTTGTTATCCCTGGACCGTAAGGTTCAAGAAAAATTCTTATTAAGCAATCCCGATTGGCACCCTCTGACAAACCATAATTATATTCTTCTAGATCTGTTTTGAAGACCCTTACTTTTTCTTAATCATTTCTCTAAAGCTAGACCTGATTCATGTCCTTTCTTTGGCCAAGAGATTTCTTATAAAAGATTTTTTCCTCTGTGACCCTTCTTGCAGAGTTTTATATTTCCTTCTCCGTTGTCAGTTGGACTCTAATTTTCCCTACTATTTTTCTAGTAGCCTCTTGTTGAGTACTAGAATGTTGAACCACCGCTAAATTTTGTGAATTAGTCAGGAAATAACCATTTACAAGCTATATTCAGCTGCTAAGTTGCTTGAAGATTTTCCTTCTCTTCTCTTTAGAGCAATCTGTCCTCTGACTCTATGGAATGTGTGTGCTCTGATGAAGGTGAAAGGCACTTTTATTTCAATAATTACTTTGGGGTCCTTACCTACTGGATCCACTTTTGGTCCTGATTCAGATTCTAATTCTGAGTGTATTTCATACTCAGTCCCCGATTCTGAGATAGTATCTGGAGTTGTGGAATTAGATTAAATCTTAATTCTTCAACTTTGTTCTGCATCATTAATACAGGGCAGTTGCTGTTGACTCCTGGGATTGTAATGTGATTCGTCGGTGTGATATCTGTGGCTATCTCATGTGTCCAGAGCGCTAAGCTTCCTAGAATATTCTGTGGCTGCTCTTATGAATCTTTTAAGCTTTTGCCAGTTCATCTCTGACTCCTTTGGTCTAATGAAGGTTTCCATGAGTTCAGTGGAATGATTCTGATGTTTGTAAGGGCGGAGCAGAAGACTGTACTCGTCTGTTTTTTTTTTTGTCACCAACAACTTTCACCTTGACTGCAGAATTTGTTCCTCTTTCTTCATTTTTGTCCTATGTTGTTTCTTTCTGAATATTACTGGTTGTGCCCTCCTTGCTTATGATAGTACTGCAGCTTTTGGTTAGATTAGGTGAATTGAATGGAATTGTACTCTTTTAAACTTTTCCTTGATTCTTCTCATTGACTAGTGGTCCCTTAAGTGCGAGAACCATCTTTACCTTGATAACATGAGCTCTGGTGGCCATATGTAGGACTAATCCTTTTGATGCTTCCAACTAGGCCCCTGAGCAGTTCCTTTCCTTTAATACTGAAAAGAGCTTAGGCAACCTTACTTCTTAATTTCACTATCGGTGTCAGCCAGATCATTGCAGTAAAAGAAGGAAGGACAGTTATTTGGCAGTGTCTGCATCAGTGAGCCCAAACTTATTTTTTCTCAAAGGACTCCTTTTCTCCAGAGGATTAGTACCCTTACAGCCTCCTCCAAACTCTCTTGTGGTGTCATCATGCATAATACCTATAGTTTCAGAAAGACCTTCTCTGAGCATCCTTGTTCTTTTCGCTCGGTGGTGGATAATATTTCTTTCACCCATGGGTATCCTTCTATATACATTTTCAAAGTCTTTCAGATTTTCTCTTTTATATATTTTTCTTTAAGTTTTGATTTAATTTTAAAATTCACTATTATCGGGTTTTACAGGCTAAGTATCCTCAATATTGCAATACTGAGGAGAAAATGAACCCCCTTCATGATCTACTTTATTGGGTCGCTATCTTTACCATTCCTCATTCCAGAACCTGCCAACACCAAGAAGCTCTCGTTTTGAGCTGTGTTTGCAAAAAGCTGCTGACAGCCTTCTTTCTCCTTTATAGTTTTAAATATTGTGGAGAAACCGCAGTTTAGAATGTGACAGCATTTTTTTGTCTTGGTATTTCTTTTCACACTCTTATTTTCATTGCAGGGTTCCCACATATAGATAAACTATGATGTTAAGATAAAAAAAATCATCAGATAAAAAAACATCCAGAATAGTGAGGACATCATTAAATTACCAACTTAGCATTTTAGTGTGCTTATCTAGTTCGGGCTGGACTGTTCCCATGAGGCACAGGGTGAAGACTGATTTGCATATGGCCGTGTCTGAACTGGGGTGGCTTGGTGAGCAAAATAACAATGGATTATACCCAGATCTGTGACTGGGGGTGAATGTTTTGCCATTGTGCAACATTCTGTCCATCACCTTGTGTATTTTGCTTATCTTATCTAAAGCCAGTGTCCTTTCAACATGTCAATCCTTCATTTGGAATCTCACTCATTTTTGCTCATAAGCCAAATGTGTACAAGAGCTGAAATATAAAATTGTGTTGAAATGAAATGAAAATCAATTTTTATAGCGCAACTAAGCCCGATGGGCGTCAAGGCGCATAACCAAAAGGTACCAGCTATTAAAGAATACTCTTATTGAAGGTAGGCCTTGACGAAACACCAGGTTTTAAGCGCTTTTTTAAAGAAGGACAGGGAAGGCTGACTCTTAATCTCTAGGGGAAGCGCATTCCATAATTTGGGGGCGACAATGGAAAATGCTCTATTTCTCCAGCGTACCCTTTTAGCACGAGATACAACTAGCAAATTCATCTCTGCAGATCTAAGAGATCTACCTGGCAAATAGCGTGTCAGCAGAGCGCCCAAGGGATCAGAAGAACTTTCCGACAGAGCTCTGTAGGCTAGGCAAAGGATCTTAAACGAGATCCTCAGATGAATAGGGAGCCAATGAAGGCTCTTTCTGGCCATAGTGGCGGAGGATGCATTAGGGAGTGCCAGAACAAATCGGGCAGCGGCATTTTGCACCACCTGAAGTCGATGAATGAGCCCCTTGTTGGAGTCTGCATAGAGTGCATTGCAATAGTCCAACCTGGAACCCACCAATGCCACTACCACCTGCTTCCGGGCTGAGAGAGAGAGATAATGAAGAATTCTCTTGAGAATTTTTATGACCCCCCCAACAAGTGGCAACCGTGCGGTTCACCTGTAGAGTCATGGACAGGGAGGTGTCAAAAATTACGCCAAGATTTCTGGCTGACTGGGAAGGAGATGGACAGGTTCCCAGCGAGGACGGCCCCAACTCATTAGACCAGATATCCTGGTCTTTGCCAAAGACCAGGATCTCAGTTGTGTCGCCATTCAACTTCAGGTAATTCTGAAGCATCCAGTCAGAGACTGTCTGCATGCAGATCCTGAAGTTGGTGGCGGATGTAGAAACTGAGTGGGCCAGTGACACCATGATTTGTGTGTCATCGGCGTATGACACCACTTCCATCCCCTGAGATTTTACTAACCTAGCAAGGGGGTAATGTTGGGGTAATCCCAATGATCAATTGCTCTGTTGCTGTCACTTGAGGTATTCCCAAAATTAAAATCTGTATGGAATGTGGGCCCTTTTCTTCTTCACTCTCGATCCCTCTGGCACTCCTACGCGCCTCAAGGGGCCACAGGCTAGGCCTCCACCAGCAGCTAAGTCCCAGTCCTGATCGACGCAGTTGCTGCATTTTCTGTCATCGTTTCAGCACCAGCGTAACATCATCTTCCATAGTGCCCCTTGCTGGTGCTCCAGCACCATCCTTGATACCAGCAGCGCCAGCTCTGGATCCGCTCAGAATTTAGCAAAAGCCATTCTAGTGTAAGCTAGACATAAGGCTCTGCAAGTGATGCATCAAGAGTCCCCCTGCAGACCTTTGCCTTCTGATGAAAGCTATGGCAGACCGAATTATGATACCCAGTTTTGTTTATCATGGTAATGGCAGTGAGTTGAGCAATCTTCTTCACCCACTAGGACAGATGCTGGTGACTATCTGGCTTTGTAGAATACCTGTGGTCTAGACACCTCATAGCAGGAAGCCATTCTGCCCTCTACCATCAGTGACCACATTGGTGACGGATGCCTTCTCCCTTGCTTGGGGAGCCCATCTTGATGTTCTGATATCAGAGGCCTCTTGCCTCCTGTGGAGCATAAGTCTCATATATACCTGCTCGAGCTTCAGGTTATCCTCCTTGCTCAAAAAAGTGTGTTCGAGGCATGTGGGCTGCTGAATTCATATCTGTGCATAGATCGCCGCCTAGTGTTGGGTCCAGATGATTGCACATTGTTGTCCTGGAAGAGTCTTTGAAGTATCACAAGATAGGTGGCTCCTCCCCTGGACTACAGTGCGCATGGGCATCCTCTCCATCTTCAGATTGTTTTTTTCCGCCATTGGGTTCGAATGTACTTTCGTAACTCGGAGTTTGGAATCAATTAAAACTTTATAAAGGCCAAAATGCCTTCGGGGGCGTCGGTATTGTTATTCGATCGGTGCCGACAACTTTATTCCTGTTGTTTCTACTCAGGACGTCGAATCGGGCCGCGTGGCCTTTTCGACACCAAGGGACCAATCGTCGATGGAACGAAGTCCATTCAAAAGATGCCCCAACATTTAACTCTAAATACCCACACATAGATAAACACCCGGTGTGTAACAAGTGTTTATCTCCAGAACACAATGAAGCAGACTCCTTAGCTTGTGCTCAATTTCGATCGAAAAAGACACTTCGGGTTCGACAAGCAGCGAGGCAGACGATGCAGAAGTCAGCGCCTGAGCTGGAAAATATCTTTGAAGACGACGAAGAGGTCGTCAAAGCTGAAGACTTAGATCAGCAGTCGGAGCAGGGGTCGGAACTTGACTCCAACTACTACATCGACGACAAAGAAGACATCGTCGAGGTAGGGGACCACGATCCAGGCATCGGAGCCGTCGAGGACGACTCCGGTGAGGACACTGGGCCGACCGTGAGTACCGAGCCCAATATATTTACATTACCAATCCAGAGGCTCAGGTCGAGGCATCGCCGGAAGGCCTTAGCCAAGATCAAAACATCGATTCTATAGCCCCGCAATTAAGCCGGGCTAAGAATAAAATACAAGAGCCATCGGTGCGACATTACCAAATCTTGGGAAAATCGAAACCGGAAGTGATGGAACCAAAACAGAAACCGAAACTGATAGACTTCACAGTCTTCGGACCAAGAAGTGTGGATCCGTCGAAGCCGACCAAACTAAAAAAGGTCGTCGACCCGTCGGGGTCGCATGCAAGGGTTGTCGAGCCGAGAGCCAGTACACCCATGTCCGCGTTTAAGCTAAAGGCCGTCGAACCGACGAGATCGATGTCGACGCCAAGCAACACAAACAAAGGACTCGAACGGAAAACGGTTGTCGAACCGAAACAAAAAGTCGACAAACCAAGGCAAGTGCACACAAAGACACTTGAGCCGAAGACAAGGATCGAACGGAAGGGGTCCGTCGAGCCGAGGCAACAAAACATCACTCCGAAGCAGCAAGCTCCGAAGACGACACCAGGCCAAACAATGGTTATCGAACAAATGAGAACAGTCTGATCGATAACAACAACGGCTCCGAAAAAGTTCATACAGTCTACTAAAACTGTCGAAACACCAAAGTCTCTTGGACCAATTAAATTCGGACTTCCTCCACACGTGAAGCAGAGGGCGGTCGAACAAACTACCGGATTCGAACCGACACAAACAAAGAAGTCAAAATCGGGGGAAAGAGCTAAAACACCTGAGTAACAGGAACCCTCAACAGAGGAACAGTCGAAACTGTATGTTGACCCCGATACTGGCAAAGTTACCCTATTGAAAAGGAAAATCAGACCAGACACTTACGCTGAGTCCCATAAAATACCACTCAAGAGGAAAAGAGACACTTCAACATCTCCAGTTCTCTTTGAGCCTATCACACCATATGTGCAAGAAGCTTATACGTATTCTCCCACACGCACAGATGACTATGGGGAGTATGAGGACAATGAACAGTACAATTATCCAGTGGATAATGACCAGGACATACAAAATCAACCATGGTCTGACCCTGTAGATCCTGGAGACACTCAGCCAATTCCAGACAATACTGCATACCCTGTTAAGACTTCGCCTACAGAGGACACAGCTGCCTTCAATGCATTAATAGAAAGAGCCGCATACAATCACCATGTGGAGATGCATGCAGATCCCATTGATGAAGACTTCCTCTTTGACACTTTCAACACCTCAGAAAAAACTGTCAAAACATTACCAATGTTAAAAGGGATGCTTAAACATGCAGGGGACATATTTAAAGAAACAACCAGGGCACAGGTCATTAACCCTGGAATAGAGAGAAAATATAGGCCAGCACCAGTGGACCCTACATACATTAAGGGACAGCTGCCTTTAGACTCTTAGGTCGTATCCAATGCACGTAAACGTGCTAATTCAAAAACCTCTGGCGAAGCTCCACCTCCAGACAAAGACTCTAAGATTCTGGAGGCTTTGGGCAAAAGTGTAGCTGCTCAAGCAGCTAACATATGGAGAATTGCAAACACACAAGCCCTGTTAGCCAGGTATGACAGGGCGCACTATGACACACTAGAGCACATTTTCCAGCATCTACCTGACCTTTATAAGGAAAAGGCAGAATTCCTAATACAAGAGGGGAAGCTCATATCTAACACCTCCATCAAATGTGCCTTAGATGCAGCAGACACAGCAGCCAGGGCTATCAATACCAGTGCCATGCTCAGAAGACATGCGTGGCTACGCATCTCTGGGTTTAAGAATGAGGTTCAAAGCACTTTACTCAATCAACCTGTAAACCCTGATTTTCTATTTGGTCCTGATGTGGACACAATATTAGACAAAATGATGAAGAAGGATACCGAGACAGCCAAGTCTATGGTAGCTTTGCAGTCACAACAATACAGAGGCGGCTCCTTTCGTCGCTCCGGCAACAGAGGAGCTGCAAGAGGAATCTCATTCACAGCAAACCTCTTACAACAAAGGCAACACGCAAAACACCTACAACAAAAACAGTAGAGGTGGATACCGTGGCAATAACACCAAGGGTAGAGGACGAGGGAATAACAACACCAGATCCTCTACCAATACCAAACAGTGACTTCTTGTCACTACCCCCAGACCATATAACACCGGTCGGCGGAAGATTACAGCAGTTCCTGCCAGTCTGGGAAAACATAACTACAGACAGGTGGGTGAGGCAAATTATACAGCACGGCTATTGCCTAGAATTAATCTCCACACCACCCAATATACCCCCAAGACACCGTCCTATGTCCACAGAACACCTACACTTATTGCAGCAAGAAGTCATCAGCATGCTACAAAAAGGGGCCATAGACCTAGTACCCTTAGAACACCAGGGTACAGGGGTGTACTCTCTGTACTTCCTAATCCCCAAGAAGGACGGGTCTCTCAGACCTATTTTGGACCTCAGGCCCCTAAACCAATACATCTTATCAGAGCATTTCCACATGATCACTCTACAGCAGGTATTACCACTGTTGTGTCAAGGAGACTTCCTCGCAACACTAGACCTCAAAGACGCATATTTCCATATACCAATACACCCGGCACACAGGAAATATCTCAGGTTTACAATACAAAATCAGCACTACCAATTCAAAGTCCTCCCTTTTGGGGTAACAACAGCTCCAAGGGTGTTCACCAAGTGCCTAGCGACAGTAGCTGCACATCTCAGAAGACAGCATATCCATGTCTATCCATATCTGGACAACTGGCTAATACAAGCACAGTCAGCCCAGCAATGTGCCAGCCACATGTCACGCACTGTTCACCTCCTGCACAGTTTAGGTTTCTCGCTAAACTACAAGTCCCATCTTCAGCCTGCCCACGTACAGCAGTACCTAGGAGCGACAATAGACACTCTGGCAGCAAAAGCACAGCCAAATTCAGCCAGAATACACAGCATTCGGACGCTGATCCAAACGTGCAGGCCCCAACACTCACTCCCAGCCCGAGTGTTTATGCAACTAATAGGCATGATGGCCTCGTGCATTTTCTTAGTCCCTCACGCAAGACTTCATATGTGTCCGCTGCAGGAGTGCCTAGCACGGCAGTCGAACCAGGCTCAGGGACAATTAAACAACCTAGTGTTGGTGGCCAGTCGTGCATACAACTCTCTCCATTGGTGGAATCCACAAAACCTTTGCAAGGGACGACTGTTCCAAGAGCCTGTACCACAAATAGTGTTGACAACGGACGCATCCCTCATAGGGTGGGGAGCCCATGTCCTCCACCACACAGTGCAGGGCCTATGGACCACGCAGCAAAAGAAAATGCACATCAACCTGCTAGAGCTGATGGCAATTTTTATGGCAATGAAAGCTTTCAAAGTACATCTGTGCAACAAAACCGTGTTGATCGGACGGACAACATGACTGCAATGTACTACCTACAGAAACAGGGAGGAACACACTCTCCACAGCTGTCACATCTGGCTCAGAGAGTGTGGAAGTGGGCCATCCAGAGAAACATTTTTCTCATGGCAGTACACCTCCCAGGCAAGGACAATTAAATAGCGGATCTGCTCAGCAGACACAGCAAGCAGGTGCACAAGTGGGAGATTCATCCCACAGTGCTACAACCATACTTCCAACTGTGGGGACATCCAGAGATAGACCTGTTCGCCACAAAAGAAAACGCAAAATGCCAGTACTTCGCCGCAAGGTTCCCACACCCGCAGTCTCAGGGCAATGCTATATGGATGAACTGGTCAGGCAAATTTGCCTACGCTTTTCCAACAGCACCGTTGATACCTCTGGTGGCACGCAAACTGCGCCAGCATTCAATGACGCTAATCCTGGTTGCTCCAACATGGGCGAGGCAACCATGCTACACAACATTCCTAGAACTTTCCGTCGTACCTCATCAAAGACTACGACTAACACCCAGTCTTTTAACGCAGAGCCATGGAGACATTCAGCACCCAGATCCGCAGCAGCTGAACCTTGCAATCTGGCTTCTAAAGTCTTGGAGTTTGGCTACCTAAACTTACCTCCTGACTGCATGAACATTATCAAGGAGGCAAGGAAGCCTACAACAAGAGCATGCTATGCGTCAAAGTGGAAACATTTTGTCATTTATTGTAACAACAACGACATAAACCCACTAGACGCGTCCATTCATATGCTATCTTTTGCACCTACACCGCTGCAATCTAGCCTATACATCCATATGGATACACTTAGCTGCCATAGCAGCTTACCTTCAGAATAGGCAGCACATTTCACTACTCAGAGTGCCTGCAATTAAAGCATTCATGGAGGGCCTCAAACGAGTGATACCCCCCAAGACACCCACCTTCACCTGCCTGGAACCTAAACGTTGTTTTAACCAGACTAATGGGACCACCTTTCGAGCCTTTACACTCGTGTGAAATACAATTTTTAACATGGAAGGTGTTTTTTCTCGTAGCTATTACTTCGCTTCGAAGAGTTAGCGAGCTGCAAGCCCTAACTATTCAAGAGCCATTCATTCAAATTCACGCAAATAGGGTCGTGCTTAGGACAAACCCTAAATTCATGCCCAAAGTGGTATCCCACTTCCACATCAATCAAACAATAGAACTGCCAGTGTTCTTCCCAAATCCACAGTCAGTACCTGAAAGGGCCTACACACATTAGATGTTAAGAGAGCTCTCCTATATTACATAGACAGGACTAAAGATTTCAGGAAGACTAAACAGTTGTTTGTTGCTTTCTCACCACAACACAAAGGCAACCCCATTTCTAAATCTGGGTTAGCCAGATGGATAGTTAAGTGCATTTGAATATGTTATCTAAAAGCAAAACGCACCTTAACGGTTCCCCCAAGAGCGCATTCCACACGCAAAATGGGGGCATCCATGGCTTTGCTAGGGAACATTCCTCTAGAGGAGATATGTAGAGCAGCCACATGGACTACCATACATACATTTACCAAACACTACTGCGTAGATGTACACTCCAAGCAGCTGTAGCACAGGCTGTTCTCAAAACTCTTTTTCAAACTTCTGCAGCTGGCACAGGCAACCAAGGCTAGGGGAGAGACTGCTATACATTCTATGCACAGATATGAATTCAGCAGCCCACATGCCTCAAACGGAATATGCTACTTACCAGTATGCATCTGTTCTTGGCATGTAGGGCTGCTGACATTCATATCGCCCCCTCTCCTCCCTGGTGCCTGTCGCAGCTGTAGCATTCACTATTACTTTTTAGCATGGACATCACTTACTGTATCATACTCCATCTCTGCCACAATAGCGAAAAACAATCTGAAGATGGAGAGGATGCCCATGCGCACTGTAGTCCAGGGGAGGAGCCACCTATCTTGTGATACTTCGAAGACTCTTCCAGGACAACAATGTGCAATCATCCGGACCCAACACTAGGCGGCGATCTATGCACAGATATGAATGTCAGCAGCCCTACATGCCAAGAACAGATGCATACTGGTAAGTAGCATATTCCTACTCTTCTCCTATCCACAGTGGCATAATTTAGAGAATTTCACTTTACGCTTGTTACGCCAAATTCTTGAAAATAAGCCATTACACCTGTGTGAAATTACGCTGTCGTTCGGAGTAAAAATATGTTGTGGGTTCGAAGCGACTAACCAGAATGTGTTATTTACGCTATTATTTTTGCACAGAATTTGATGCAAGGAGTAAGGACGCATTTTTGCTAAGAGATAGTGCTAAATGAGAGATTTGCATTTATGTAATTACTCTTAATTTTCCAAAATATTTTGCATAATTACGCAAAAAAAAAATCACTGTATTTCACTCCTTGATTCTTCACTTGTAAAGAGTTCAATCCATCTTCACCCTCTCTGTACCCCTCCTGTAAACCTTTTTGCTTCTCACAAGAAAAAACACTGCTGAAAGTTCTCAGTACTGGAGTTTCCACTGCAAGGAGCCCTAGGAGATACGTACCATTTCAGTTGGATTCTCAATGTCCCTAATATGTTTCCTGCCATCTCTCTGATTCCTTGGATTCTGGGGAAGCTGCCCCAGGACTGTGCATAGGTTATCTTGATTGTGCCAGACTTACAGCAGAGGGTGTGGTTGTCTTATCTTTCTTGGTCTTTCACTGTGCCCTCACCTTCAGCTTCTGCTCGGGGGGACCTCATTTTGCAATGGGAGGGGCAGGTTCTGAATCTGAATCTACAGAGACTCCATTAATGCCTGGAAATTGGGCAGGACAACATGAGCTCATTTGACCTGCGGTAAATGAGACATTGCTCTAATAAGTCTGTTTATTTTAAATGTTGGTCCCATTTTGGGTCTTGGTGAATTGAGAATGATGTTGATCACCTCAATGCAAGTTTGTCGGATGTGCTGCACTTTTACGTTCCCTTACCAGACAATGTTTTTCCTGAGGGCGCGATTAAAGGTTATTTGTCAGGCCTTTCCACCTTGCTTTTTTGCCAGGTCATCCAGCAGAAGAGACTTTGAAGTAGAGTTGTGTATCATTGGCATGCTGGTGAAACTTAAAGCTGTTATTTGTGAGTAGTTATCTGTGAGTAGAGCAGCAAGCTGCTCCATGTGGAAGGTGGACATTGTGGTGTTGGCTGGAAAAGTAGGCAGAGAACCAGTTAAGGACATTGTCAGTGAATCCCAATGGAGACTTCAGGGTTTTTATGAGAGTGGGATGGTCGAATGTGCCAAAGGCAACTGAAAGGTCCAGCAATATCAGTAGGCAGCGATCTTCTACTGTGGTCAAGAAGGCATTGTCTACGATGTGTAAGGTAGTGGTATCCATTCTGCAACATGGTCTAAAGGCAGACTAGTAGTCATGCAGGAGATGGTTAGCAATGATAGGATCCTCAAGTTGAACATAGACAGTTTTTTCAATGATCTTGCAGATGAATGGTAGGTGAGTGATGGGCCAGTAGTTGGTGAGGTGATCGAAATCTAGTGTGGCTTACTTTACTAGTATGAGAATCAGGCCAGTCTTGAGAGCTTCTGTGAAGATTCCTGAGAGAGGCATGACAGTGGTAAGTAGGAGTAAGAGAGCATCCTCACAGAGAACTTTGATGAAGGATGAGGGTAAGACATCATCTTCATAAGAAGTTGCTTTGAGGGAGTTGCATATGTCTGTGACATTTGCGAGAGATAGGACTTTGAAAGCTGACCATTGCAGGATTTTACAGGAAGGGGTGCGTGAAAGTGATGAAGCTGGTTATTTGTTGTCGGGACATCACTTTTGCAATCTTATCTTCAGAACTCAGTGCCTCACTGCCTAAAGGGGCCCCCAGCGCCTGACTTTCAACCCTGGTGGGACCGGAGTCCCAGGGCACGACGTGGTCATCCTCTCCTTCAGCGTCATCACCAAAGGAGTCTGCAAGTCCCAGAGTCCAGTGCGACGCCCACAGCTGCCGCTAGTGAGGGGGAGGCGTTGCCACCGCGCTTAAAGCGCTGCCTCTCCCCCCGCGGCGTGGGACGTCACTTTTGCAATTCTATCTTCAGAACCCAGCGCCTCACTGCCTAAAGAGGCCCCCAGCGCCTGACTTTCAGCCCTGGTGGGACTGGAGTCCCAGGGCACGACGTGGCCATTCTCTCCATCAGTGCCATTACCAAAGGGGACTGCAAGTCCCAGAGGCCAGTGTGATGCCCGCAGCTGCCGCTAGTGAGGGGGAGGAGTTGCCACCGCGCTTAAAGTGCTGCCTCTCCCCCCGTGGCGCGGGATGCGCGTGGGCGAAGCCTGACCCAACGGTGGGCCCGTCCTTGCCCGGAAGAGGCATGGTTGGGCCAGAGCCCTTTCATTTCACCTTTGGAACACTTTTGCCACAAAAAATCTTTTGAAGACATTTTTTAAGGTACTGTGCTGACTTGAGGTGGTGTAACGCATCTTTTAACTGACTGCTATTTGCTTCGTCTGGGTGCCCCAAAATCGACTACGCCTTAAACCCCTTGTAAATCTTTTTGTCTCCAGAAGCCAGTTTAACATGCAGTGAATTCTACTTTCGGTTTCCTCCTTGTTGGTACAATGAACCCACCTGTTATTTTTCAGGCTACCCAAGTTAACTTATCTTTAGGTTGGTAATTGGCAAAAGGAAAACTATGGAGAGTACGGGGGGGGGCTGTCTGCCCTGTCAGCGGCGTGGGCAAGGGGGAAAAGGCAAGGAAAGCAGCAAAGAGTGCAATTGCTTCCAATAACTGTGTAATGAACAGAATTGATAACCTGATTACGGAATGTGAATGGCTTCTAGGAGTTGATTTGCCAGTCCCTTCTGATTATGCTAATTCCGCACATACTAAAGATTCTATTCCCCTGCGCCCAACTACTGTCCCCCAGATGTTCCAAAAATCCTTACATAAAGAAGTGGGGAGCGGTCACAAGGGGAAATATCACTTACAACGCAACTTTTACAACGACATACCATTACAACGGAACTTTTACAACGCAAAAACTTTTACAACGCATGTATTTACAACGCAGGTACCTTTACAACGCATACCATTACAACGTAAGTATTGGTAAGTATATAATTATATTTTAAATGTTATATGTTTGGGGTAAAGGGGTATTTTTAGGGTTCAGGGTCAGTTTTGGGTTTTTGGGTAAAGGGGTATTTTTGGGGTTCAGGGTCAGTTTTTAGTTTTTGGGTAAAGGGGTATTTTTGGGGTTCAGGGTCAGTTTTTAGTTTTTGGGTAAAGGGGTATTTTTGGGGTTCAGGGTCAGTTTTTAGTTTTTGGGTAAAGGGGTATTTTTAGGGTTCAGGGTCAGTTTTTAGTTTTTGGGTAAAGGGGTATTTTTGGGGTTCAGGGTCAGTTTTTAGTTTTTGGGTAAAGGGGTATTTTTAGGGTTCAGGGTCAGTTTTTAGTTTTTGGGTAAAGGGGTATTTTTGGGGTTCAGGGTCAGTTTTTAGTTTTAGGGTAAAGGGGTATTTTTAGGGTTCAGGGTCAGTTTTTAGTTTTTGGGTAAAGGGGTATTTTTGGGGTTCAGGGTCAGTTTTTAGTTTTTGGGTAAAGGGGTATTTTTAGGGTTCAGGGTCAGTTTTTAGTTTTTGGGTAAAGGGGTATTTTTGGGGTTCAGGGTCAGTTTTTAGTTTTTGGGTAAAGGGGTATTTTTGGGGTTCAGGGTCAGTTTTTAGTTTTTGGGTAAAGGGGTATTTTTGGGGTTCAGGGTCAGTTTTTAGTTTTTGGGTAAAGGGGTATTTTTGGGGTTCAGGGTCAGTTTTGGGGTTTTGGGTAAAGGGGTATTTTTGGGGTTCAGGGTCAGTTTTGGGTTACAGGGGTACAGGGGTACAGGGTAAAAATAAATTAAAATTAAATTTAAATTAAATTACATTAAATTATATATTTTTTAATTAATTTACGATTATAAAATTAATATATATTTACCAATACTTACGTTGTAATGGTATGCGTTGTAAAGGTACCTGCGTTGTAAAAACATTCGTTGTAAATACATGCGTTGTAAAAGTTTTTGCGTTGTAAAAAATGCGATGTAAAAGCATGCGTTGTAATAACATGCGTTGTATCATCATATATCCGGTCACAAGACCACAACGCTGGCTCCTGAGCCGGACTCGCTATCTGGCATTCCCCTACCGACTCCCCCCACCCCCCCCACCCCACCCCACCCCACCCAGAGTTCCTTAACCTCATCACCCATTTGCGACGCCGTGGGCTGCTGTGAGCCCTCAATTATTTGCACTATAATCGATTTGATGTCTTGGCCGGGGAGCCTGACTCTTGTGGGAAAACGCAAACCCCACAGACCCTTACCCAGATTGTTATCTTACTTAAGGAAGAGGTTGGGTCAATGAAATTGATGATTGCGGAACTGATGGGCACTGTTAAAATGCTAGTCCATAATAGTACACTACATACGCCAGCAGTTCCCCTATTATGTAATCCACAACAGTTACCTAATTCAGGAGATCCTATAATTATTGGCCAGTCACATCCTTCTGTAATCCCACCAAGACGAGCCACTAAGGCTTCAACTTTCAAGCAGACAGGCCCCTTTGAAGTTCATCCTTGCAATACCCCGCAAAAGCAACTTTATTCTCAAGTTACTGCAACTCATAATAGGCCTACTAATGTTTTAATAGATCACTTATGGGTATCAATGTTCCAGCTCAACAGAATAAACAATCAACGTGCCCCCCTATTCAGGTACACACGGTTTTCTTGGGTAATGTCCGCAAAAAAGCCCCTAACAGTAGAATTGAGAATGCTGAATCATTGAAAAATAAATCCATTCATTGGCTACGACATGTCAAGGGTTGCCGCTCGCTGATTAGGGAAGATATTATTAGGGCACGGAGATACACGTCTAAAAATAATCTTACTGACTGCATTGAACTAACCCTGATCAGTCAGCCCTGACCTGGCGGAAAATCTTTTGGCATTAGAATATAGGTCTTGTCCCCGGACTCTTCATCCATTCAAATCATGCACTTCCCAACAAACACTGCAGCAAGGGTCTATGATAACGTGCTACCGTTGCCTATATCCAGAGGGTCCTCACTTGAGGCAGTTGATTGACTATGTCATGATTTACATCAATGGCAGGAATTAGAACCCACTCCAATCACTAACACCCAAAGTCCCCCTAACACTATTCAATCATGTACTGTCTCCGAACAATCTCAAACATGGGTAACAGCCAATAGAAACAGTAGTTTTCCTTCGCGCGTGGGATCAAAGGGCGGCAGCAATTGATAATACCTTTGTTCCATCTTCTACTCTACCCCCCTTGGTCCAACCAAACCCTTCGGGTAATGGAATTTCAACTTCCCAGCTTGAGATCCTCTCCTGGAACATGGCGGGGCTCCAAAATAAAATGTCTTTACCTGATTAGAATGATCTGATTGAGGAACACCACATCTGTATATTCCATGAAACATGGAGCCTAGTTCCATTATATATGTCTGGTTATATTTGTTTCTTCACCTCTGCTGTTCACACGGGTAGGGGGCGGCCCTCTGGAGGTCTTATTGTTTGGGCTAAGATCGATATGAGCTGTAAAATCACTGAACACCAACGTGCGAGCCCGGATATTATGTGGCTCTATTAGGGGTACTAATGGTGGTGAAACTCTTGAGCTGTTTAATGTCTATATAAGGGGGACCCGAGGGGGCAAAGTATCAAATATTGTCATGGCATTTGAACAGGAGTTATCCAACTGTCCATCAGATTCATATGTTATGATTGCTGGGGATTTTAATTGTACCTTCGAGCCTTTAAGCTCTGAAGATTTGCTGGGGGTTGATGAAGACCACGCCAAGTGGGGTGTCCCGATGTTAAATATACCCCCTATTAAGAAATGGTCCCAGGTAGCAATTCAGATTAGTGCACTCACTCTAGAAGCTGGATTAAGGGTTGTGAATGGTAGAACCCCCTCTGATGTCGCAGGGGCTAACACATATAACCGAGTGTCTTGCCCCTCTCGAATTGACTACATATTAGTTGACATTAGATTCTGGAGATCCATAATAGATATAGGAGTAGTTCCTTTTACTGATAGCGACCATAACACGTTAAGTATGATTATGGAATCGCCATGGGCCCTTTCTATTCCCTCATTCCAGGCCACAGGACCCCTTATGAGGACGAAATAACTGGTCCCTTCAAACTGTAGTAGGTACCTTAAATGGCCAAGAGTTGCGGCACAAGAATCTCAAATGGCTGAGATTAGGCGCACGCTCAGTGAAAGCACTCTTAAATTGCGGGAGGCCTTGAGCGAAAAGGATGGTCTGTCTAGGGTTCCAGAGCTATATGGAGTTATGGTGATCTCTATTTATTAAATTGAATCATGTTGGTAAACCAGCCGTATGCTGTAAAATCCGCCAGACTTTGTTTAATGGGGATTGTAGACAGAGGAAAAAGGCTTTGATCTTAGCAATAAAAACCAGACACTATCCCTTTTAGGAAAACCATAAAGGACTACAAAACTGCTGTCATTCCTGCAAAGCTTGAGTGGGATGAGAAATCCTAAAGGACGCTAGTGCAGCCAGGTATCCCAATCTTTTTTGGGATATGGTCAGGCGGTCAGGTAATAAAGATCCTGATTTAATTTCTAACCACATTACAAATCAAGATTGGTTTAACCACTTTGGGAAACTTTATTCGGGGTCCAGTCCAATTTCCCAAGTTGGGTCTGTCGCCTACCCAAGTGGCTGTCCCACTACGGATGTCACTGATCCATTTAATATAAAAGAAATAGAGGCAGCTATAAAGAAAATTGTCGCAGCAAAAACTTCAGGCCTGGACGGTCTCCTGGGAGATCTTTTTCTCGCAGACCCTCCCAATTAGGCAAATTACATTATGCTTTTAATCAACTCTATTGCAAAGGGTAGCGCATTACCTGATTCATGGAAAGGTGCAGAGGTGGTTCATATCTTTAAAAAAGGTGTAAGGGATGATCCTGCCAAGTACCGCCCAATGACTTTGATTGATGCCATGCAGAAAGTAGTTGGCAGGGTGTTGCTTCAGAGAATTCATTACTGGGTGGATGATAAGAATATCCTCTCCCAGTAACAAGCGGGTTTCAGGGCGTGTACAGGGACAGTGAATCAAGCATTCAGATTGCTTTTAATCTATTGGAAGGTTGTTCTAATTGGCAAGGGCAGTCTTTATTTGGCCTATATTGACCTAAAGACTGCTTTTGACCTGGTACCCCCTGAGCGACATGTATCACCTATTGGGTGATATGGGGATCCCCCCAATGGTTCTTAATCTGCTGATATGCCTTCACGAGGGCAATTATGCTCTAGTGAGGTAGGGAGCTCAAGACCAGAAGGCAGGATCCTTGTAAACAGAGGAGTGCGCCAAGGTTGTGTAATGGCGCCTACACTGTTTTCCTTATACATCAACGGGGTGGTTAGTTTTTTACAAGCACTTCCATCTGATGCCCCTTCCCTAGCAGGAGACAGGGTTCCTACCCTGCTCTTCGCGAACAACACTCTCCTCGTGTCTAAAACTCTGGCTGGTCTCCAGAGGCTCTTAGATAGATTTCATATCTTCTGTTAGTCTAGGGGACTGATTGTTAACACCTCCAAAACTAAGCTTATGGTGTTTAATCCCTATAGGCCATATAGAGTTAATTTTACACTAGAGGAAACCTGTTTAGAGCAAGTCCCAACGTTCGATTATCTTGGTATCCGGCTTGCTGAGAAAATGCATTGGCTGCATCACATCGAGAAAATGCTTCTGAGCCACAAATGTGTGGCAGGAACACTACTTCGGGAACATTGCTCCTCGCAGAGCAGACCTGTGGCTCCCGCTCCTACGATTTATGCAGCCAAAGCAGTTAGCTTAGCCCTTTATGGTGCCGAATTATGGGGCTTCGACAATGTGGATGGAATTAGTAGATCTGAACACAAATTCTTCAGAGATCTAGTGATGCTTCCCAGCAAGGTACCATTTAAACCTCTGATGAGCGACATGGGTAGGCACTCTTTTAAAGACATAGCCAGGCTACGGCCCTTGTTACCCCGGGCCCGCCTGCGTAGGACCCCTGAGCTTGCTAGCTATGCCTCTGCGCTTACGGAATTGATGTCCCTGGATGCTAATCAAAGAATCAGCTGGCTGCTTAACCTAAAAAAGTTGGTTCTTGCACGCAGCATGAAGGAGTCGTGGGATACCCAGACCCCACCTAGCAAGGCTGACCTCAAAAAGTGGTATTGGCTATGGGTAGATGCACAAGAGCACAGCAATTTCAAGATTAGGAAGGCTCACAGAAGAAATTTATCTCCGCAAGCAGCTCATACTTTTAGAACCTTACTTCGATTTTATCCAAATGCCACGAGACAGGGCACTTTATATTCAGTTTAGGCTAGGCACACTCCCGATATGAGAGCTAACTGCAAAATGGAGTGCCCCACAACAGACAACAGTGGACTGCCCCTGCTGTAAGGCACCAACTGAAAGCGTGGCTCACCTCATGTTTGCCTGCCCCGCCTATAAGAAGTCTATAATAAGATGGCTAAAACCAATCTGTAGCCTACTGGGCACCTTTGAGCATAGAGTCACTTTGCGTATTTTGAAGACTGACGCACGGACCCTCTTTGCCTGTGGCATGGCCAAGTATCTTGGCCATGCTTGGATAGTAAGCTTTAAATTCCTACATCTGACACTCCAAATTAATTATTGTGTTTCCTATATTTTTAAACTGCTCTGTTCATTTTTATTGCACTGTCACTTTATACTCGGTTACATATATCAGCTGGAATTTAGTTAATTTTATGGTTGTATAAAACAGTCTGTTGTTACCTTCACATGGAAATTTGAGCTTACTGTTTTTATGGACTGTAGCTTTCTACACCATGGTTCACTTGATAACTCGTATTTTTATTGATGATTGCATGTATGTTACTGCTTTTAAGATACCGTATTTTCCGGCGCAAAAGACAACTGGGCGTATAAGACGACCCCCTACTTTTCCTGTTAAAATATAGGGTTTGGTCTATACTCGCCGTATAAGACTACCACTCTTCCAACGCAAACCAAATAAAAATTAAAAAACATCAGATTTGATTTTAATATGGTAATTTTAATTCAAATGCTTATGACATGCAGGTACTTAGTAGGAAAACTGTCACTTATAAACATAAGGCTGTTTGTCATCAAACATGTAAACATAAAGCAGTGCAAGTGGATTAAACTTTTCCTAATTCACTTTAAAGCTGAAAGGAAGGATAGGACAATAAACCCATGGGAGCTACCATGCTGTTTGTTTTCTAAGCTGTCAACCAAACTGGAACTGCCGTACACCAGCTTATAAGACGACCCCCGGCGTATAAGACGACCCCCGACTTTTTAGAAGATTTTCATGGGTTAAAAAGTCATCTTATACGCCGCAAAATACGGTACCTGTTATCGAATAAAGCTATATTTGTTGTCAAGGTGCTGTCGGATCTGTATTTTTTCATGGTAGAGAGGGTTGATGTCATTGCACTTTTCTGTGTGGTGAGGAATAGTTGGATGCAGCAGACGGTTTAGTTCAGTTCTGGATTGCCTTGAGCAGCATTCTGCTTCTGTTTGTGGCTTCATTGATGGTTTTGGTATAGTACTTTTCTTTCGCTAATATGATGAGCCGTCCTGTTTCAAGAGGTCAACACAAGGTAATTTTCCTTCCTGTCTTTGATTTATTGTTTGTCAGCAAGTTCTTTAGAGTACCAGGGTGCTGAAGGCTTTAGCTTGCACCTGGTTTTGTAAGTAGGGCTTGGATGTTCACATAGTTTTCCAAAAATATGTTGAAGTTATTTGGAAGGATGTTGGCATCGGACATGGAGCTCATAGGCTGAGCAATGAGATCAAGAATTAGGTTGCCTATGGAGAAGTCTTTGAAGGATCTGAAGGTTTGATCTTCCTTTTTGTGTTGACCTTCATTTGCTGGTAGGACGCTGAACAGGAAGATATGGATGCAAAATGGACAGTCCTGTCAAAGGGTGCAAGTGGTTTGCATTGCTTTGTTGGTAATGTTGAGAAGACAAGGTCAAGGATGTGGCTTTTGGAGTGTGTTGATTGTGACATGCTGTAAGGTATATGTGTAGTATCCCTTGGTGATCCCGATAATATGTAACAAAAGCTGGCAACAAAGCCCCTCCCCTTAGACTGAAGTGGTCTTGTCTTCATCAGGAACAGGCCAGCAGTGGTCCTCTCTGAGAAGAAGTAGGAGAACACAGATAAGTGGGATCGCTTCCACGCTCAATCTGCTGTCATTGACGCTTAGCCACTCTGCACTTCTTGTCAGCACAATGTCTCTCTGGGCAGTAAACCCTCCTCCTGAACGTCAGATGAACTATACAATTACCAGAGAAACATCAGGCATTATTTATTTTGAGGATTTTTGGAACCTTGCTGTGCAGTAAGGCCCCCAGTCGAGAAAAGGCAGGTGTGTGTGCTAGTTTCAGTTTGCACCTACGAGCTAGTGGCCAGGAATTTCCGGGTCCTTGTCCCTGTTGTTTGGGAAATCTGTACATCTCAGGGAGACAGAGTGGTCTTCTACATTTCGTAAACAGTTTTCTCTCTTAGGCCAGGTATAATTTCATTTGTATAGCGCTTACTACCACTGACGGGGCTTCGAAGTGCTTTTTCGGCGTACAGCTCGCTACTCTGGGACCCATAGAGGATTAGTGTTGAATTAGTATAGTGAAACATGCAAGTACATTTTTAAGTGGTGGATACGTTAGTCAGTTATTTGGATTCGGAAGGATAGAAGAGGAAATTTTTTTTGTATTTCTATAGCGCTTGTTACCCCTGATGAGGTGTTGAAGCACGCTACTCCGGAAACCCATAAAGGATTAGTGGTGAATTAGTATGGTGAAATATGAAAGTAATTTGGTGGATATTAGTCAGTTATTTGGATTGAGAAGGATAATGGAGGGATAGAAGGAAGAAAGGTCTGCAGTCAAATAGCACCTGTTACCCCTGATGGGTGTTGAAGGGCTTTTCTGGCGAGTAGCAAGCTACTCCGGAACCCATAAAGGATTAGTGTTGAAAATTAGTATAGTGAAATATGAAGTAATTTTAGTGCTGCATATGTTATTCAGTTATTTGGATAGAGAAGGGTAGGTGGTGGGATAGAAGAGGGAAAGAGGTTTGTATTTATATAGCGCTTGCTACACCTGATGGGGTTTTGAAGCGCTTTTTTAGGGAGTAGCACACTACTCTAGAACCCATATGGATTAGTGTTGAATTAGTATGGGGAATTTAATCCTTTACTTGCTCAACGGATGAATGAATCTTTAAACTTTTGATCAAAAAGAAATATTCCAATTTGATTTGAGATTTGGAGATTTAGACCTATCTCTACAAACCTCTAATGATCTTATTAGAAGCCACCACTAGTCCACAAATATTAATGGTCTGGATATTAATTTTTGTTGAGGCAAAAATTGGCCCGGCATGGTGTGGCAAAGACAAGCTGTATAAAGCAATTGCCTTTTTTGCTACAGAGAGAAAAATAATATTGCAGAGTCAGCCTAAATATAGACATGACCTGTGCACGCAGTCACTTAATATTGTACTGGTTATGAATATTTCAATCGTTGTTAGCCTAATGTCTTGCCAAAGGTTCAGGCAAGGGCCAGAGCAGAATGTCTGGATATTCACCATGAGTAGCTGGGAGTTTCTACAGCTTCCTATAAGCAGACAAACTAGACTTGTTGATGTTCAGTGGCAGTCGGCCCTGCCGGCTTGGAGACTGTGTTAGATAGCATGCAAGATGTTTATAGGAAATGGATCTTTGGAACCTGTGAGGAAAACAAAGGAGATCACTTATTTGTACCGAGTTGCCTCACAAAAAAACAGGTGTAACATTTACAGTCAATGCGATTGTACGAGCACAAGGTTAAATGAAAAATTGCTAATAGTTTCTTAAATAAATTACCCTTTCAGCATTATTTTTTTAAAGATGAAGTCATATGTTTGCATATACAAAAGTAACTTTCTCATTGAATTGGCTGTATCTTTTTGTAATTGTTGTGTAGAATTTTTATGTAATAATTTATTTGCCATATTCAGGGTAATCTTTCTAATCGATTGACTTCTCCTGCAGGGGATGTGTCATCACGGAAGGGGAAGCATATGGGCTGAGTCTGAAAGTTATCGATTATAAAAGTCTAGGGTTTTATTCCTCTGACAACACATAACAACAAGCATTTGCAATGCAATAGATCTCGCATTTACGAGAGTTTGAGCTATTGGCATTGTAAATGATAATGCCTTTTATTTGTGTTAACTAGCAAAACAGATAAATAAAAGGCATTGTCATTTACAATACAAATCGCTTAAACTCTCCCACATGTGAGACCTATTGCATTGCAAATACGTTTAGCACCTGTGCAATACATTTTTTTAAAGCAGTAGGAGAGAGCGTGTCTTGCCTGCAACAGCAGGCAGATCAAAGCTAAAGTGTTTGGAGGCAATAATTAAAGCCTACGGAGTAACAACACACATAACAGGGGCTTTCACCATGGGAGGTTACAAAATTACAGTAAAAAAATGGGGGAGAGGGAGGTAACAGTTAGGTTCATCCTCCGAGGTACATATAGTTCATAAAAAGTCTGTAAATGTCAGATCCAAGAACCCAACCAAGGGAATAGGGATTCAGTTAAATGTGCGGAAAAAGACCACTATCTTTGGGAAAAGCAAAATTACTTTTCTTGAGTCCCCTCACTCACCCGGGGTTGCCCCTAGGTGACATTTCGCCCTACTATTAACTCCCTTTTTATCCTTACCAACTAGGAGCAAGAATAAAATATTAGCTCACTAGCTAGGTTTTTTTTTTAGCATCACTTTCACCACTCCACTAAGTCTGCACTACACATTTTTTCACAAAACGTCGGAGCACACCCCTGACAGCATGTCACCTAGGGGCAACCCTGGGTGAGTGAGGGGACTCAAGAAAAGATAAGGGTCTTTTTACGCACATTGAGCAGGTTACAAAATTAGACAAATCTGAAAGAGACACGTTAGTGATAAATTCCTTACCTTAGAATATCCCCAGGCGTCAGACTGGATCCGGAAACTTTTGCGTAGCAGTACCCTTGCGCGTCGGTAGGCGTCGTCTGCAGCTCCGTGTCCGTCGTCGGCGTCGTGGGCGCCCTGATGACGTCGTCGGAGTACTTAGACGCCGCCTCCGCGTGCTGATGTCAGATCTTCTTTTTTCCGCGCCAGCCAGCGCAGATCTGGAAAGAGCAGTTAGCCAAGTCAATTTTTGACTAACTTTTGATCTTTTTTGGATCATTCTTCGAAGTCTAACGACTCCGATCGGTGCCGTAGGGATGCCCGGATTTAAACACTGTGTGGAGTGCGACCGCACGATGTCGGTCACGGACCCCCACCACCTGTGTTTGACCTGTTTAGGCGTCGACCACGACGACAAGGTCCGCTCCGACTGCCAGGCCCTATCTTCGAAAGCCAGGCGGGAGCGGTCCCGCAGGCGACTCGAACTCCCGCAGTCGGCCGCGCGAGTTCCCGGTGTTTAGGCGTCGACCACGACGACAAGGTCCGCTCCGACTGCCGGGCCCTATCTTCGAAAGCCAGGCGGGAGCGGTCCCGCAGGCGACTCGAACTCCCGCAGTCGGCCGCGCGAGTTCCCGGTCCCACGGGAGGTCGAGGGACAGGTCGCGGGGACGGAGCCACCAAAGCTCCGGGAGTCGGCACCACTCCTCCGGGTCGAAGTCTTCGTCAGGTAAGAAGCACAAGAAGTCGAAGAGGCGTCATCGCTCTTCTGACTCCCCCCGACGCTCGCGCGACGCGGCCGGGGGTGTGACACCGCCCACGCGGCTCCTTCGGAGTCGCGGGCGTCACGTTCCGCCCCAGACCCTCCGGTCCCTGGGTAGAACGCGACTTCGGAGGAGATAGAGCGCTTCCTCATGGCCATGAGGTCCCTTTCTCCTCCGACGGGCTCCGTGGCGCCTCCGGGCCCAGCGGACTCGTCTGGGGGCCCTAGCGGGTCGGGGGCTCCACCTCCGACGCCGTCGGGTGCTTCGGGCCCGGCGCCGCAGGGCCCCACTATCCCGACACCACCGGCGGCTTCGGGCCCGGCGCCGCAAGGTCAAGCGGCCCCGGTGCCGCCGGCGCCTTCGGGCCCGGTGCCGCGGGACACCGCTGGACCTTCCTCGGGCTCTGGATCGTCACCTGTGGACCTTACGACCCCCCCGGCGGCGGTCCGTCTGGTGTCGCCTCCGGCGCCGCATCCGACGCCGTTTGGAGATTTCCACTTCTACGAACCGGCCCCATTAAATTACAACCCTGAGTATCAGGAGATGGGTGATGAGGAGGATTGGGAGGGGTCTGAAGACCCTCTGACCAGGGAGTGTCAGTCTCAAAAGGACTGGGCCCATGTTTCCTGTCCTCCCACCCCACCCCCGAGAGTCTGGTCATCCAGGCCTCAAATTCCCAGACCGCATTCCCGATGGCTCTGCCGGACAGGGAATCCAAGAGGTATGAGAATTATGGAAAGAAGATATTCTCCTCCCTTAGTTTGGGACTGCGGTTTTCCAACACCGCATGCCTCTTGGGCCGCTACACCCACTCTCTGTGGGAGACGGTGGCGGAAGTGCTGCCAGAGTGTCTGTTGGAGGTACGGGCCAAACTCGGCCAAGCCCTTGTGGAGGGCCGAGATGCAGCCAAGTATTCGATCTGGTGTGGGCTGGATACCACCGACTCACTGGGCAGAGCGATGGCTACGACAGTGGCGGTGAGACGCCACGCCTGGCTGAGGTCCGCCAATTTTTCAGCAGATGTCCAGAACACTCTGATGGACATGCCGTTCGATGGCCGTCGCCTTTTTGGCGACAAGGCAGACCACAGGCTTGAGCGCTTTAAGGACTCCAGGGCTACGGCCAAGTCCTTGGGCCTCTCGGCCCCGCGCCAGCAAACGGGTGCCTTTCGCTCCTTTCGTGGCCAAGGAAGGGGCGTCCCCACACGTGCCGCCAGCCACTCCCCGCAGACTAACATCCAGCGCGGCGGCGGCCGTGGAAACCGCCGTGGAGGCGGTCGGGGACAACGGCGAGGTCAGTCCACGCCTTCCCCCGCAGCATCCGCCTCTAAACCCACCTAGTCCGTGCTTTTCGGCCCATGTGACGCCAGTGGGGGGCAGGGTTTGCCATCACCACTCTCACTGGCGCACTGTCACTTCGGACAGGTGGGTGCTGCAGATCGTCCGGAGGGGCTACTCCCTCCCCTTCGAGACGACTCCTCAAGCCATGCCACCGCAACACCACCGCGTATCGGGGATCACTTGCGGCTCCTGCAGGAGGAAGTTTCGGCCCTTTGGCCAAGGGGGCCATCGAGCGCGTTCCTGGGCCAGAAATAGGACGTGGTTGCTACTCCCACTACTTTCTGGTACTCAAGTAGGGCAACGGGGACCTACCCCCTATCTTGGATCTGCGGAACGTCAACGGCTTCCTCCGGAAGGAGAAGTTTAAAATGCTGACTCTGGCTCAGGTCTTAGCTGCCCTAGACCCAGGAGACTGGATGGTAGCGTTGGACTTGCAGGACGCGTATTTCCACATCCCGGTCCTGCCGGCCCATCGGCGTTACCTGTGGTTCACGGTAGGCCATGAGCACTTTCAGTTTACCGTGCTCCCCTTCGGCCTTACCAGCGCCCCACGGGTGTTCACGAAGGTGATGGCGGTGGTCGCAGCTCATCTGCGCAGGTTAGGGGTCTCATTCTTCCCTTACCTCGACGACTGGTTGTTGAAGGCGGGCTCGCCCCAGACAGTCGTCAGCCACCTCCAGACTACGGCAGATCTCCTGCACCAGCTGGGGTTCTCCATCAATGTGCCGAAGTCACACCTGTGTCCCTCTCAGAAGCTCCTTTTCATCGGAGCGGTTCTCGACTCGGCGCAGTTTCGGGTTTACCCACCCGAACAGCGAGTTCGGGATATACAGGCTCTGATTCCAATCTTCCTGCCTTTATCCCGGATTTCGGTCAGGTTGACGCTGCGGCTTCTGGGGCTGATGGCCTCCTGCATCCTTCTGGTGCATCACGCCCGGTGGCGGATGCGGGCTCTGCAGTGGGACCTGAAGTTTCAGTGGGCCCAGCATCAGGGCAACCTGTCCGACCATGTCCTGATCTCGAAGGGCACTGCGAGACAGCTGCAGTGGTGGCTCACGGACCGCGATTGGGTCAGCGGCAGATCCCTCTCCCTTCCCCAACCGGAGCACGTAGTTGTGACGGACGCGTCCCTCCAGGGCTGGGGAGGCCACATGGGAGAGGCGGAGATCAGAGGCCTCTGGTCTCCTGCGGAGTCCTGGCTCCATATCAACCTTCTGGAGCTGCGGGCGATTCGTCTAGCACTGAAGGCATTCCTCCCCTCTGTCCGGGGGAGTGTAGTGCAGGTGTTCACGGACAACACCACCACCATGTGGTACTGCAGCAAACAGGGCGGGGTGGGGTCGTGGACCCTCTGCCAGGAGGCTCTGCGCCTCTGGCAATGGCTGGAACATCAGGGCGTGACTCTGGTGGTTCAACACATGGCCGGTTCACTGAACGCCAGGGCGGACGAACTCAGCCGCCGGTGCATGATGGATCACGAATGGCGTCAGAACTCGGACGTGGCGCAAGGTCTCTTTCTGCAGTTGGGAGAGCCTTGGTTAGATCTATTCGCCACCGAAGAGAACGCGCAATGTCATCAGTTCTGCGCGTTGGAATTTCCAAGGCAGCACTCGCTCGGAGACGCTTTTCGACGCGAGTGGAGTTGCGGTCTGTTGTACGCCTTTCCGCCTATACCACTTCTGCCCAGAGTGCTGAAGAAGATCAAGCGCGACCGGGCACAAGTCATCCTTGTGGCTCCGGACTGGGCACGAAGGTACTGGTATCCCGAGCTACTCAGTATGTCAGTCGATCCCCCGGTTCGTCTGCCTCTTCAGGAGGACCTTCTGTCAAAGCAGCAGGGGACGGTCCTCCACCCGAACCTGTCCAGTCTCCACCTCCATGCTTGGAGATTGAGCGGCGACAGTTGAGGCCATTTGACTTGCCTCCTGAAGTTTGCAACATCATTCTGGCAGCCAGGCGTCCCTCCACAAAGTCGGTATACGCCTGCAGGTGGAACAGATTTGTGGCATGGTGTACAGCAAAGGCTGTGGATCCCCTTAATGCCCCTCTTTCTGAGGTTCACCTCTTCTTTCTCTTGCCCAGCAGGGCTCTGCTCTGGGCACTATCAAGGGCTATCTTTCAGCCTTTCTGAGGCTGCCTGATCAACCTTCTTTGTTCAAGTCCCCTATCATTAATCGATTCCTGAAGGGCATCACACATACGTTCCCTCCTGTTCCCTTCGTGATGCCTCAGTGGCACTTGAACCTGGTTCTTAAATTTCTGATGTGCGCTCCCTTTGAGCTACTTCACAACTGCCCTCTTCGCCTTCTCACTTTGAAGACTGCCTTCCTGGTAGCCATCACCTCTGCCAGGAGAGTGAGTGAGCTCCAGGCTCTATCTTGTAAACCTCCCTTCCTTTCAGTCCATCCGGACAAGGTTGTGTTACGGACAAGGCCCTCCTTCCTACCCAAGGTAGTCACAGCCTTCCACATTGGGCAATCTATCACCTTGCCCACCTTCTTTCCGCCTCCGCAACCCTTCGAGAGAGGAAGAGAGGCTCCACCGTCTGGACCCAAAACGTGCGCTCTCATTTTATTTGGATCGCACACGCCAGTTCCGGGTGGATGACCAACTCTTTGTTGGTTACGTGGGCGTTAAGAAAGGGAAAGCGGTGCACAAGCGGACCATCTCGCGGTGGATCATCTTGTGTATCCAGGCGTGTTACTCCTTGGCTAAGAAGGAACCCCCTGTCGGGCTGAGGGCTCATTCCACTCGAGCCACAGCGACTACAACTGCTTTGGGCCGAGGTGTGCCCTTGCAGGACATTTGCCAGGCGGCTACGTGGGCCTCGCTGCACACGTTTGCCAGACATTATTGCCTGGACAGTCAAGTCTGGAGGGATGGCTTCTTTGGCCGTTCCGTCCTCCAGGACTTTCTGGTGTGATTATTGGTTCGCAGACCCACCACCATGGGGTTGGTATTGCTGGGGTATCTATTCTAAGGTAAGGAATCTATCACTAACGTGTCTCTTTCAGATGCACAAGTTACTACTTGTGTAACGATATATCTGTAAGAGACATTAGTGATAGATTCCTTACCGACCCACCCATCCTCCCCGTTCTGCGACCGATATCTAGGGTTAAGGTCATCCCCTTTCAGGGCCCTAGTTTCATGGCACCAGTGTTGGTTTTTGGCATAGCTCTGCGTTTCTGGCGCGGAAAAGCTGTGTCTAAGAACTGACGTCAGCACGCGGAGGCGGCGTCTAAGTACTCCGACGACGTCATCACGGCGCCCACGACGGACGCGGAGCCGCAGACGACGCCTACCGACGCGCAAGGGTACTGCTACGCAAAAGTTTCCGGATCCAGTCTGACGCCTGGGGATATTCTAAGGTAAGGAATCTTTCACTAACTAATGTCTCTTACAGATATATCGTTACACAAGTAGTAACTTGTGCGACGGTACTAAGGAGGGACTCCTAAGCCTATTGTTCAATGACCAGCCACAGTTTACAGTTGACAATGACACAAGCTAATGAAAAATATGGGCAGAGCTTCAAGTCCCTACGTGAATACAGCATGCCTCGCAGAGCAGTGCATGTGTTGCCCATCCTCAATCTAGTAATGGGCTCTTTTTGCACCTGTATTCTAATAAAAATGCCTTTTTTTGCAGGAGCTGTGGAAAGTTAGTGCTGAAGCACTTACCTGACCATGTAAAGAAAAGTCATAGACACTAACATTTGAATCTGAAGGTAAATGAGTGACGTCTTCCAGTAAAGTTGAATCTCTGCTTCCACTGTCCGTTCGATCCTGCTGCCAAGGAACTTGAGTATCATCTATAGATTGAAAATAAGTGAACGCCCAAAGGCCCAGAAATGTATTATGCTTTGCCATTAACATCCCGGAAGATTTCAGAAGAATGTACGTTTGTTAGGTGGAGGGTCATCCTTAACCAGCTGCTGAGACTTTAATTGAGAAGAACTCAAAAGATTGTTGAAAAAGTAGGAGTGTAAACTAATCAGTAGAAACCAGAGAATCGTCTTCAGTTTTACGAATGTGGATCTTGGTGGTCATCCACTGTATACTTCCTTTTTCTTCCACAACCAACTAAGGAACATGGTGAAACATTCCAAGATACGGCCCTTGGATACTCAGCTGAAAAAGATGTATAGCATTTTATGAACAATTATGCTGAGCACAGCCTTTTTTCAAATACACACCATGGGGCTTCCTGTAGTCCTCAGCCAGTCCGACCTCTGTGCCAACATAATTTGCCATATTGTGTTTTTTGGCAGATGATCCGGATACAAAGCACTGCTGTAGCTGCAACATGAGTTTTTGTCATGACTATTCTAGGAATGGTAATGGAGTCCCACTGTGATGTCAGCATGAATACACACTCTAGAAAAAGTTCTAATGGACGCATTTTCATGCATATATGTGTCTTGGAATGGTATCAAGGACATCCCGTTGAGTGTAAGACTGACTATGGTGCTAACTGCATGTATTTTCCTCTGGTTCACAGTTATTTTGTAACCTTTTCACTCTGAATCTCTTAAGTGCAAGAAACTGTAGATGAGGATTTGAAGGCTTTCTTTCATCGAAATACAGTTTATCTGCTGAACTTTCCTTCTGCTGGGATTTAAGAGCAATTCTTTTATCTTATTTTAGTGCTTGTTTTCCATTGTTTTTCTTTTCTTTGTGTGCATTTTAATTGCATGCAACCTTATCTTTTTGTGCTGTTACCAAATGCTGTGTAACATAACTAGATCAGTTGTGTTACGTTACGAAACATGCTAAACAACATGAAACCTAGATACACCAAACACGTGATAGTGTTATATGCCATGTATCAGTTGGTCTTCATTCTGGAATTGCAAATATTTTGCAACACTTTGTGGAAGGTAGACCCGATCAGTTAATCCCAATGCAAGGATTGTTTTTTGCAACTTCATCTTGGTTTCGGTTTTGCAGCTTTGAGAGCAGTATCCAGTTTTGTCTGCACGCAAAAGTGAGGAAATGAAAAATTCTTATAAACAAGTTTTGCTGACAATGTATTTATTTTATCTAAACAATACCCCTTAATTATAAACTATTTTTATTGTAATTTAATAAATATTGTTTTAGAAGAGTGTTTGTCATTTTACTTAAGAGTATACTGAAATCATTGACCTGTTTAACGAAAAAAGAATGATACGTGAGATGACACTTAGAAGGAATTTCTCAAGTTAACAAAGGTGCCATCAACTTGCTTGCTCTCATCTGAAACTAGTCGTTTTAGAGAAGGAAACTTTGTGTGCAGCAGATAGGCATGTTCGACATATTAGCATGTCATAGAAAAAAAATACTTTCTGCCTTCTAAAGTGAACAGAATCAACACGTGTCAGAAAAAAATGCGTGACACAAAGTAAACGAGATTAAAATGAAACTGTAATACAATTGTGTAAGTTCATGAGTGTATACTACTGCGAAATCCATACCGGAATTGAATTCTGGACATGAGATTGTTTTGTTAAAAAAACAGAGGTCCATGACTGGGATGACCAAGACGGTACTTGATTTGACAACAGAAAGCATTTGTCCGTAATTTCGGTAGCTTCACTTTTAACAGTCGCAAAAACAACAGTTGATGTCCAGAATGCAAAACAATGTCATACTTTCAGTTCGGGCTGGACTGTTCCCATGAGGCACATGGTCAAGACTGATTTGCATATGACCAGGTCTAAACTGGGGGGCATGGTGAGCAAAAGAATGATGGATTTAACCCAGATCTCTTGACTGGGGGTGAATGCGGGTGAATGTTTTGATTTGTTCTTCATTCCGTCCATCAATTGTGTGTCTTTCACTTTTAACAGTCGGCACACTTTGATATACACCCATGTCTCTCCCACTGTATATAATGGAAGTGGCAGGCCCTCTGGCCATGCACTGGCAGGATCGCATTTAAATGAGAGGCAGTCTTGTCTGGGCTGGCCTTTCATTGTGAGCAGAGAGACCGAACTAGAGAGCCAGTGGGACACACTGCATACACTCCATTTCACTGGTGGCTCTCCTGTAGCACCATTGGAAACATTCAACAGCACTAGCAACACTTGCTGCCACTGTCCTTTCTGCTGCTTAACTCTGCCTGTCCTGGTAGAAAGCTGAGGTGTCTAGGACTGAAGGATGGCACATGCCCTGCCCCGTGTTACTGCAGTGTCAGTGCATTTTACATTGTTCTTCTCAGTGAGTACATTTTTTTAAACTGATTTTTATTAGGTCTTCACAACATTGGCAGTCGACAGGTCGTACCATAGCACTGTATACCATTGTAATCATACCAATCAGTCACCCAACCTTCAACTTTCCCCCCCCCCCAAACAACCTCCCAGGGTAGTCCCAGTTGACCCAACCAAGTGCAGCAACGATCCACATCGTACAGCTTAAGGCCTAGAGCTCTGATTACTCATAGAAGTAGTGGTAAACCATGTCTCTTAGTTAGTTCTGATCATGTTCCTGTGGCTTTGGACTTCCGGGAGATGCTTCTGGCGACAGAGGGTCTGGGTCCTTCATACAATCCACAAGCACATCCCAGTCCCTGGCCAGTTCCAGGGAGCCACGGCCCGCCTGGCCTCCAGGACCAACACCCTGCTCTCACCCTCTACCCATCGCTCAAGCTCCCTACGCCAACCCGTCACCCTCGGTCCCCTGGAAGCTTTTTAGTTCTGTGTAATTTCCCTTTTTGCTAATAGGTTTGGCAGTATGTGGGAACCAGCTCAACAAACAATGCCCCGGGTAGCAGGAGACCTCCCTCAGCTTTATGTCAGTCACTGTGGCCTCTTCCCAGTAGTCAAGGGCAGGACCTAAACAAATGAAATTTCTCCGCACCCACTGCTCTATATATAGGGCATGCGGCTCCAACTGTGTGAAAAAACTTATTTGCCTTGCCTGTGGTAAGTCATGCTTTAAGTAAGACATAGTAGTTTATTAACTTAAATCGGGCATTTAGATACACTTTGGAGGCCTGTACCATTTTTCTTCCCAATTGCTCTTAGGAATCGGTACACCCAAATCCTCCTCCCACCATTCCCGTAGGCTATCCAGTGGTGTCGCTATATCTGCTCTGATTGCTCTGTGTCAGCAGGAGACCACCTTGAAGGTGCCAGAATTCGTGACTACATATTGACAACCTGTATGCTTAGGTGGCTCTGACATGCTCACACTCAGTGCTTCATGATTGCCGCTGACATCGTATTATGGATCAGACAGTGCATCTGGAGAAGGTTAAGTTCTAGATTGAGGTCCTCAAACAATAATAGCTCTTCCGCTCGAAACAGGTAATCTGCTTGACCTATATCCACAGCCATTCAGTCCGACAACCCTCTCCAGTCTCCCCCATGCCTTAGCAACTCTAAGATTCCTGTGGGCTGGTCAGGTGAGTATAGGAATCGTGTCCCTGTTTGCTGGATCAGAAGTGCCCTATCACTTGGCATTCTCTCGTTCCCTCCCGAAGAGGACGTCGGGTATCCAGGAGCACCAGGAATAGCTGATGAAGCTCTGGCATGAATAGTCCAACTTATCGCCCTATGGTTATCATACTAGCCACCCACTGAGTGAACCACTCTAGCAGCGCTGCAATATAGTATGATTGGAAGTCAGGGATTGCTAGTCCTCCTTCGCCTAGAAGGCGTTGCAAGATCGCCAGTCCCACTCGTTCCCCAGATTTTATTTTTAAAAACATTTTTTGCTACGTTTTATATAGCGCAAACTTGACCCGAATCGGGTATCAGAGCGCTTTATATAGCACCAGTTGCAGTACATGAGGACACATTCATTTTTGTTAGGCACGGGGAGTTTAAGTGATTTGCCCAGAAGTACAGGATGTTCAGCGTCATTGCAGAGACTTGAACCTAGTTCCCCAGATTTGAGGTCGACCGCCCTAGCTGTTAGGCCAACCCCTCTATCCCCTAGATAAATGCACTAATCAGCTAATCCAGTTCCCTGAGCATAATGCGGGGAATCCACACAAGCAGGACCCCAAAAAAAGTATAGCAGTCTGGTGAGCTCCACCATCTTAAGAAGAGCTATATGCACCGCAACTGACAATGGAAGCATCTTCCAAATATCAACACTTTCCCAGGGAGATCGGAGAGCCACCCCCACATTCCCCTCTAACAGGTCAACCATGTCCTGAAATATTTTCACCCCTAGGTATTACTGGCATTGGGGGTCCCATTTCAGCGCCCTCTGCACTTTGGGGGCGATGGTCCGCATGCACCGAGAACAGTTGTGATTTCTGCCAATTCACCCCAAGACAGATAACAATCCAAATCTATCCAACAGCACCATCACCCCGCTAGCTCTGCATCAGCATCCTGTAAACATGGTAAGAGATTGTCAGCGTAAAGAGCAATGTGATGGGGTCAACCCCCGACTGTCAGGGTCACCAGACCTGGCTCTGAAGGCCAATGGGTCCATCACCAATGCGAAGAGTAACGACAATAGTGGGGATCCCTGTCTAATTCCCCGACCCACTACATACCCCTCAGAGATCATTCAGACAGTTTTCACTCTGGCTGTGGGGTCCATATATAACAGTCTGGTCAAGCCTATGAAGCCCCTCTCCCGTCATTATTTCTCCTTTACTCTATATCGGAAGTCCCATCCTAGGCTATCAAAGGCTTTCTCTATGTTGGTCGCAAATATCACTGTCTCTCTCCGGTCAAAGGTTTCAGCCGCCAGCAATGTCAACAGCCTCCGTATGTTAAGCGCAGTGTTGTGGCCTGGGGTGAATCTTGCTTGGTCTGTGTGCATTAGCACAGTCATGCAGTGTAAAAGCTTAGTCGCTAAATTAGCTAAAAGCCTGGTCACTAGATTTTATAATTATGTTTAGCATCTACAATGGTCAATATGCTTTGCAGTTATGTGGTGGTCTTCCCTCGCTTAATAACAGCACCACTAACGCTTCAGGGGTAGCAGCCTGCAGGTGCCCAATTTCCCTTGCTGCCCTGTACAGTTCCACTAACTTGGGCGCCAGTATATCTGTGTACGAGAAATAAAATTCAACTGGGACTCCATCTGTCTCAGGTGTTTTCCTCGGTCACATGCCCTTCAGCCCTGCCCTTATTTTCTGCAGGGTGATGTCACCCCTTAATTCTTCAGCCTCCTCTCAAGTGAGAGTAGGCATGTCCAACAGGTCTAGGAAATTCTTTGTAGAACTCATGGGGTGTGTGGAAGAGATCACATATAAATGGGAGTAATAGTCCTTGAAGTGACCATTAATATCAGCCTTCCTATAGAGCCTTTCCCTTCAGTCTATTTCCAGCTTTACTATTGCTGATCCCCGTGCTTCTGGATTGGTGAGCCAGGCTAAGAGCGAGCCAACTCTGACACTCTTTGCATGTGCTCGGATCTGCCTGACCCGCTAGGAGTTCCCTGGAGTCTATCAGGGCCTGTTGCAGTTTTGGGTGGCCCAACCTCCGCTTTTCTACCTCCCTCAGTCCCGCTTCTAGGGTAACTAACTCATTTATTAAAGTGTGTCTAACACCCACTGTTTCTGCAATGCACCTCCCTCTAATCAGAGCTTTGAAAGCATCCCATTTCAGCTGTGGGGTGGACGCTATGCTAGTATTGTCTTCAAAATATTGTCTGATACTTTTCCTAAACGTGGACTGGAAGACTGGATCCTCCAAGGACTCCGGCTTCAGTTTCCACGTACGGATGCTGGGTCGAGCCTGCTCTCAGTTCAGATACAACAGTACTGGATTATGATCCGATATAGTTCTTGCTAAGTATTCTATATTGCGTATCGACTCATGCACATCGGGGGGACAAAGGAAGGTGTCCAAATGCACATGTAGCTCATGGAGGCTTGAAAAGAAGGAATAATTCCTGGTCGCCAGGTGTGTGCTGCACCAAGAGTCTATCAGTCCCAATTGGGTATGGCACCCATCAAACATAGAGCTGTCCTACCGATCGGGGAGTCTCTCAGTGGGAGATGGGACCTATCTAGTGCTGGGTCAGCCACAGAATTCTAGTGCCCCCCTCCCTCCGAGGACCATTTGCACTAGGTAGGGCGCCATTCCCCTTACACCAGACTATTCTTCCAGAAATGCTGAAAAACAGCAGCGGGTCCTCGGATGCCGCACCTTAGTCCCAGTTCAGCAAATAATTGAAAAGTTACGTGCAAACAACCCCTGCGTCGGCTGCTGAGTGACGCAACAGAGCTCCGGATCACTGAGATATTTATAGGTTTGGTTGGGGGTGCTCGTAGTAAGAAAGAGTCCAGAAAGAATAATGTTTGTATGCAAAAATTGTCTTCTTTATTCAAGTATTTTTTGTCAAAAAGTTCTGCATTTGTTAACATACATCAGCCAACGCGTTTCTCTCCCTCAAGGGGAGCTTCCTCAGGGCAATTAGATTTGTTACATTCCTTCAAAAGTGAGAATATTTGGAATGTATTGGAAATGTGACCAGGCGATTTGTCCTGTGCCAAAGAAGGATGAAGTGATGTCGGTTAGCCGCGGTCTTGGCTTAGGAATAAAGGCCACGCAGAGATGTTTGATCAGTCTCAGGTAGCGGTTCTGTAAATTGCTGGCTGCATAAAAGATTTCGGAAAGTCGGTCCTCGCTATCAAAGGAGCCAACAAGATGCCGCCTCGTAGTTATTCCTTAAGTATACGTGTGTTGTCCTGGCCCGGTCCCATATATACGAACCAAGGCTAACCGACATCACTTCATCCTGGGCACAGGACAAATCGCCTGGTCACATCACATTTCCAATACATTCCAAATATTCTCACTTTTGAAGGAACGTAACAAATCTAATTGCCGTGAGGAAGCTCCCCTTGAGGGAGAGAAACGCGTTGGCTGATGTATGTTAACAAATGCGGAACTTTTTGACAAAAAAAACTTGAATAAAGAAGACAACTTTGCATACAAACATCATTCTTTCTGCACTCTTTCTTACTACGCACACCCCCAACCAAACCTATAAATATCTTCCAGAAATGCTTCCTGGTCCACATTCAGGGCATAAATATTAATCACTGCCAGTTCTCGTCCTGCTAAGCACCTCATTACCACTACATATCGTCCTGCTGTGTCCACCAGTTCCCCAGTTTTCTTGAAGGGGACCCTGAAATGCACCCATATATGTACTCCACATGCAAATGCAGAGTATGTGGTGTAGAACGCCGGGCCCTTCACTTTCTCAGTAGCGCCAACCCCTCCTGAGTCTTAAGTTGTGTTTCTTGTAACAGGGCTATATGGACCGCACTCCTCTTAAGGTAGGAAAACAGTTTATACCTCTTAGACATATTATTTATTCCCTGTATGTCCCAGTATATGAACTTCTATTTTATGGACTGAAAATAACGCTTGCACCACAGCTTGCATCCACATTCAAGCCCTGACCCTGCTGCATAACTCTCACTCCCTGGGCTGGAACTCATTTAGTATATCGGCTTGGACACGACTCGTGGAAACGACTCCCAAACAAACAACAAATCAACCAAACTCGCCATGCCCAGACAACTAGGCAACGTCCTGTCACATCCAAACCTGCCTTCGAGCTGCATCCACTCGCGAGTGTACCCACTTGTAACTCTTAAAAATCGGTGTGCTAGTTCGAGTCTCCCAAGCCGGGCGACTCGCTATCTAGCTGCATGTAGCATGTGTTAGTAGTCTGCCAAGAGGATCCTGGTACTCTCCAAAGGGCCCGCATGGCACCCAAATGGTGACCTCTCTTCAGTGACTGGCGCCATGAAAGCAAAGGGAATCCATTCTATAAGAGTTCATTAGCGGTCATGGTGTCACCACAGGCAGCACAGAAACAGAGCCCACTGAGAAGATTGATCAACGGTTGGAGTCTGAGTACTGAGCCTCATCTTTCCCCAGTGTCGATGGAGATGTCCCACCCGAACCGCTCATCATTAGCACCACCTCCACCGCTCACAGCTGTTCTTGTTGGACCTCTACTTTTGATGGAGCTGCTCAGCTGCAGCTCCTTGCTCTGCACCTTAACTTGGTTCTCAACTATTTCCTCCTCGCTTGCATATGGCTATTGTCGGGTGGCAGGTACTTATCGACCCACTCCCAAAGTTCATGCAGTGTCTGGAAGAACTTCACCTCAGTCGTCATCGTTACTCACAGTCTAGTGAACAACATCATTGCATAGCACACTCCCCACTGCCGGTGGTGCCTCTTAGCTTCCAGGAATGTGGACTGCTGTTTTTGGAACTCTTTAGTGAAGTTCGGAAACAGCATGACCCACTTTAAGTTCTCCATGGGATTTTGCTTCTTGTATGATGTTGTTCCTATCTTTATAATGTAACAATCTGGACACCATGGGCCGGGGCCGTGCTCCCCGGGGACAGAGGTCACACAGAGACCCTGAGTGCTCTCTTTAAGCAGAGACGGAAGAGAGTCTCTGGTGCGACCTCGTCTTTCAACCAGTGTTCAAGGAAATCAAGCAAACGGCCCCCCTCCGTATGTGCAGTCAGGGCTATTTGATGTTATTCCTAAACAATATCTTGTCAGCATCCTGTTCCCTGAATTCTAAAGATTTGATGCTATTCTCCATGGAGGTGAGGTGCGCCAGCCACCTCAGTGGGGACCGCTAGTATTGTTCTTTCTGCCATTGTAACTTGCTCTGCAAGGTGCCTGTCGTAATCTCTCAGGATCCCCAGATCCGCCACAAGTGTGTCCATTTTGATTCCATTGCCTCTCTAGAGGAAGTTATAGCTTGCAAAATATCTTTTAGGGTCGTCCCTTTGGAGAGTCCCGGCAGCGACCCTGCTGTCCCAGCATCACTCAGAGCATCATTAACGTCTCCTGAGGACGGACCTCTGGTGTCTGTTTCATTTCTGGGGGCCTTAGCCATGATTATGGCTGTCCAGTCGTATCCTCCTACAGCAACACAGCACCTCTCCTCCCTCCTTTGGAGGAGGCCAAGGAGCAGGGTGGGGTGGTGAGAAGGTAGAGCACCTTCATCGGGTCCTAATAGGTGATGGCTGGTATCCTACCAATAATGATTCACGTCCTGCATCGCTGCCGTATGTCCCCTGTCTTGAACTGCCAGCGTAGTGTCAGGGACCATTGAAGTGGGCATGATCTCGCCACCGTTAGGCCCAATGCCACGTGGGGTGTTCTCCAGGGGACCTTCCCTCACTCACCACTACCCGATATCAGCAACTGTGCCCCGAACAAGTGTAATCACACACCTTTATGTATTCGGACTGTTGGGGCCACACCAGTTCATTCAAACGCTCAATAAGGGTGGTGGGGTCCTGTCTATGCACTGGAACCCCCTCCAGGGCCCTGCTCACCAGGCTCTTCCAACAATTCCACCATCTGCCTCAGGCCTATTGCCCCCTTTAGTTCTCCTCGGGCAGGGTGGCAGGGGCCAAGGGCGCCGCTTGCCTCGCCGAGGTATTAGGCGTACTTCCTTTGCATTGCTCATAGGGACCGCAGCCAGGCTCTTTATGCCCCGCCCCCTGTTTAGGGGCACAGCAGTGTGCTTTCGGGGTCTCATCTCGTGTTGGTTGGAGGCTGTCACAACAGCCGTGACTGTCTGGGATCCCTGGTATCCAGATCTATTCCGCTGCTTACCACAAGCCCACCGGGACACTGTGCCCTCTGGCGCACACTGCTCCATCGTCTCAGCCGCTCGTTTTCGCTCAGGCCCGGGCCAAGCTCTGCACATGCACTCCTGTGCCCAGAACCATTGCTCACCGTGACTCCCAGGGATTAAGCCTTCATCTCCCAGCACCCCACTCCTGAGAGCCAGGCATCAGCTTCCAGGATAAATTCTGATGCGTTCAGTACCACACTGCTGGATAGGGAAATCAAGATGCTGGATACCTTTCTCTTCCATCAGCCTGGCATTGTGATTGGGGAACACCGTGTGCTTATTGGGTGTTATTCTCACACGGTGTGTAATTTGTGTATGCAAGTGCTCTCCATAGTCCTGGATGAAGCTTGGGCCGGATTGCATCCGACCGATTTGATGGGCAGAGCCATTGCTTCAACGTCACGCCTGGCTGAGGCCTGCTGGATTTTTGGGGAATGTCCAGGCATCCCTTCTAGACATGCCGTTAGTTGGAACTCCCCTTTTCGGCGACGAGGAAGATTCAGCTCTGGAACGATTCAGAGCCAGTAGGGCTACTGCCAGGTCATTGGGGCTCACCATGGCCCATGACAGCTGCAATCCGCCTTTGACCTCTTCTCTGGCTACAGCAGAGGCTGTCAGCCACGCCCATTTCCCTCCAGCCACCATGGCTCCCAGGCATCACAGTCCATTTGTGGGTGTGGCTTCCACAAACCCTGTGGGAACCAGAGATCAACCCAGTCCTTTGTCCCCGACACCCAGCAACTACAACACAAAAGCCTCTTTAGTTTGCCGTTTTTCCACCATCGGTACCACCTGCACTATTTATGGGAAATAACTTCAGACAAGTGGATACTTCAAATCATCCAGTAGGGCTATGCACTCCCATTCCAACAGACCGTGCCACCCTTACCACTGTCCTCTGATTGGCTGACAAAGGACCACCTTTTGCCCTTGCAACAGAAAGTACTAACTCTTCTGGCCAAATGAGCCCTTCAGAGGGTACCAGCAAGAGAAGTAGGTTGTGGTTGCTCTTCCCGCTACTCTCTCGTGCTGAAAAAGGATGGAGGCATCCATCCCATATTAGACTTACGCCATCTCAACTACTTCCTGCTGGAAGGAAACATTCAAGATGCTCACCTTGGCTCAGGTCTTATCTGCCTTCGAACCTGGAGACTGGACTTGCGGGAAACTTACTTCTATATCCCTGTCTTGCCTGGCCTCAGACAGTACATGTGACTCATGGTAGGCTACTAGCACTTTAAATTTGCCATGCTCCGAATTGGTCCCACCAGCGCTCCCCGGGTGTTCACCAAGGTGATGGCAGTGGTTGCAGCACATCTGGGGTGGTTAGGGTGTTCCAGTGTTCCTCTACCTCGATGACTGGCTGTTGAAAGTGGAATCGCTCCAGGCAGTCATCTCCCCCATTCAGTTTACAGCAAACCTCCTGCATTCACTTGGGTTCACTACAAATATGCCAAAGGCTCAGACACCCCCTTTCATCAAAGCTGTACTGGATACAGTGCAGTTTCTGGCTTATCCCCCGGAACAATGAATCCAGGATATTCGGGCTATGATTCCGATGTTTCATCCCCAATCCTGAAATTTGGTGAGACTGACTCGGAGGCTGCTGGGCCTCATCACTTCTTGCATCCTGTTGTTAAACATGAACTTTGGCATGTGCAGGCTCTGCAGTGGGATTTGAAGACCCAATGGGCACAGCATTGGGGGAAACTCTCCAACCTAGTTCAGATATCAAGGGGGAATACAAAAATTCAGCAGTGGTGGCTCATGGACAGTGATTGGGTCAGTTGCAGACCCTCTCCCTTTCCCACCCAAATCTCATAGTGGTGACAACTGCATCATTCTGGGTAGGGGTGGTCATCTGGGAGAGGTGGAGATCAGAGGACTCTGGTCTCCAGCAAAGTCTCAGCTTCCCATCAGTCAATTGTAGTTGAGAGGGATTCACCCAACATTGAAAGTCTTTCATCCTTCATTGAAAGGAAGGCTAGTTCAGGTCTTCACAGATAACACCACTGTCATGGGGTGTGGTCATGGACCCTGTGTCAAGAGGCCCTGCGTCTCTGCATATGACTTGAACATTTTCCTTGTAGTTCAACATCTGGCAGGTTATCTGATAGCCAAAGCAGACAAACTCAGCCATCGATGCCTCGCTGATCATGAATGGCATCTCCACCTGGAGTTGGTTCAAGGTCTCTTCAGAGACTGTGGAGACCCTTGGTTAGATCTATTTGTCACTGCAAAGAATGCACAATGTTAGCACGACACACTGGATTTTTTAAGGCAGCTCCCACTTAGAGACGCATTTTGTCTCCAGTGGAGCTCAGGACTCCTGAAAGCTTTCCCGCAGATACCACTTCTGTTCAGAATTCTCAAGAAGATCAAGAACGGCCCGGCCCAAGTTATCTTAGTGCCCTCAAATGGGCAAGGAGAGTCAGGTATCCCGAACTCTGGAGCATCTGTCCTCCAATCAGGCTACCTTTGCGAGGATCTCCTGTCACAGCAGAAGGGCAGGTTCTGCACCCGACCTTATCCACTCTCCAATCACATTTGTGGAGATTGAGCAGTGACAGTTGAGTGTGTTCCACTACCCTCCTGAAGTGTGTGATGTCATCTTGGCATGCAGAGGTCCCTCCACAAAAACAATTTGCTCTTGCCGATGGGAAAAGTGTGTGTCTTGGTATGTAACCAAATCTATTTATCCTTTGTCTGCACCCGTGTCTGAAATTCTGCTTTTGGTTCTATCCTTATCCCAGTAAGGATTTGTTTTGGGCATGATTAAGAGGAATCTTTCCACCATTTTCTGACTTCCTGCGGTTTTGGATCAACCTTTGCTGTTAAAGCCCCCTGTTGTTGTGAAATGTTTCATTAAAGGTTTGCAACACGTTTCCTACAATGCCATTCATTGTGGAGCAATGTGGCCTGAATTTACTCCTCGCATTCCTCATGTTCTTACCATTTGAACCGATGCACAGATGTCTCCTAAGACTGCTGACCATACAAACAGTCTTCCATGTGACAATTGCATATACCAGGAGGGTTAGCAAATTGCAGGTGCTTTCCATTAACCACCACATACACTTCCTTCTTCCCAGATGAGCTGGTTCTTAGAACCCGAACATCCTTTTTAGGTCTCGGCCTGATCCAGCGCATGCGTTGATCTGGCCGAGACATTTAGCAGCCTCTTTGAAAAGTGCTACTTTCCCGGCGACCAACTTACTATCATGCGCACAAGCGCGCGCGTGACGTGCACAGCTGCCATCGTGCACAGCTGCAATTTGGCTTCTTTTATTGCACGTGTGAAGGCCCTCCCTTACCAAGCGCGCCTCGCTTCAATGCCTGCATCACTCTGCAACATGAAGACACAGCTGGTATTATCCAAGCTTGTTCTTGCTTGTCATCTCCCTGTGTCCGAACTGTCGTCACAGCACTGTTTAGCGGCTCCCTCCACCCATCAGTGTGTACGCGACCTGCCTGTGGATGCGCTGCTTACATGCGTGTCCGTATTTTGCCATACATGTTTTCCACTCACAGTCTGACACTGTGCTGCACAGGTGAAGTGGCGCCCTAAGATCCAACCGTGAACACCAAAGTGAAGCGGCCACCGCAACCTGTACGACTACTACCATTGTCTCGCCAGGCTGCCTCTGACTGCATAGCACTGCGTCCTGACAGGCTGAGTTTGAATTTCCACCTTTCAGGATAATGGACTCGTAAACTCTACCAGTGTTTGAAATTCGCCAGGGTGCAGTGGTGGATTTCAACCGCTATTCAGAAAGGGCTCAAAGACTGCACTTGTCGGATGAGCTTTAGATGCAACACATTTTACTGTACAATCCGTCAACCCTGCAGCATGTGTGGGCACTTGGAATGTACGCCCAAGGGGGCACATTGCTGATGCCCACCGCGCTGTCCCATTAATGCAACGTGGATGTGCCACAGCACTTTAGGAGCAGTATTACCCACACTTTCACGAAAGTCCAAAGTCGCAGCTAGAAGGAATCACCGCGGATGGTGTCAGGGACTCAGAAAGATGCTCTGTTTATAGCGTGGGCCCAATAACAAGAGCAAATGAGGGATTGGCAGAGCCCTCTGCTGAAAACACAAGGGAAGATTCTAGGCTTGCAAGATGTTTGCAATCCAAGAATGATTAGACTGCAGCTTTCAGGTGATGTCAGGTGTTGATAAGCTGTATTCCAGCCCTGAATCAGAGGTCTGAAAAACTCTGCATCAATGCCGTGGTTGCAATGCCAACAGTACCTCTACGCGGAGGCGCCTCGGAGGAATACTTTGAGGCCCCTTGTCGATGGTGGTAGAGCAGTATGAGCTGTGTGAGCTATACTTGTTATACTGAAACTGGTTCGAATGAATGAAGTGAAAGAGCAGAACCAGTTTGCAGGATCCAGCAACGTCCGTAAAATCCATAGAAAGGTTTTGAGAACACTGAAAGCTGTGGCCGGGAATTGTCGCCGGCACATCATTTAGTTAGTCCTATAGAACAATGACCAAATGATGATTGTAAGGGAGAGGTGTGGCTCTGCGGCCAGAGTGGCTGACTTCCGAGAGTTCGATACCCGGTGGCAGTTCAGCTCAGCACCATGTGATTTTGGGCAACAGCTCACTTTATCTCCCAGACGGCTCCAGCGCCTGAAACCTTATAGTGTGATATGTTCGATTACAAACATATGGATTACAATCCCATAAAGTGAGTGGCAACTGTTCAACCATTTGATTCTTTTAGACTACTTGGATACAGCAGGCTGTATGAAACTGATGTGGTGTAGGGTGTGGAGATTCTGGGAAGGAGGGGTGTAGGGCTGAAGAGCTGCATAGGAGGTGTGGATGGCGGATGCTGCACCAAGACAAACAAGCATTTGCAATGCAATAGGTCTCGCATGATTAAAGTTTGAGCTATTGGCATTGCTAACAACAATGCAACACTAATAGCTCAAACATTCAGTAATACGAGACCTATTGTATTGCAAATGCTTGTTTACCAAAGGTGGTTACACCTTTTCACTTTCGGCAGAACATCACACTGCCTACCCTGTTTCCTCCCCCTCATCCTACCAAGGAAGAGGAGAGACTCCACCGCTTGAAACCATAAAGAGGATTGTCGTTCTATTAGATCATACAAAATAATTTTATGTGGACGATCAACTCTTTCTTGAGTTTGTCGGGTCGAGGCAGTCCAGAAAAGAACCATCTCTCGATGGATTATTCTCTGTATTAAGATCTGTTACGCAATCGCCAAAAGATAACTCCCCCTTGAAGTCTTGAGAGTTTCTTTTAGCAGAACTAAAGCTGCGACTACTGCGTTAACTAGCGGAGTCCCAGTTCTGGACATCTGTAAGGCAGCCACGTGGGCATCACTGCACGTTTGCCAGACAAAACTGCCTAGACAGTCCGATTTGGCAAGATGGGCATTTTTCCCATTCGGTCTTCCAAGACTTTATAGAATTAATATTCCACTGAACCCATCTGAACAGAGACTGCTTTGGTATCTATTCTAAGGTAAATAATCTGTGGCCAGTAGTCTCTATCAGATGAACAGTTACATTTGGTAATGTCTAATTAGGGAGCCAGTCTATCTAGCCCCAGTTTCCTTACTGATCCTCCCCGTTCTATAAACTGTTTGTGACTCTCTACTACAGAGATGCTTGAGGACCTCCCTTGGCACGCTTCTCAGCTTGGCTATGTGCTTCTGGTGTGGAAAAACAGTCAAGAACTGAGGTCAGCACGTTAGTGTGGCACCTATGTAAGCACTGCACACATCACTTCCGTCACAGATGATGCCAATTACTCCGACGTTGTACCTATCGAGATTGCTCAAACATTTTTGGAGGAATTATGGTGACTGGGGAATATTCTAAGGTAAGGAATCTGCAGCTAGATGGTCTCTACTAGATAATGCATTACCAAAGATAATATACTTGTTTATTCTTGTTTGTCAGAAGAATGAGATGCTGACTGTTTGAAGATCATCATTTTAGTGATTGTCTAGTTGTGTTTGTTAGGCCCATGACCCTCAGGGTAACTGAGCTGCTGCACTCACACCATCAGTTTTTAAAACTGCAAGTAAGTTGTCATTTATACTCCATGATCCATATAACATTGATGTAGCAGGATCCATCTCCATCCTCTACTATCATCCATCATACTCCTTCCCAAGCCTGCTAGAACGCTTCCTCAGGGACCAGGCCAGAAGATGCAAGCTTTTTAATACTCAGGTGGAAGTATTGGCCAAGGAGGTTGTGAAGCACCATGAGCTTTTCATGGCCCACATCTTGTCATGGAACATAGTTGCTGGGCCATGGCCAAAAGGAGGAACCCCACAACCAACCGTAGGAAGAGAAGGTGCATTTTACCCTCAGCATGAGATCAGCCCAAAATGAAAGATTAGGATGCCAGGACTGAACACATGACACACATGCTCCCTCTGCAAGGACTCTTGAAATGGCAAACAGATTTGCAGCTCTGCATGTAACACTACAATCCACTCTTCACAACATCTGTGAAGGTGCATAAGGACATCCAGGAGGGTGTGCCTGGCTAGTGTGTCAGAGATAGAATGTGTTAGAAGCTGCCACAGAACAGCAATTTGTTCGCTATGTGAACTGGCATGCAAGTTTCAGTATCTTAATGGGCATTGACACCAACTTGTAGGTTCCACAGTACAATAGCACAAACCTACATTGGTAGATATAAAAGATTTCAGGGATGTTATAGTAGCATGACATTGATTGTACCAGGGGCAGGACATAAAACTACAGAACAAGAGTATAAAGGAATATTATACATTCTGAAAGGTCCATACATCAGCACAGTTCCTAAGCCTCCACAAACACATACCCCTTTTCATTAGCTTCATGACTGTACACGTTAGTCCCTGATGGCCACAAGCCATGGGTCTCAACAGTACATGATGTATAGATGTGCACTGTGATATACTAATATATGAGACTCAATCATGGACATTTACACTTGCGGGCAACATATACCATAGCAACTATAATGATGAGCGCCCAACGTGCTCCACTGGCAGACAGGGTGCTTGCCCCAAACCAGCCAAGAGTGACCCATCCTCTGCCACCAAGAAGGCACCCTCGACATGTGCAAACAGCAGCCCCCTTCACTGCCGCCAAGAAGACACCCTCCACATTGGCCAAAATGTTGCCCTCTACTGGCACCGAGAAAGCAATCTGAATTGGCTCTGACAAATGCAAGGCCCACTGGAGCCACAACTGTAAACACTAGTGTAGTCAATTTGCCAACCACCTATACCACTATTGTGCCAACTATCCCAGAATTACTGTGGCTATTAAGTGCCACGTCATTGGGAACCACCACTGTCACAACTATGGCAAGCATCACTGTTGCCTCTGTTTCGACCATCACCTGTACCTCTGAGCCAACCAGTACAACTACCTCTATGGTGTCAGTCACTGCCACCTCAGCTGCACCTATGACTGTTGTTCCAACAGAAAACACAGCTATCATATGTGCCAAGCCTCTGTTACTGATATTGCTGGTGCTGTTACCAGTCTCTGCAGTAACCAATGCACTAACCATTGAGACATCTGGAGAGGGTGAGGCTTCATTCATCCTGGGGATACTGTCCCATCTGTACCCGAGGGAATGGAGGTGGTTGAGGCTGTGGTGTCAAATACCCAGGAAAATTGGAATCCTCAACGACTCACAGCAGAAAAAGGTACAGCTGCCACCTCTCATTGCCAGGCACAACAACCTGCTAACTGAATACAGGAGATGAGCAGCCACTTGTAGGGCCTGTAGAAGGGCCGGGAAACTCCCCTAGGTACCTTTGATTGACAAGTTGAACGTGTATCCACTCCCCCTGCGCTCACAGTCACAATCAGATCAGTACGTTCTGTAGTAGGGGATATCTGTGTATAGTCATAATCTAGTGAATAGTCCCACCCATGTGCGTGGACCCCGGCAATCAAAAATAATCTCTTAAGTTGTCAAATCATGCAGAAACTTCAAAGACACTTAAGAGAGAATTTAAAGACAAATAATGCAGCCTATATCCACAGGCTACACTGTCCAGTACTTCAACTAGAAATTCCACCAAACAAAACCACACACAACACAGCCGGCCCAGTTTCTTCCATAGAGAAACTTGCCTCTACTGGTAACAGACTCTGGAATGATAGAGAGGAAGGCATGGACAGACAAGCCCCATAGGCTGCCATGATGTGGCTTAAATAGGATACTGTACCTTTAAGAGAACTTTCCAGAACTTTCTCCCAGTATCCCAGAATGCACAGCAGGTCCCTTATACTTTCAGTTCTTTTTTCCGGCTCCTGCTAACAGGACCCAGGCATTGAGCTCTCCCTTTTTTCAAGGGTTTATATTGGATTTAAGTTCACTTTTTGATAAAAGTGTTTGCAGTTTATATTCTTGGTGTTTCCCTTCTCTCCTGTGTGTTTGTCAGGCTTTTTAGGGCTCTAAAATGCCTGCTCTTTTCGACAAATGCCCAACATGTGGAAGGAAGAAGGCCAAGACTGATCCACACGACGTCTGCATTATTTGTCTCCCTGAAGCACATGTCCCTGAAGACTGTGACATCTGCCAGAACCTCTCAGCAAGGACCCTGAGGGAAAGGCTGAAGATTAGGCTTCAAGGCCTAGAAGAGAGACGACTGCAGGCTGCAGGTGGGTCGGGGCAGGCTGGGAAGGCTCCCTCTGCCTCTGCTGAGGCCTCTGGGGGGCTCCCCATAGACAGGAAGACCAGCAAACGGTCCTGGTCTCCGTCGGCATCGATTGCATCGACGACGACGTCGAGCTGGGATGACGGCGGTGTGTTCCCCATCTCCCCGGCGCTCCGGGTCGAGACGGCGTGAAGATTCGACGTCGAAGAGCCTGGTTAGGCCTCCGTCTAAACCACTGTCTACGGCGTCTTCGTCGTCGATGTCAACGTCGAGCTACCGGCGTTGAAGGAGAAGCCACAGGCATCGGCGCTCGTCGTTGAGGCGATACTGCCGGTCGCCGTCGAGAAGACGGTCGGCGTCGAGAGGATCCTCAGCGTTGAGGACCTCGAGGAAGAGGACGCGTCGAGGAGAAGTCGACGCTCGGCGTCAAGAATGAAACGGTCGACGCCGCGGAGGCGGCGTTCGATTCAGAAAAGGGGGTGGTGATGAACAGAGTGTCTGAATTAAGTAGACCACTCTTACCCAGTCCAAAGATCAGGGATTGATCCATCACCGTTATTTATCTCACTGCACCATCCCAGCTCAGAACCTGGCTGTATGCAAATCAGTCTGTCCCTGGCCCAGTGCATCATGGGAACAGGGCAGACTAAACTACCAAGCCAATTCTTCACCAGAAAGGAGACAAGCTACCGGGGACCTGTTTCTGGCATTTCAGCTGTCTTCGGCCCGGTTTGCTTGAATTCTGATGGTGCAGTGAGAAAGGGACTCATGTCTGAGTATACCCTGCCACACCTATAGTGGCCAAAAACGCCGCGGAGGTGGCGTTCGGCGTCGAGGAAGGAGAGTTCGACGTCGCGGAGGCGACGGTCAACGCCTGAGTCGCGGAGGCGACATCCGACACCGGAAAAACGACATTCGGAGTCGAGGAGTAAGAGGTCGGCGTCGAGGAGTCGTTCTCACTCCCCGAAGCGGCGCGGAAGGAGTTCTGGCGCCAGAAGTCACGCTGAGTCTGGTGGAGGGGCTGGTTCGCAGTCCCCTCCTCGGTGTACTCGGTGGTATATACACCACCTCGGCCGAAGACGACTCCTCCCCCTATACCAAAGGAGGATCCTCCCGTCAACCCTCCTCTACCACCACTTCCTCCCTCAGGGCAGCCACCACCATGGCTCCCGCCGCATGGGCCCGCCCCTCGGCCAGAGATACCCCCTGTCCCTCCGCCAAGATCGGTGTCACTACCTCCTCTTCCTACACCACCTAAGGGGACTCCTAAACCAAGACCCCAGGATAGACCACGGAAGACGCCTCCACGGAAACCTGCGGAGCGCCCACGAACCGGGAGGTCACGCTCTCGCTCCAGGAGGAGGGAGCGATCGCGCAACAGGTCGTCCTCGCGGTCGACACGCCGCCATAGGAGGCACAGATCTCGCTCTCACACGAGATCCTCAGGGACCAGGGACTACTCTCCGACTTTGTCGGGTTCGCTGGACACAAGGGTGTCGCCGGTTGATGACCTGGTGGCGTTTCATGATGTCCTATTGAGAGGCGCTGCCAAATTGGGCATATCCTTGACGGTGCCCACGCCCAAGACATCGGTCATTTTCGAGACACTGCACCAGAAACACCTGTCTCGTCCACTACTGCCTCTGGTGCCAGGCCTGGAGGAACCGGCCATGGACCTTTTTCTCACCCTGGCGGTGACTAAGGCGGTCCCCTCGAGATTACAGAAAAAAATACCGGGCTCCCGATTCGGATCCGGCTTTTCTGAGGGTGGAACCCCCTCCGGATTCTGTGATTGTGACGGCGGCCCGCAAACAGCATACCACCACCCCGTCATCCACAGTCCCCCCAGACAAAGAGTCTAGATGGATGGATTCAGGTGGAAGGAAAGTATGTGGAACATCGGCGACCTATATGAAGGCTACAAGTGCCACGGCTTTGTTGGGATGCTACGACCGCGCCCTCTGGGACTCCCTCCAGCAGTTTGCGGAACACTTGCCTCGCGAGAAGCGGGAAGATTTCCAGGAAGTGCTAAACGAAGGGATGCTGGTAGCGAATCAAATTATCAGCGCTGCAGCAGATTCATCCCTCTTGGCGGCACATGGCTTTTGCCATGGGATTAACCAGCGACGACATGCCTGGCTCCGCCTTACGTCGCTGAAACCAGACGCACAGCAAAGGGTTGCCAATCTTCCATTCTCTGGCGAAACCCTATTTGGGAAACATGCGGATGACGAAATGGCCTGTACGAAGGCAGAGGCCGAAACGCTCACGGCTGTGGGTCTAGAGAAGGCCAAAGAAGTGAAAACATCGTACTGCCCGTTCCAACGGCAGTTCCGTGGACAGGGCAGAGGACGTGGCCAAGCTTCGGGACAGTCCCAGCAACAACAACAGTTCCGTAAGCCGTTCCAGAAACGCCCGAAGGGCAGAGGAGGCCAACAGTCGGCACCAGCGACCAAACGCCCGGCCGGGTCTAGGCCCTGAGCGCTTACTTCCCCCGGATCTGTTACCCACTCCAGTAGGGGGAAGCATTCAATTTTTTCTGGCAGAGTGGAGAAAAATGACTCAGGACAAGTGGGTGCTGAATATTGTTTGCAATGGATATAGTCTTCGGTTCACCAGCCCGCCTCCAGCAATTCCACCGGTCAGCTCGCAGTTTCAGCTGCGCGAGCTCCAGGCGGAGGCAGATATCCTGTTAAGGAAAAGGGCGATAGAAGACGTACCTCTGTCTCAGAGAGGAAGAGGTCTGTACTCCTGGCTCTTCCTGGTTCGCAAGAAGGACAAGAACGAGGTCAGGCCCATTCTGGACTTGCGACAGGCAAACAGATGGATTCGCAGGGAGAAGTTTTGCATGCTGTCGTTGCATCAGATTTATCCTCAGTTGCAACAGGGAGACTGGCTATGTGCTATAGACCTACAGGATGCGTACTTCCATGTGCCCATTGCACACAAACACGGGAAGTTCTTGCAGTTCCAAGTCGGCGCCAATCATTATCAATATACAGTACTCCTATTCGGACTAAAGTCTGCGCCGAGAACATTCTCGAAGTGCATGGCGGTGGTAGCAGCACACCTGAGAAAGAACAAGGTGTTTGTCTACCCGTACCTGGACGATTGGTTGATCAAGGCCTCCTCCTTCTCGGAAGCCCAAGCACACTTCCAGAAGACATGCGTTCTCTTGAACAAGCTGGGGTTGCACATCAACATGTCCAAGTATGTCCCGACTCCGGTCCAATGCATACAGTACTTGGGAGCCTCCATCAATATGCTGTCAGCAAGTGTGTCTCCTCCGGAGGAGCAACGGTTATCACTCCTTCGGAAGGCTCAGGCTCTTATGACCACTCCATCTACAACAGTGAGGATGGTGTCTTCTCTACTGGGATCAATGGCCTCTTGTATCTTCCTGACGCCACACGCACGGCTGCACATGAGACCGCTGCAGGAGTGTCTGGAGGACCAGTGGGGTCAGAGGAAAGGATCTTGGGACGACAAGATACGACTGTCTCTGCATGCTCTTCAGTCACTGAAGTGGTGATGTTCGACGGAGACTCTCCTCAAAGGGGTTCCCTTCCACAAGGACATTCCCTCACAAACTGTTGTGACGGATGCTTCTCTCCACGGATGGGGGCGCACTCCGGAATCCTACAGATTCAAGGAACGTGGTTCCCGATGGAGGCCAGGTATCACGTCAATTTCCTGGAACTCAGAGCGATTCACTTGGCACTGAAGGCCTTTTTTCCGTCCTTTCAGAACAACTCTCTGCTTGTACAGACGGACAATACGACCACATGTATTACCTCAACAAGCAGGGGGGTTCAAGATCACGCTCTCTGTCACAAGAACGCACAGGCGATCTGGCACTGGCTTCTGGCCAGAGGACTGACGATAACGGCCACCCAGCTGCCAGGTGTGCAGAATGTTCAGGCGGATGCACTGAGCAGACTGATTCAGGAAAACCACGAATGGGTCATAAACGACGAAGTACTAGGAGAAGTCTTCGTAAGGTGGGGGACTCCAGACGTAGATCTGTTCACCACTGCCGAAAACAGCAAATGCCGAGTCTTCGCCTCCAGGTACTACCAGCAGAGGACGCTGGAGAATGCGTTATGGATCAACTGGTCGAACAGCTTTCTGTACGCTTTTCCACCCATTCCCCTGATTCCAGCGATACTCATCAAGCTGGCCCGATCCAGGGCTCGGATTATACTCATCGCCCCGGAATGGCCCAGACAGTGGTGGTTCACGGACCTGCTTTACCGGTCTCTCCTTCCTCACATTCGGCTGCCGTGCAGGCCGGACCTTCTCACGAAGTTCGGGGGCAGATGTTGCACCCCAACCTCTCGTCTTTGAGTTTGGCGGCATGGCTCCTGAGATAGTGCAATATGGCCATCTAAATCTGCCCGAAGATTGCATGGACATACAGAAGGAGTCTAAGAGACCTTCCACTCGGACTTCCTATGTTTACAAGTGGAAGAGGTTCTGTATCTGGTGCCAGTCCAAGAACTATGACCCAACGACGTGCAAGGAATACGTCATCCTTCCTTACCTTCTACATTTGGCGCAGTCTGGCCTTAATGTTCATTCCATTAAGGTTCATCTTGCTGCATTGACTGCCTACAGGAAATGCCCTTCACAGACTTCCTTCTTCCAGATCCCTGTGATGAAAGAATTTTTGGAAGGCTTGAAGAAAGTGTTCCCTCCTGTCAGGCTTCCTTCGCCTTCATGGGAATTGAATGTGGTGCTGTCCAGATTGATGAAGGAGCCTTTTGAACCTATTCATAAGGCTTCGTTGCAGCACCTGTCCTGGAAGGCAGCGTTCCTCGTGGCCATTACATCGGCCCACAGGGTGAGTGAAATTCAGGCTTTGTGTTGCCAAGAACCTTATACTGTATTTCATGCTGCTAAGGTTGTTATGCGTACTCACCCTAAATTTCTTCCCAAGGTTATTTCTGATTTTCATGTCAACCAGACCATAACGTTGCCTACGTTTTTTCAGAATCCTACATCTCCAGCGGAAAGGTCTCTACATTCCCTGGATGTTAGGAGGGTGTTGAAATTTTATTTGGATAAAACCAAAGATATTCGTAGGTCAGAACAATTATTTGTCGATTATGGATCGGTCAGAACGGGTCTTGCTACCTCTAAGCAGTCCATCTCTAGGTGGATTGTGTCCTGCATACAGTTGTGTTACCAAAAAGCTAATAAGACCTTAGGGGGTAAACCTAAGGCGCATTCCTCCAGGGGAAAAGCTGCCATGACAGCTTTACTCCGTAATGTTTCGATTGCAGAGATCTGCAAGGCGGCCACTTGGAAGTCGGTTCATACCTTTGCTAAGCATTACTGTCTGGACACTGATGCCAGGGCAGATGCTCCGGTTGGGCAGGCTTCGCTGCGGAATTTGTTCGCACAATAGTGGTGTTAATTTCTTTTTCTCCACCGCCGTTTTGGTGTGGGGATGGGCTTGCTATTCTATTCAATAGATTATGACTATACACACTAAGGCGCTATAACTGTTAGAGGGGGATTCCCTCAAGCTTGATCAGTTTTGTCTTGTAAAAAGCTTCATGGGTCGCCTGGCAGAGAAGAGACCGAGTGTTGCATTCTGGTTCCTCCTTGGACCTATTCGTCCTTCCGCGGCGCCCGGAACAGTTATAGCGCCTTAGTGTGCGCTTCACTTAGCCTAAAGATAACACAACCACTATAAATTAATTTTTATTATTTAATCTGCACGTTTTGCACATATTCAAACGGTCCTGAGGAAAGCCAGTATAAAATCTATAAGGCACTGGCTGTAACATGTAGACCACACTAGACGCTGGAGGTCATAATTAGCACTCCAATTAACGTCTACTTGCCTTTTATCCGCTAACAGAGGCCCAGTTCATTAAAATATTTTACCCTCGGGTACTGGGACCAGCTGTATAGCTTTTAAACTTCACCCTTCTCACCCAACTCACTGCACACTCAGCAACATACCAGCTCCGCAGTCACCTGGCGTTGAAGCACACCCGGGGCACATTCGGTGCCACTGCGGTGGGCCCGATGATGAAGCATGCCCTCGACTAGGTCGGTGGGTGAGGGCTTTATAAGGAAAACAACGTTTCTCCTTATTTGACGTACTGCTCTGAGTCTCCCACTTCTCTTAACCTTAGCTAGTCCTTATTGATACATACATATAACCCAGGGGATACGGTCTAGCCTATCTAGTCCTCTCTCTCTCATTGATTAAAGCTTGTCTGTCCATTCCTTCCTCTCTATCATTCCAGAGTCTGTTACTGGTAGAGGCAAGTTTCTCTATGGAAGAAACTGGGCAGGCTGTGTTGTGTGTGGTTTTGTTTGGTGGAATTTCTAGTTGAAGTACTGGACAGTGTAGCATGTGGATATAGGCTGCATTATTTGTCTTTAAATTCTCTCTTAAGTGTCTTTGCAGTTTCTGCATGATTTGACAACTTAAGAGATTATTTTTGATTGCCGGGGTCCACGCACATGGGCGGGACTATTCACTAGATAATGACTATAACGGAGATACCCCTACTACAGAACTGGAGTTACAGGACAGAAACTACTCCTTCAATGACATGGCACAACAGAGGTATTTAGCATGCTCCAAAACATGTTTCCTGAACTAACTCACCACAGTGGCACAGACCCTGTGTCGGCAGATGGTGGAGGTGAACACCGACTGTCTGAGCTTTGAACAGCCTAGCAAAGCTGTTGGATAGGAAGGAAATTGCCATATTCTGCATGATGTACTTTGCAGTAAGGTACCATGCAATTCTCCAACTAACATATTGAGAATATCCTCTTCACAGGCCTCACCACAGAGAAGGAGAGAATCTGCACATAGGGCATGTCTTTCAGGACCTCAGAGGACTCCTACACACAGTAAGATGGAGTAGGCCTCAAGTTAGTTCGTTTTTTATTTCGGCACAATGGCTATGACTTACGTTTAGAAATGTTGGTTTGCTGCACATGCAGGAATTTATGTTCAAAGTTCAGAGGTGTGCATATATTTGGTGTGCACTCTTGATGACAGCACTTTTTTAAAAATCAGGGTACAGTTTTTCCATTATGCAAACCTAACATAGTCTAATTAAGAAATAGAAGCTTCACATATTTTGCATAAGTTGTGTTTTGGGTGATAACGCTTTTTCCCATAATTTTTCTCCGGACCAACGTGACTACTGCACTTGGGTATTGACCCCACCAGTGGCTTGTGATGTCGCCTGCTCTTGCCCGCCTTCCATAGACACTACTCTCTACAACCCAGCCACAGTGAGTGGTGTCTGCTTGTGCTCAGAGGCCCCATCAGCCATGCCAATCCCAGAGGCACAGCCACCAAGTGCTAGAATGCACTCGATCTCTGATGACCTATTTGACAGGCCTATCACAGGCAGCACTGGCAAAAGGTGTACTGCCTGTTACCCTAACCTAGCACGTGCCACCCAAAAAGAAGGTCCTTGATCCCATCCATGCATCTCCATGACGCTTGATTATTGCAGGTGGTAAGCACATTATTTATGCAGCAGTGAATCAAATTGCTTGTTTTATAGCAAGGACTACATTCCAATTTCCTTGGTTCACAGCAAATGGCAAATCCCGGGCTGCTCCTCCTATTGCTTTGGTAATGTGTACACCTGGTGCATGGCAAAGGCATATGGCACTCAACTAGGTTTATAGATGGGTATGGATCCCACTTGTTTTATTTCTTCAGAGGTGGTAAAAGAGTGTTCTGTTTCATGGTATGGCCCATTCCCTGAGTTATTAGAAGATGGTAAATGCCACCTCAGGGATTGTTTAATCCTTCATAGTTGATTAGTGTCTCTTTTGGTTAATGAGTTGCTGTTTACACCCATTGCTCCCTTTTTTGTTTACCTAAAGTATGCCAAAAATCACTTCCATTGTGCATTAGCCTTCCACAGTGTGCCAGGTATTAACATTATGCTAGGGCCCGTGCGCCTCTCAAGAACACAAATCCATTGCACCTGCTTCATCCCATCACCAACCACCCAACTCGCCATCCAGTAGTCAATGCTTTTATGGGAGAGTTGTCTGCCAAAGATAGGGAAGGGCGCTTTTGGCATGGGACGTTCTTTCAACAAAAACAGATGATTCCCAGGAAAAAGCCATACTATGTTTAGGGTTATGCTAAAGTGAAACATGTGTGTACTTGAGAGTGTAGCCCTGAGGAAAGCAAAATTATGCTTTTCAAATGTGTTATTTGAACTGTTGTTTTAAAACTTGGGCCAACAATGCAGTGAGGAAGGAAATGTTTCACTATGTAGAATTGTGCACAGTAGAAAAACACAATATAAAAATGGGGGTCTAGGGGATAATATTTAACGACCCTATAATCTCTACACCCCTGATTAGATACACAAATTACAAAGTAAGAGAATATAGGTCAATTGACCAAAACTGTAATATGAGCTTCAAGAAGATGAGAACATCAGACACAAATAATTTGAGTAGCCCCGGGCTCAGTGAATAAATCCCATCAGCCCACCACTTTGGCAGAGCATCATCATCTGGGAGTTAGTGGAATGAAATCTGTCTGCCCAGACCAGAAATGGAATAGCTGTATAACACTAGACTTCTATCCAATAGTTGGTTTAGCCAAGGTGCTCTCAAACCAATGGTACTGATGGTGTGCAGTGCAAAGTGAGTATGATGACTAAAAATGACTATAAGGACAAAAAATATGTTTATTAGAAATCGTCCCATGCACATTTAGAATGCTCCAATGTTTGCGTACAGTTTTCTGCACTTTGTTGGAAAGTGTACAGAAGGTATGTACCATAGTGAGTCTCTCTACTAGTGTGTTCTCAGGACGGTCATCCAATAAGGCCTCGCTATTATTGTTGGACGCTCTTTTCCATGCTCGGCGGACAAGATGTTTAGGGTAGTCGCGATCTTGTCGCGATCTTGACGCTAAGGTAATAGTGAGGGGGGCTGCCATAGGACAACTGGTAGGGGCCCGACAAGAAATTCATAAGAGACTCTGTGATGTCGAGAACCGAGTAAAAACGCTGGAAAGAGAAGCCATTTTAGACCCTGCAAAACGGGAGGAACTGCAAGCAGGGAACATCGATCATGCGGAAATCCTGGAAACATTGTGGGTCATTGACCATGGGAAATACCTACTACGGCAACACGCAGAGGCGGACAGATCCGGTACCCTACTAGCTCGCCTGGTGCGAGATCGCCCGGATACTCCGGTGATTACCCGGATACGCAATGGAGCGAGCAGCATAGTCCACACGCAGTCCGGGATCAATGGGGCGTTCCACGCCCATCTGCAAGCCTTGTACGCTCCCTCCCCCATGGAGGACCCGGAGCGAGTGGCAGAGTTCCTATGGGATATACCTTTTCCGACCCTAATTGAGGATGCTCGGAAAGACGTTGATGGTCCCATAACACAGCGAGAAATTCGGGTCCCAATACAGTTCTTGAATAGAGATAAAACACCAGGCATGGACGGGTTGCCAATTGAGTTTTATCAGACCTACTCAGATATCCCAGTACCAGTCCTAGAAAAGATATACAAGGTGGCATTTGAGGAGGGTCGACTGCCCGCATCTACGATGCAAGCCCTAGTCATATCGATACCCAAGCCGGGGAGGGACACACTCGAATCGACCAACTATAGGCCCCTGCCCATGCTCTCAACAGAATACAAAATCCTCAGTAGGGCCATAGCCTTACGGATACAACCCCACCTCTCTGGTTTGATACACCCGGACCAGTGTGGTTTCCTCCCGGGAAGGAGCACGTCCCAAAATACGCGTAGACTTCATGCCCTCATGGCTGCTACACCGCAGGAATATCCCCGGGCGGGCTGTATAACACTGGACCTGAAACAGGCGTTTGATTCCCTGTCGTGGACGTTTATGTTTGAAACGCTGAGGCGTTTTGGCTTCCCAGACCCCTTGTTGAAATGGATAAGATTACTCTACGTGGACCCCTCGGCTTGTGCACGTACTGGCCGCTACATATCGGAACGCTACCCAATATACAGAGGCACCCGGCAGGGTTGTCCCCTGTCTCCGATTTTATTTGTTTTAGCACTGGAGCCCTTTGCCATAACCCTTCAGACACACGGAGAACAGAGGGGTATATCACTAGAGGGAACACATCACCTCATATCCATATATGCGGACGACATCTTATTGTATTTATGTGATCTGGAAGAGGACCCCATTAAAATGGCGGACGTGTTCTGCTGATTCGAGGAAGTGTCCGATTTAGCCATCAACCCAGGCAAATCCAACGGTTTTTACTTTAGAGACCGGCCTTGCCCTTGCCCCCCCCCCCCTCCTCCACTTTGGGGAATACCAAATCCCAGTAGCCCAGACTACTTTCAAATACCTGGGCATACAGGTGAACAGAAAGTCGGAGGATCAGATTGAGGGTAATATCCTGAGAGCCATTACTGGACTCCGCAGAAGTGTGGGGTTCTGGACGTCCCTACCCCTATCCATTATGGGCAGAATCGCCATTTCCAAGATGGTCATGCTCCCCCGCATGTTATATTATTTCGTCAATCTGCCCGTCATTCTCCCGCAACAAATATTTAACACGCTCCTGATAACTCTCATCTGGGGTACGGGACGCAGGCGTATCAGTCTCCGAAAGTTACAACTGGGGATTAGATTGGGAGGCCTAGGAGTGCCTGATCTTAGAGGGTACTACAAAGCCAGTCCGCTTCAGTGGCTTGCGCGGTGGATAGCGGGAAGAAACCTCCACGAAATAAAATTCACGACCGACCGGTTGGAGTGGGGAGAATTACATTCTTTATTGCTGCCTAGGGGCTGAATCGCCCCGGACTGCCACCTCCTGCTGAGCACAGCCCTGTTGTGCTGGAAGAAGGCGCTGACATACACCTCAAATACAGTGCCCTTCGCTGAGAATATCTCCCTGTTGTGCATCCCATCAATGCAGGGCAGACTTACGCAATACAGATTACGACCTTGGGCAGAGACTGGAGTGGAGGAGGTAGGTGCCTTCTTCGGGGATGACATACTGCTGAATCATGAATCCTTCCTGCGGGCCACGGGGGCTCCCCAGTGACTGTACCTGCTGCATGCGGCGGTGTCCCACTACATGATGCACCTGGTCCCCACAGAGGCTTCAACCCATGAGACACGAACTGGTCCACTTAATGTACCACATGGGAACCGGGGCCACCTAGTGCGATGGCTATACATGGGGATCTGGGAACATGCTGCAATCCCACTCAACACACTTAGAGATACATGGACACAGGACACGGAGGGGTGCTGACGGATAAAGCTTGGCTGACGATACTTGAACATCCCAGGAGGGTGTCGAGGAACGTCAAATTTAAATGTATACAGGTCATGATACTACATAGGACGTATCTTACCCCGCAGAGATTACATAGAATGTTTCCCGACTCCCCCCACTGCTGTCCACGCTGTAAAGCGGATGAAGCTGGCTTTCTTCATATGGTATGGGCATGTCCCCACCTGGGTAGTTACTGGGGAGACATTTGTCAGACTCTTCGTACTGTGACCTCCCTTCCGGTCCCAGGGGAGGCATTATATTGCCTGGTGGGGTCCCGCAAAAGGTCAAAAAAGCAAAAAGCTGAGTTGAAATTCCTAGATCTGTTCCTGTTATTAGCGATAAGGGTCATCACGATGAAATGGAAGTCACCCAGAAAGCCCAGGGTATCTATATGGCAGTCTAAGATGCTGAAGTGGGGCAAGGCAGAGAGCGCAGTGTTGCGACGGGAGGAGATGAGAGGACAAAGGAAGTAATCTGTAGCGCAGGATTGGGAGGTTATGCTGTTGGAACTGGAGGAGACAGAGTTGGCCATTACTCAGACGGGGGGGTGTGAATGGAAGAACGGTACAGGGTCTGCGGATGTGTATGCTATCGGTAATCAATGCCCGCTGGAGTTGGGGTGATGCTCCTGAGACTATTAATTTGTGCTGTGCTGGTCTGACCCACTACGATGGAGTGCTATAGTATGGTCTAAATCTGGTCAGGAGACGTACGGGGCTAGGGTGGTTGTTGTGGGGAGGGGGGTGGATCAGGGGTTTTGATCCTTCAGTTTGTTGATAATTAAACTTGATGAAGCACTGTGCAATGTACCACTGACTGTGCGAGCACTCTCACAGAAATGTTTTTGGAGAAGGTTATGGTGTAAATGTGCTCCTGTATTGTTTTACCTGCTGTTTTTATACCATGTTGGACTTGTACCTAACCGCACTGATGGGGTGGGAAGAAAATGTGGAAAAAACTGTACATGGAATGTGAATGATTTGACAGATTGGTGTCGATACTGTACAGTTGCGAATAAAGAGTTTAAAAAAAAATGCATTCACTATATACATCCACAAGTAACAGTTCTGAGATGTCGCCTTGGGTGCATGCCCGCATTCAACCAGAGTACGCACCTCGGCGTGATCATATATTGTGATTCACATTGCCCCTGAACCACTCTATAGAGGATGTTAATGTCCCACGGTCATTGCTAGTCATATGGTTCACTCCTGTGAGTGCCCAACCAGGTCACAAACTGTTCCCAGATATCCTTAGGACGAGATTTGCTGGGCATTAATTCCCAAAATTGTGACAGCTGGTCTTTTCAAAATGTGACAGCATACACCCAGTCCGTTATGGTGGAGGGCGCCTGTTTTTTCCAATGTATTGCCACCTGTCTCTTGGCCATGAGAAGCAGGATTGCCGTAAGTTTCCTCCTCTCCTTGGGTATGTCAAGAACATACTTCAGCAATGCAGTCAGCGGAGAGCATACCATGGGATGACCTGTTATTTTGCTAATGTGTTCATATATTGCTAGCCAGTATAATGCTATTGGTTGGCATTCCCAAGCTAAATCAATGAAAGAGGCTCTCGGGGAGCCGCATCTCCAGCAGTGAGTGTCTGGGTGTAGCCCCATGCGGTGTAGCTGCATTGGTGTAAGATATAAGCGGTGTAAGTAATTAAAGTGTATCAGCCGGAGTCTATAATTTGGCGATAGGTACTTCACTTGAGTGCAGCAAAAGAACCATTGTTTGTCTGTTATGGTGATATGTGCGTCCTCTTCCCAATCTAGTTTAGAGTGTACCACCGTAATAGGAGATTCCCTTTGATACTATAAAAGGCATGTGATAAGCTTGCAGGGTGACGGAACCGCAATAATATTTTCTAAAGCTGGGAGTGTGGGGGTATGTGCGGAAAGTCAACATATCTAGCCTTACATGCAGCTCTGATTTGGTAGTAGAAAAGGGTGTCCATTGCTGTGGGCGGATTATCCGCACGCATCTGTTGTAATGTAATGAATGTATCTTCCGGATACAGGTCATTACCTATCTTGAGCTCATGGGACGCGGCTCTCTGTTTGGCTGCAGTGTCTAATAATGGCACAATTAGCGGGTTACCATGGATGGCGCAAACAGAACCTTTTGGTGTGCCCTGCGTGCCAGTCTTTGCCATGCCCAGCGAAGTGTTTCAACAGTGTCTATCTCTAAGTGTGGGCGTTTGTACTGTTGGCATAGTGCCGCGTTCAATGGGAGGGGGGGCACTTTGTCTAGTCCGATCGCAACATGCGGCTAGTACGGTGTAGGATGCTGCCAGTAATGGAGGAATTAAGCCTGGGCGCAATATGCGTACAGTTGAAAGTCAGGGGCTCCCAGGCCCCCTTGTGCAAAAGGCAACGTTAGGACATTCCAAGAATTGCGAGGTTGTTTGTAGAGTTATCCATCTGTGCACTTTCCCTTCCAACCAGTCGATCACCCTGCCATAATTGGCCGACCATATCTCCTGTAGATCTCGGCTAAACCCTATCCCTAGATATCAGATCGGCCCATTAGCCCTTTGTATTAGAAATTCTGTGCCTAAGGGAATGGAACTGTCTGTCACGGGTAGTATTGTGGATTTGTTCCAATTTATCTGGATACGCTTTAGGCCTCCGTATCGTACAAGTTCCCTTATTACTGGCGCTAAGTTTATTTCTAGATTCACTAAGTTAATCGTCATATCATCTGCATACATTGATATAAGCAGTCCTCTAGAGGTGAAGCCTATGCTGCGCTGCCTGTGATGTTGATGCAGGCGAGGCGCCAGGGGCTCCATAGCGAATCACAAAAGGAGCGGCGAAAGTGGGCAGCCTTGTCTCGTCCCTCTTGTTATAGGAAATGGGTCAGAGATCTGGCCGTTTACCCTGACTTTCGCCATGGGAGTGGCATACAGTATTTGGATTTGCTTCAGAAATATAGGGCTAAATCCCATGCGTGCCAGCAGTGTGAAAATAAATTTCCACTCAAGGGAATTGAACGCCTTCGAGGCATCTAATAGGGCTGCTATGGCATGCTAATGCGGAGCCAGATAATGCAGAAGAGCAAAGATAGTGCAGAGATTGTGTGCCGTTGAGCGGCCTGGAATGAATCTCGACTGATCAGGTAATAAGATTACCAGAAGAAGGGGCTGCAACCTATTTGCCAATAGTTTTGCATAACATTTTGGGGTCTAAATTTATTAAGGATTGAGGGTGATAGGAATATGGCTGTGTTGGATCGTTATCCAGCTTAAGCAAGGTAATGATTGTAGCTTCTTGCATAGTCTGTGGAAGAGTGCCATTGTCTTGTGCTTCCTGATAAACCTGCAAGAGCCTTGGTGCAAGAATATCTACATATTCCTTGTAGAAGGCTGCAGTTAGGCCATCTGCACCCGGAGCCTTATCCGCCGGCATACTTCTTATTACTTGAAATCCTCGACCGTGAATGGCAGTTCCATGTACTCCCTGTACCCACGGCTAAACCAGACCAGTGTGATTGTATCTAGATAGTCTACAATCTCTGTTTCAGATGGGTTTGTCATAGAGGTATATAGGGTCTTGTAATAGTTTGTCATAGTATGCAGTATTTCTGGTGGTGTTCGTGAGGATGGTGCTGCCTGGTTTTTGAGTTAGGTAATGTATGTCGAACCCCGTGGTGCTCGTAGGAGCCCTGCCATTGTTTTCCCCGGTATGTCTCCCTCCCCATATCCACGTGCCTGTGTGTATTTATGCATATACTTAGTTTCCTTCTCTGCCTCTTCCTGATACGCTGTCAATTTACTCCTGATGTGGGCTAGTGTAGTGGTAGAGGGAGTTGTGCAGTATTTGTGTTCGAGCTCTTTTAGCTCACCTTCCAGGTAGGCAATAGTAGTTCTTATGTCTCTAAGATCTCCAGTTTTCAATGCCATGCAGTTTCCTCTAGTCACCACTTTAAAGGCCTCCGAGAGGGTCCCCGGAGAGTCCACCATAGCCTCGTTGAGGTCAAAGCACTCAGTTATCTTATCTCGAAGTTCTTCTCTGAATACTTGATCTAATGACGCACCTGATGGGAATCTTCAGCTGAAAGGTTGCATGTATGGTTTGGGTATGCGTAAGCTGAGTTGTAAGGCCGCATGATCCGACAATGTACGAGGATAATGTCACATTTGCAGCCTAGGCATGTACATCTTTCATGGTGAGCCAATAGTCCAGTCTGGACCATGCATTTTGATGATGAGTGATGCATGTCCCTTCCCTAGTAGTAGGGTGCAGCACCCTCCAGAAATCTACGAGCTGCAATTCTCGATGTTGTATTTTATAGTTTATCCTCCCTTACTCACTAAGATTCCAACCCCCACCCTGCTCAGGCCTCCCCCCTCCCTCAGGTCCTAAGGAGATGCACCTAGACATTGCTTTTAGCACACACTTAACCTTGTAATACATGTGTGACACACAAAACCGCACAATAGAAAGAAAAGAAAAAGGAAGAATGAAAATACAATCTATTTACCCAACCCTTTAAAGGATTTTTTGAGCAATTAAGCTAGTCCTGTGCCGATAAGTCCAGCTCCTCGTTAAGCCATCTGGTTACAGGCGCCCAGATTGCAAACCCTCTCTTTTTGATTCTATATCCCCTTCGTTTATATACTGCACACTCCAACTGGTATGTTGCTAAAAACTTCCCCAGCTAGCCATGTATTGAGTTCGGATCTTGATCTAGCCAGGCACTAGCCAAACATAACCTGAACACCGTCATAGCTGTGAATAACAAAATTTATTCCACCATTTCCTGCTTGCTTACCCCCAAAACCATCACTTGTGGTGTAGTATCTACCCCAAATCCCTACATATTTCTAAGGTAATTACCCATCTCAGTTACCAAAGGAGCGAGTTTAGGACAGGTGGCAAACATGGGCACGCTATCGGAGGCTAATGTTCCGCAGCGGGAGCAGTGTATACCCGTCGTCCCACCCCATCTAAAAATCCATGCTGGTGTAATATATAACTTGAGCCACGTTTTGAAACACTGCACTTGGAGATTGGCCAAGATAAATGCTGTCTGGCTTAACAAAAGGGAATCCTCACATTACTCGGTCTCTGCTTGTAACATCTCCTACCAGCGGTTTGTATGTTTATTTAGATCATCACCCATTTCTTTATTAAGTGATTTACGTATTGTGGATGAAGTTGGGAAAGCTGACAGCAACATATCTAATAAGGGAATTTTGCTACAGCTAGCTACCTTCTTGATCAAAAAATCCCTCAATTGTAAATATTTTAAAAAAATGACTGTTCACTATCCCAAATTTATCCTTAATAGTTTCAAACAAAAAATACATCCTTGCCTTCCATTAAATCCCCGATGTGCTTCACACCCCTGTCCACCCACATTTTCATATATCCATCGTGAAATATAGCTGGGAGTAAATCATTATTATCTAGAGGGGAATATCTATGAATTCTACCAATGTTCAGCTTTTTTCGGACTGCAGTCCAGACCCTAAATGCTCCCAATAATACCTTGAATTTGACTCCCTTAAGCTAGGCAAAATCAATATGTTGCAAGAGACAACCTCGGGCCTCCTTCCCAAATATGAACTCATATATGGAGACATTAGCTATTTATCCTGTTGTCCCACTATCTTTTCTCAGTAACTCAGCCATGTGCCGCGGCCCAGTAATATATTTGCAGATTCGGAACTGACCAGCCCCCGCGATCTCTAGGCAAAGTCATGTATTTTAAAGCTCTTTGAGGACGTTGCCCAGCCCACAAAAATCAAGTGATCAATTGGTTCATCGCCAAGAACCATGATTTGTTTATCTCCACTGTAATAGCTCTAAAAAAATAGGACTTTTGGTAGAAACAGCATTTTGATTGCATTACACTTACCTAATAGGGAAAAATGAAGATTGTTCATCCTATTAAAATCTACCTTGGATTTCTGTATCAGAGGTTCCAGATTAATATTGACAATTTCATCTATATTAGCGCTGATTTTGACCCCTATATACCTGGCATTCTCCACTATTCTAGCGTCATCCAGGTCTGTTTTCCTGTTCTTAACTATTAGTGTTTTGCTTTCATTAAGTTGACACCCTGAGATCTTGCCAAATTGATTTGCTTCCCTTTCTATTTCTATGGGGTCCTCTCGCGGGTTTGGTGTAGCTAGTGCCAAGTCATCAGCATAGGCTAGAATCTTGGTGTCCCCTCCAATAGGGTGTATAGCCTGGATCTTTTGGTTCTCCTCTATTTTCCTTATTAAGGGATCGATGTAAACCACGAACAATAGCGGAGAACAGGGGCACCCTTGTAGCATGCCTCTGCCTATTTTAATTACATCGGATATAGAGCCCATCATGGCAATTCTGGCAACAGGTTCCTGGTACATACAGCTAATGGCCAAATCCTTTCCCCAGGCCCTTTCTCTCCATAATAGCCCAAAGAAAAGTCCAGGAGACCCTATCAAAGGCTTTTTCTGCGTCTAAAAGTATAAGAGCCATAGGGTCTCCCATAACCTTGGTGGAATCAAATAAGGCAATTGTTTGGCGAATGTGATCTATCGTTCCTCTACCCTGAAAGAAACCATGTTGACATGGAAAAACTAATTTCTGAATGACTGAAGCAAGTCTGTTGGTGTCACGATTCGCTCCCTATGTTCTCGTGTCCACCACCAGGGGGCTGAACTGTGGGACTCTCCAGTGTTCTAATATGCTTCCTGACAATCCCCTGCATGTATATCTTGACTTCCAGCCATTTGGACACTATTTGGGAATTGACATCCATTCCCAATCCATGCCGGGTTTTGTGACAGCCAGCCAGCTTAGACTTAAAGTCAGCCTACTCATGCCTGAAACTCCATTACCCAGAATTCCCTGCTCACTGCTTTGTCTCCACCCCTGCAGGCCAAGGATGGGTGGAGGAATTCAGCTCACTTGTGGCTAACTACTGGTAGCCTGCTCACACCTGCTGCATGTGATTACTGTGAGCTCTTTTAAGCCCCAGCTCCCTTCAGGCAAAGGTTGGTCATTGTAGCTGTTTCCCGGTGAGACCAATCCTTGGTTCCAGAGTTCCCTGAGCTTTTGCTATTCTTGTTTCCAGTGTTTCCTGAGCTTTAATTATACCTTGTTCCTGACCTGCTGCTGTTTTCCCTTTTCCTGAATTAGCACTGCCTGCAGTGCTACCCTGACCCCATAGCCTTATTATTCCTTGTTCCTGAACTGCAGCAGTTTCCCTTCTCCTGAATTAGCACTGTCTGCAGTGCTACCTTGTTTCCTGAGTTACTGAGCTATAGTTATTCTTTGTTCCTGGGCTTAGCTATTTCTTGTTCCTGATTTGCACTGCTTGCAGTGTGCTCTCTTGACTCCTTGTTTCCTGAGCTGTAGCTATGTCCTGTTTCCTTGAACCAGTATTGACTACAGTGCTACCTTGACTCCTGGAGCTTTGGTAGTTCCCTGTTCCTGAACCAGCACTGACTGCAGTGCTGCCTTGACTCCTGAGCCTTAGCTCACTTCTTGTTCCTGCCCCAGCACTGCCTTCTCTGCTACTTTGTTTTTGTAGATTCCTTAACCTGCACTATTCTAGTTTACCCTTGCAGCCCCCCCTTCTGTATATCCGTTTCCAGTCCCTGCCTTGCTTCCCATTTCCTTGGTTCCAGTTCTAGTCTGCTGCCTTTCTATTCTGCTGTCTTACTTCTGTTATCTTGTATGTTTGTTACCTGCTTTCTGCTAAGTGTGCCCTGTCATTTCCTTCCTTTCCTGTTAAGCACTCCTCCTTGCTAGCTCCTTGTCTATTGTACTTGTGTTTAGTTCTACCCCTTTGCTGTTACTGCCTTGCACGTTCCTGTTTGATCGCCAGGATCCGTTGGCTCAGCTGACTACCTAGGTGGTGTTTCTTGTTCACTGTGAGTTTTGTCTTTGAGTTACATTTATAACATCACTATAGGTATAAGCTCCACAGGCCCTGCCTTTGCAAGCATATCCTACATGTGGGTATTCGCAGTCAGTATCTGTAACAGCAATTGCGGGAAAGAAACTTGAGGAAATATAAATTTTTTGGTCATGTTATGTTCCCTAGTGCGTACCCCACCAACTCCATGTACCAGCTTAAAGTGCATGTAACTTCCCTCCTGAGCCAGCTATGAAGACGCAAATACATTTGCGTCCAACGTTGACTTGTCCTCTTTCAGATCCACCCTGAATGGATTATATAGTCCGTTCCTAAGTATGCTATGCACCGTCTTTTTGTAGTGTACTTTACATGTTTTTCTGCTCTGGCAGAGTAGGCCCCGAATTTCTGCCATCGAGCCTCTTTCCTGGCTTCTGACTCTGACAGCCTCTGCCCAGGCTACCTCTGTACCCGTGAACTCTGACTTACTTCCAGCGCGGCCCCTCGCGCTCAGCTCAGCCTGCTTTCTGCCAAGACTGACTATAACCTTCGAGTTATCTGTTCCGCTCCTCGAGAATGCATTCCTGCCTACTAGCTTCAGTAAACATCCTCCCCAGCTGCAGAGCCAAAGGGCCGACCTGTCCCAGTGCAAGTAATTCATAGCCTCTGTTATCATGCTCCCATAGAAGGCCCCGTGCCCCCACGCTTCTCATGTAGACACTTAGGCGCTTATACACGCATCCACAGTTAGCATAGAATAGCTTCTGCCCTAGAGACCTTTCCGTCCAGATAATATGGTTCCTAAACATCAGATATCAGATATGATAGAAGTACAAGTTGATCTGACATGCCAGACTTCTGTCTCTTTCCGTCAGTGTAAATGTCAAGTCCCCTGCACCCCGTCAATCACACGTCATGCAGCTGCGCGCGCATCCAAGCTTCCGATTTCTGCTGACATTGCAACAATTCTGCTTAGTACCACCCCCTCGCGTCACCCATCTGTGACGTTTCTAGCACACACCTCCAGTTCATGCCTAGTTTACGCCTCTTGATTACGTACTAGTACCACGTGTATACTGTTATCTTGTCTTCTCTCAACAGTTACGCCTCCTGCACTATTACTTATGATGTGAATTAAGTATATAAGCTATGTATTGTTAATAAACTGGAGCGCGCTCATCTATCCCTTCTGACACCCCTGTGGTGGTCAGAATCCGATATCCTGGTCACGACCATTCCTTTATGAGGAATAAAATCCTTAGAAACTCTAACACCACGGACTCTGTCTTTTTTCATCCGATCTGAGTTATTATTGATTAAGTACTTACCTGCATAGAAATTAAGAGAGTAAATTAATTATTTACGTCATTTTGGCGCCCGAACAGGGACCCCTCCCCCACCTCACGCGCCGGTTGGTACGTTGCAAGCTCTGTCCCCTGCCATCAGTTAGACGGAACCTACGCGTACTGGCAGGATTTCCTGCATCTCCCTCTGGCCCACGGAGGTGACGAAGGCTGCGATCAGTGCCCAGACGAGGCGGTGAGGAGTGCGGAGGATCCCGACCAGAGCCTAGCCGAAAGAAGCAAGGTCCGAGGTGTCAAGAGGCCCACCAGGTTTCCGAAGTTTTCCGAGGTTTTCCGAAGTTCTCCGAAGTTTTCCGAAGTACCGAGTCGAGTCCAGTCAAGTTTTCCGAGGCCTTCTGTTTCCGTGCTTCCCGGTGAGTACCATTGCTGGGACGTATCTAGACGGGTTTGGGTACACAAGTCCGGTCTGCACTGTTTTTAGGCAGTGTATCTGTACTGTTTAGCAGTATATCTAGTATTCCAAATTTCTGCACTGTTACACCAGTGTATCTGTACTGTTGAGCAGTACATCCAGTATAGGGGGTAGTCATCTATGTCTCTAAAAGTCTTCTTATGTGATTAATGTCGTGGTATGAATGTGACCGTTTAATGTGCATTTTTGTATTTCTTGTATAAAGTAGCTGTAACCAGTATTAAGTAGTAAGGATTGAGTATTCAGTAATAAGTAAGCAAAATGCCGTTTCTCAGCAAGCTAAAGCAGATAGGAACTAGGAAAGGGATACTGGAGGAAGAAATTCCTATTCCCCCTAGGGACACTCCAGGTAACTTTATGTATCATAAACATGGCATAGATGCCATATTGTATCTGGACTTATGGGCCGATTACACCAAGCACCTAGACGAAAGACACAGGTGGCCTGTTACCGGAACATGGGATGCCGAGTGCATCATGAAGGTAGAAGAAGTATTATGGAAAAAGAAAGCTAGACAATCTCAGAAAGACGCCATAGAATTTTGGCGTAAGGAATCACATAAGCGTGCTGAGAAAGCACTCCGTAGAGAAGACAGACTTAAAGAATCAGAAAAGGCCCAAGAAAACGAATTAGTTATTGAAGGGATCCGAGTAAAAACAGAACAAATAGACCGTGCCCGAAACAATCTTGTAAACGGTATGTATCTTGCAGCCGAGGGCACATCTGAGGCCCTATCAGAAATACCGAAAAACTTACTGCCACCATTAGTTCCAACTAAAGTAATGCATAAGACTACTAAAGACATATTCCTAAATTCATATTTAGAGGATGTAGCACCAGCTTACGCCAATCTGCCTGTTCGTGCCCTGCCTCCTGACAGGGACGGGGGTGGCACCCCGCCCCCAGATCATGTTCCGCCAGTACCGCGACAGACCTCCCCCGTTCCGCCAGCTCCGCCACTTCCCGCACTCAAAACTGACCTACCGAAACCCCTCCGACCTGATCTTACTAAACGACAAATTCAAGTTCAGATCCAGACTCCGCAGGGAGATAATGCCCAAGCATCCGCTTCAGGAGGTGCGACTGCGGGTCTTCGGACCCCGCCATTAACACGCAGATTCAATCTCAGGGATATGCAGAGTCCTCTCACGTTCCAGTCTCCCCACCTTGACGCATTAAAGGAAAACATGTCAGTTTGCAGATATGATCCAGTACCCGGAAAAAACGATCTAATGATATTGGCATCACTACGGTTAAGATCTGCTACTGATATCTTGCTATGCTATGTAGGAATGAAGGACCGTCTAGATAGGATATATGAGTTTGTTCAGACAGGGAAAGACCCTGACAGTATCAAGGATGCCATGGAGAAACAGAAAGTTGACATTCAAGCACAAATACTACGATTTTTCATAAATTGTCTAATAAGAGAATGAGACAGGCCTGAGACAGATCAGAGTGAATTAGATGCACTGAACAAGTGGGGTCAAAATATAGCCGATGGAAAACATGACAGGGGGGCTTGCATAGCCAGTATGTACAAGAAAATTAGAAAAGCAGTGATAACGGCACACCAGAAAGGGAATGACAAAGCTTCCTCCGAGGAGGAAGAAGAACCTGAAGAACGAGGAAGGACTACAGATACTATAGCGTATGTAGGTAAGGGAAACTACCTTAGGAAAGGCATCCGTCCGGAAAACAAGAGAGTTTTTCTCTCTGCTTTAACAAACCCGAATTCTTCTGAACATCAGTTCCAGGAAACTGATAAAAGGCTTCGAGACCGAATGGGGTACCATGTACTGAATTCTATGGATGAACAGGAACTAGCTCGGTCAGCCGTGTTATGGGCCGAGAATCCAGACATATATAATGATGATACGTTAGCGCAGACATTCTTGAACCTCTCCCCAGACGAGCAGAAATTAGCAGGTGTATACATGATTCAGCACCTCCTCATCAAGTACAGGAACCATCATTCCGATCCAGGTCCCTTACATGAAACATTAGAAGCACTACTCATGGATAGATGGAGAGGTTTCAGTACCAAGTTGATACAAATAATTCTAGAACAACGACATAAATATAACACCTTCATAAGCTCTGAATATGTTCCGGCCCCACCTCCAGAAAGGAAAATGTACCACATGCCATGCGGTAGTGGCATTGAAAGTCAGAACCCCTTACGAGAAGTACACCCAGTTATGGGTACGGATCACACCTTGAAACGTGTATATGTACACACGCCACTGACTAAGTTAGAACTGTTAGAAATGAAGAAACTAGTTCCGTGTCATGATAAAGACCCTGCAGGTTTTCACAGAGAGCTTAAAGACATGTTGTTAATGGGGGATTACACGTATGATGATATCATGAAAATGTTGAAGGTACTGTTGCCCACGGGCATTTACGAGAAATTAAAGGAAAAAGAATGGGAGGTGGGGGACACAAAGATTGCATGGGCAGAAATAGAAGACGAAGAAAGCAAACGGGTCCCAGGGTTAGGCCTTGGGGATAAGACTAAAGCATTACCCGGATTAATAGTACAGGTTCTGCCAAGATTATTGACAACTAGAAAGGAAGATTGGGACGCCATCTCGTCCTGTAAACAGAAACATGATGAAGATACTAGTGACTTCTATTCAAGATTCGAGAAATGTTTCATTATAAATAGTGGCCTACAACTAAGCAGCGAGTCATATCCACACCTTTTTGTATCAAAACTAGTCGAGAACTCCCTACCATTAGTTAAAAATAGAGTGTACAAAGTTGAAAGTACTTGGCAGGCAAATACGCCATCCCAGATGTTACAAATGTTACAATATCATCAGAACAGAATTAGAGAAGAACAAGATCAGGAACAGAAACGTATGAAAGACACAAAGATGAAAATGTTAGTAGCTCAGACGGTCCCAGCCGACGGTCAGAGAAAAGGTGGGACCCAGACAAATCATACTACAGCTCCCGTTAAGGGGACATGTAATTACTGTAAACAGCCAGGTCATTACGTACATGAATGCCCAGTCCTGAAACATAACATTTCAACAGGTAAAACTAAAGAAAGACCGCATCCGCCTAGACAAGACCCGGCCCAGCAACAGACCTCACAAAATGTACAGCCAATGCAGAATACACAGCCTATGCATGCTCCATCCCACACAGCGCAGACAGTAGCAGTACCACAGCCACAGCCCATTGCCGCGACTCAACAAGTTTCACAACAGATGTACCAGTATGCCCAATCTGCATATCCAGATTACCCCCGATATACATGAAGCAGCCTAGAGAGGGAAGGTGGTTTGCCTCTTATTGAAATTCCTGTAGATCAAGAAGGTCCTTATGTACACAGTCACGTATTGGGAAAAGACAGAAAGTTTTTAATTGACACAGGGGCAAGCCGCACCACAATCAGTCATAATGAAGTCCCAGGGGCACCCCTCTCAGGCTCACAGAATGTTTCCCTTGGTTTTTCAGGACAGCCTATTGTAAATGAAGTATCGGAACCAGTACCCTTGGCTGTGGGTCCATTATCACGAGTTACAGATTTGTTACTTACGAAATCATGCCCAGAGAATCTGTTAGGAATTAAAACACTGAAGGCTCTAGGAGCTATAATATGCTGTTCCCCGGAGGGAGTTAGACTCTTTCTACGGGATTTCAAGGGTCATTATGTTTTACGAGAATTTGATGTCAGATTGAAAAATGTACCAGACCACCTATGGGCAAAAGGCCCAGCTGACGTAGGTTGTATGCATATCACTCCGTACCGTGTTACACTCAAGACAGGAGTTGTTCTACCCAGAATCAGACAATACAAGTTACCACCCGATGCTGTAGTGGCTTTACTGAAAATCATTGAAGAGCTTATAGCCCAGGGAGTGGTCGTAGAGACCGACTCCAATATCTGTAATTCACCCATCATTCCAATTCTTAAACGTACAGACCCCAATGCACCGCCAGTATATCGGCTGGTGATTGATCTTCGAGAACTGAATAAATGTATTGTACCACAGTACCCTGTGGTCCCCGATATCTCTTCCCTATTGACTGCTATTGATTCAGAAGCAACGTTCTTTACTGTAATTGATCTCAAGAACGCTTTCTTCAGTGTACCTATTGATCCGGAGAGCCAATATCTCTTCGGATTCAGTTTAAATGGACGAAGTTTCAAATTTTCCCGCGCACCTCAAGGATTCACAGAAAACCCCAGCATCTATAGTCAAGCACTGAAAAGACAACTAGATTGTATTCAAATGCCAGTTAACACCGCTTTACTGCAATACGTCGATGATCTACTGATCACTGCACGAAGTGAGCCTGAATGTGAACAAGCATCATTGACAGTTTTACATTTTTTGGCAGACAAGGGACACAAGGTGTCTCCTTCGAAGCTACAATTCTGTGTTCAGCAAGTTGTATACTTAGGTCACTTGCTGTCCAAAGTGGGGAGACAGCTCACTCCCGATCGCATTCAGTTAATTGTAAATATGCCACGACCACATACACAAAAGGAAGTGCGGGCCTTTATAGGCCTCACCTCGTACTGCAGACAATGGATTCCTCAATATGCATTTTTAGCTAAACCACTCATCCAGTTAACGACGCAGGAGGCAGCAACTTCGATTGCCCTCCCTTGGACTCAGGAACATACACAAGCCTTTGAGGAATTAAAGAAAGCATTATGCCAAGCACCAGTTTTAGCGACACCATGTTACAGCAAACAGTTTACACTTTTTGTTACAGAACGTGACGGCACAGCATTGTCTGTCCTCACTCAAGATCAGGCAGGTTCACATAAGCCTTGTGCTTATTTTTCAAGTACATTGGATTCAGTAGCCCAGGCACTCCCTGCGTGCTTAAAGTCAGTAGCAGCAACAGCGTTAGCAATAAGACAGAGCGATTCAATTGTTTTAGGCCATCAGTTAACAGTACAAGTTCCACACTCTGTAGAGGTTCTTTTAAACAGAACCCAGACTCAACACTTGACTATAGCACGACTGACAGGTTATGAATTAACACTATTCCAGCCACACATAGAAATCAGACGTTGCAGTATCCTGAACCCAGCAACACTGTTACCTACAGTTATGACAGATCCAGCTCCGCATGATTGCATAGAGATCATTAATGCAGTAACAAAGCCCCGACGAGATTTAACAGATGTTCCATTGACAAATCCAGACCTGACACTTTATGTGGATGGTTCATGTATGAGAACAAGTACAGGAGAGTTAGTGGCCGCGTATGCAGTGACCACTGAAACCGAAGTTAAAGAAACACATCGTATTGATACACTGTCTGCTCAAGCGGCAGAGCTCATCGCTCTGACCCGAGCCTGTATTCTAGCCAAGAACAGAAATGTCAACATATACACTGATTCCCGTTATGCGTTCGGAGTTGTACACGACTTCGGCATGTTATGGCAAGAACGAGGTTTCCTGACCTCTCATGGTGCCAAGATCCAACATGGCCCTCTCATTCAAGCATTGTTAGAAGCAATACATCTGCCTTCAGGAATATCCGTCATGAAGTGTAAAGCACATACTAAAGTCACAGATTCTGTTTCCCAGGGTAACGACCTGGCAGACCAGACAGCAAAACATACAGCATTGACTCACACTCAGACAACTGATACGACAAAGACAACAGAACCGACAAACTGTATGACAATCAGGGATCCCACACTAGATGTTATCGACATTCAGACACATGCTACTCCAGAAGAAATAAAGAAATGGATTGAACAAGGAGGGATCCAAACGGATCAAGGTTGGGTGACGAAGGGAAAATCTACATGGTTTCTCCCTGACTCTATGGTTCAAGTCATGATAAATACAGCACATAGCCCAGCACACCTAGGAGAGAAAGCGATGCTAGACAGTTTACAAAATCTTTGGAACAATAAACACTTACGAGCAGCAGCGAAACAGAAAGTGCGTACTTGCATGATCTGTTGTCAGTTCAATCCAGGTAAAAGTGTCCCTGTAGAGCAAGGTGGATTTCATCCTCCCGATCACCCTTTTGAAGTCCTCCAGATGGATTATATCCAGATGGACCGTTGTCGAGGATTTAAATATGTTCTCGTAGTTGTCTGTGCTCTGTCCCGCTGGACCGAAGCATACCCAGTCCCAGACTACACTGCTCCGACCACTGCCAAGCAGCTGGTTCGTGAATTCTTCCCACGATACGGCTTGCCTCGTGTCGTGTACTCAGATAACGGTCAGCCATTCTCATCTGCATTAATGAAAGAAGTTTCTTTATTACTGGGATACCAGTGGAAGTTCCATTGTGTCCGACATCCCGAAGCCGCAGGCCTTGTAGAAAGACATAACCAGACACTAAAGATCCGCCTTGCCAAAATATGTCAGGAGAAAGGGGTCGACTGGATAGTCGCCCTGCCAGTGGCACTATTCTACATGAGAATGGTCGCCCATTCGAGATCAGGGCTATCCCCGTACGAGGTGGTTTTTGGCAGACCACCGAACATGTGGGGGACGCCCATTCCGAAAAAGATTACTGATATTGATTGTAATATGTTGACAGATTACCTTGCCTCCTTGATGTCTGCACTCCAATCATGTCGTTCACAGGTTGCTGCAGCCTTCCCTGACAACACTGATGTAAAGCCACACGACGTCCGTCCTGGGGACATTGTACTAGTGCGCAATTTTGATAGAAAGAGTCCGTTGGAGCCCCGCTGGAAGTCCCCGAAGACCGTTCTTCTCACCACGAGGACGGCCGTGAAAATCGAAGGAAGAAAGGGGTGGGTTCACACGAGTCATGTGAAAAAAATTTTTGGACTGAAACCTGATCGAGACTCGTCCACCCCCACCAAAGACTGTGTCGAGCCAAAAGACTTTACAGAATCTGAACGAGAAAAAACTCCTCAAGAAGAGTATCGCATGAAACTCCGATCTAGCAAGTCAGACAGTTTAATTGTTTAAGTCCTCCCCTAGGTGAATCGGTTAAATAGTTTCTGACATGTGTCCCCTAGATCGAGATAGAGAGAGAGAGAGAGAAGCCAAGAAACGTACATACTGTAAATCACTTCGTAGTCACTGTATAGTGACACTATTAATCATGTTTATTCTGAGTATTTTAATTATTGTTGTTAGCATCGTTTTACCTATCTACTACCCTATTTTCAAGCGTGAACAATCTGTCTATAATGTATCTGCTGAACACACTTTTAGTGAGTTACCTCCACACGAGCTTTCCTACAGACTTGCGCTGCGCAACAACACATTCATTAGTATGCTACATCATTCTCATCAAACTAACAATGCTACAAATTGCTGGATATGTGGCCGACTCCCTCCCTACCAGAACTACAAGGGAGCTCTGCCCCTCTTTCCGTACCCATTCACTCACAATGGCTCCTGCGGTGCATGGTTTAAAATAATTAATTCCTTAGATCCTGATATTGCTGTTTTCGATGGGGGCTGGGTTTGGGGAAACCTGAACTTAGTCCTGCTCGACGTCTGTTTCCCTGATAAGGAGGGACTCCCCACTAGAACCGGAACTGATCTAGAAAATGAAGTATATGGATTAGGTAATTACACAATTAGCCTTATGATTCTTACTGTTGAATCCGAAGACACGCCAATTCTACCCATTATGTCAGTATTGCCAGTTACTGGTGAATTATGTATCAGGAAGAAAGGTTCAGTACACTTAGGCCATAGTAAATGCACTACTGTGGTCGAATTCAGTGATCATGGAAAATCGTCCTTTAAAGCTATTAGTCATTCTTATTTTGTTTGTGGTCATACCGCATACATACGCTTACCTCCAGATTGGGATGGTACCTGTTACATTGCATTCCTCCTGCCACCTGTTTTCCTAGCTCCCCCTGATTACCATAGAAATACCAATCTAGTAAAGAATAGACCCAGAAGAGATATCCCACTTGTCGACTACACAGAAACGGCATGGGAACAGTACACCGATTTTAATAAAGGATTCTTTTTCTTTTTAGGACCTGTTCAGAATAGCAAATTAATACGTAGATTAACTAGAACACTTGAAGCAGTAGTAAATGAAACTGCCTCCGCCTTAGGTAACTTAACAGAAGAGCAGTCCGCCATGCGGGTTGTTGTCCTTCAGAACTGTCTTGTTATTGACGTCATCTTGGCAGATAGAGGTGGAGCCTGTAAGGTCATCGGGTCAAGTTGTTGTGTTTTCATACCACAAAACGCACCATCTGTATATCAAGCTATCACCCGTCTCCATAAAATTGCAAATCAGATACATCAGAATCCAGGCACCTGGACTTGGTCCGGTTGGTTCTGGACAACGTTAACAGCTTGGGGATGGAAGATCCTATCCTTCCTAGGCATTGGCCTAGTCCTAGTATTCAGTTGCTGCCTGTGCCTACAGTGTGGGCCAGCGATTTGTGGACTATGTGCCACCTCTTGTATTGAACATTCCAGTATTCTCTCAAAACGTAAACGAAAGAAAGAAGAACAAATGATGTTACAAGAACAAACTGATCGATTTATGAGGATCGATATATCATGAAGGGTCCGTAGGGAACAAGGAGGGAATGAGGAAATATAAATTTTTTGGTCATGTTATGTTCCCTAGTGCGTACCCCACCAACTCCATGTACCAGCTTAAAGTGCATGTAACTTCCCTCCTGAGCCAGCTATGAAGACGCAAATACATTTGCGTCCAACGTTGACTTGTCCTCTTTCAGATCCACCCTGAATGGATTATATAGTCCGTTCCTAAGTATGCTATGCACCGTCTTTTTGTAGTGTACTTTACATGTTTTTCTGCTCTGGCAGAGTAGGCCCCGAATTTCTGCCATCGAGCCTCTTTCCTGGCTTCTGACTCTGACAGCCTCTGCCCAGGCTACCTCTGTACCCGTGAACTCTGACTTACTTCCAGCGCGGCCCCTCGCGCTCAGCTCAGCCTGCTTTCTGCCAAGACTGACTATAACCTTCGAGTTATCTGTTCCGCTCCTCGAGAATGCATTCCTGCCTACTAGCTTCAGTAAACATCCTCCCCAGCTGCAGAGCCAAAGGGCCGACCTGTCCCAGTGCAAGTAATTCATAGCCTCTGTTACCATGCTCCCATAGAAGGCCCCGTGCCCCCACGCTTCTCATGTAGACACTTAGGCGCTTATACACGCATCCACAGTTAGCATAGAATAGCTTCTGCCCTAGAGACCTTTCCGTCCAGATAATATGGTTCCTAAACATCAGATATCAGATATGATAGAAGTACAAGTTGATCTGACATGCCAGACTTCTGTCTCTTTCCGTCAGTGTAAATGTCAAGTCCCCTGCACCCCGTCAATCACACGTCATGCAGCTGCGCGCGCATCCAAGCTTCCGATTTCTGCTGACATTGCAACAATTCTGCTTAGTACCACCCCCTCGCGTCACCCATCTGTGACGTTTCTAGCACACACCTCCAGTTCATGCCTAGTTTACGCCTCTTGATTACGTACTAGTACCACGTGTATACTGTTATCTTGTCTTCTCTCAACTGTTACGCCTCCTGCACTATTACTTATAATGTGAATTAAGTATATAAGCTATGTATTGTTAATAAACTGGAGCGCGCTCATCTATCCCTTCTGACACCCCTGTGGTGGTCAGAATCCGATATCCTGGTCACGACCATTCCTTTATGAGGAATAAAATCCTTAGAAACTCTAACACCACGGACTCTGTCTTTTTTCATCCGATCTGAGTTATTATTGATTAAGTACTTACCTGCATAGAAATTAAGAGAGTAAATTAATTATTTACGTCAAACTTACTGAGCTTCAGTCTTACCATTTGGAGCTCTTGAGTGCTTTACCCCACACCCCCCTTTATTGTTAATGTTGTATTATATATATGTCTTGCACGTCCGTCCTGGGAGTAGTTAGTCTGAATGCTAAATTGCCTTGTGAGTGCCCTTCCTTTCTGAGTCTTACCCATCTTGTTCACTTGTACAGGCTTCCCCTTTGGATCCCTCTTTCTCCTCTGACTCCCTGTATGATCCTGGGCAGCACTGTACTCCTCCTTTCTGTGTACGTCTTCTACCCAGTTCCCAGTCCTTGTCCAAGTCCCTGACTGTGTTCCCCACGTAGTCCCAGACAGTCCCTGACAGCTGGCTAAAATGTTAGCATACATTTTTGTATCCCTGTTAACCAGCATAATTGGGCGATATGACCCCAATTCATTTAAAGGTTTGCCTTTCTTTGGCAATACCACAGTATTGGCTGATTTCCACGATTCCGGGGCCATCTCGCTTGATTGTGCACTACTGAAAGGCTCAAACATAATATCTATAACCTATGTTTTAAACTTTTTATAGAATTCCCCAGGTATCAGATCCGTACCGACTTCTTTGCCAGGCGGCATAGAATCGATCGCCTTTAATATCTCGTCCATTTGAATTGGTGCTTCTAATTTTTCTCTCTCCTCTGGGGAAATCTTATCAAGAATTTGCCCATTTAGATATTACTTAATTTCTTGATCCCCTATCTGAGTATCTTCTGTATGTAAATTCTGATCGAATTTTTGAAATGCAGATAGAATATCTTCTGGGTCACAAACCGTGCCAACACTAGGATCTCTGATTTCACTGATCCGGGTTTGCACCACTTTTTCACAAGTACGGACTGCGAGCATATGTCCAACCCTTTCGTTATTTTCATACACCCTACTACGCCAAACTATATACCTGCCAGCCGATTTTTTTATCGATATCTCTGTGATTGCTGACCTGGTAAGTATAATCTTTGATTGGGCTATCTCGGGATCCCCCCCGTCTGAAAGAATCTCAATCATGTCAGCTTCAGCCCTTCCCAAGTCATCATACAATGTTTGTTACAAATTATTTTCTTTCCGTTGCGACTCCCACCCAAACTTAGAAGTTTCGAGTCTGATAGCAGCCTTTAGGGTATCCCATACTACACAAATGCTAGTACCTCCCACATGTTGTTTAATGAACCTGGGGATCCACCTCTCCATATGTTGTACATAGTCTTCCTCGCTTAATAAAGCCCTGTTAAATGTCCATCGTGACATTGGAGATTTTATCTGAATATTTACTTCTAACACCAAATGGTTATGGTCAGACATGACTGGGATATTTGCTTATTTTACTTCCTTGTAACAGCTCCTGTGACACAAAAAAATAATCCGGCCTAGCGTGAATTTAATGTGGTGCAGAGCAATACGTGAAGCCTGGCTCATTAACTTTTTATTTGGCCCAGACATCTACTAGCCCATGTAAGAATTTTAATTGTAAAAGAGCTCTATAAACTTTGGGTTTACGACCATGATGCACTGCCCCGGGTTGACTGAAGATCTGACAATTCACATTAATTTTTAAATCCCCACAAATTATGAGTGGATGGGGCCAGCCAACTAATTCTACCTTGAGCCACTCATACAATGCTGGATCATCCAACACCGATCCATAGAGCGAACATAGTGTGAAGACACTATTTTCTAGACAGCATTGTATAATTACCCACCTACCAATTTTATCCGCATAAGATCGTGGGAATCTGGCTAAAACTTTCCTTGCCATTACAGCCACCCCTCTTGCCTTGTATCCTGTGTAGTACTAGAAATAAGCTGGTAGCCTGCCAACTCCAAAGTCCCACTCCTGCTAGCTTCAATATACATTTCCTGAAGGCAGAGAATATCTGCCTGCAGGTATTGAATGTCTAGACTATTTCTCCTCCTCTTTTGGGGATTATTCAGTCCACACATGTTAACTGTAGCTATTCTAAGCTTCTTCATTATTAGTTAAAGCATGTTTAAACACTGTGTGACAACACACCCTGAGAAATGTCCAACTTGAATTTGTGTGCTTAAAAAAGATAAAGACCCTCCCTTCCCCCTTTTGGACCCCCGCCTCCCCTACCCCTTCAAAAAGGCAAAAAAGGTCCATACACCCTTATGATGCCTCCTGTGTCACGATGTGCCCCTTGCCGCTCCCTGCCAAGAAGGACAAACAAATACAATACAAAAATACAACAAGATCATAGACCCCAAGAGGAAAAAAAAAGAGAAAAACCACTACTTCCTAGAAAGTTCCTGCAGATACTCCTGGGCCTATATCTCTGACATAAATACCCTGACTGTGCCCTTGTAGAAAACCTTAAGTCTAGTGGGATTCATTAAAAAAAACTTGCAGCCGAGCTTCTGGAAAGGGGTTATTAGCTGCCGGAGTCTCCATCTTTTTTCCACCATACTGTGACAGAAATCAGGTCGTTTAAAGAAGGAGTGACTCTCAGCTGTTCATCTCGCATCCGGTCTGGCTTACTCAAATATGGACTGACCCAAAAGAAAGTTTCTGAAAAATATAAGTATGGCTCTAGGTTTCTCGTCTTGACCAACTCTCTTTTTCAGCATCAGGGGGAATCAATGCACTCTTTGCACCTTGGATTCCCAGTTCCAGTGTGCCAGTTCAGGAAAAGCGCCCTTCAGTTACCAATTCAATTCAATCTTTATTCGGTTAAAGAAACCTTGTAAGATACAATACATATAACTAATAAATACAAGCGGATACAAAGTCACAGTAAAATTTGGGTACAATTAGCAGCACATTTTCTTGTATCAAATAATACAGAGTATGTAATTACATTTCCCTGAAGGTTTTTTTGGTTGGAAGACAATTCATCATAGTCAGCTTGCCTCATCTAACGAGATCACTTGATAAGTATACAGAATAAAACAATAAAATATTTCCTATATAAAACAGTACCAGGATCACTAAAAACAACAACACTTTGTTATTTGGCGACCAATATCATGTTAAGCTAGCCAGTTCATTATACTTCTGCACCTAACTTATACGTTCAATTCTAGCCAGTGATAGTGCAATACAATGGTAGATAAAATTAGATTTTAAAACCTTTCCTCTTTCTGATCAAAGCTATACATAAGAGGAAACGGCTCAGGCTGAACACTATCGGTTGAGAGGTGTCTCCCTTAAAAATTCTAAGCCCAACCCCAATGTGGCGAAGGCCTAACATTTTGCATATGGGCTTTAACCATTTTTTCCTTGCGTTAAGATATGCAGGGCATATAAATAAAACATGAGACTCATCCTCTTTCAACCCCTTTTCACAAAGCTCACATAGAACTGAATCAGTATTCCTGTCTGCACCCTTGTTACAGTGCCATTTGATTGTCCTGTCCCTCGTTTGCAAAATGCTGTACCGGAATTTTAGATATAGACTTTTAGCCAACGGGGGGTAGATTTCCTCCATAAGGGGCTCTAGTTGCATATTCATTTTTACTTCAAAGAATTTTGAAGTCAGAGTCCCTATGTTGGGGTTGGCTAACACTGAGTCACTAATAAACTCCCAGTACCTTTGTTTCAGAAGCTTTTTTGAACTATTAGTGAGGGAATCTGGGTCTGACCAGAAGTTACTCAGGCCCAGTTTTCCAAACCATTTTTCGACGTACACTAACCATGGCAGTTAAGTGATATTTTTTATAGCTATTATCTCTTTCAGTGCTTCTCTGTAGTCTACCAGCTCCTCTGTAGACCACAGACGGACCCAGTAAAGCAACGGGCGAAGAGAAGCATAATCATCTGTGCGTCGAAAATTGAGGTCCCACGGTACAGGGGTCAATGGCGTGGAACCAGGTACACCTAGGAGCTGTCTGGTGAAGGTATTCTCTCGTACTAGAATGGTGTCCTTCAATGCATAACCCCAAAGATCTGCTCCATAGAGGGAGGATGATTGTGCTTTACATTTAAATAATTCAATGGCCGGTGAAACTGATTTAAAATGACTATTCTTGTGCTTTTTTTAAATCGGGAACTGGTTTTGAGTCAACCTCAGTTTTGCATTTTCTAATTGAGTTTTCCATGATATTTTGCTATCTAAAATAATACCAAGGTATTTAAAATTAGGGACTTCTTCAATAATTTCATCATTTATTTTAAAAACTTTGTTAAAACCTTTATGAGGGTTGATTGTCATGACCTTTGTTTTTGAGGAATTAATTTCCAATTTCCTGTCATGACAATACAAACTAAATTTATTTAAAAGGTTCTGAAGTCCTCTAGGTGTCTGAGAGATTAAAATGGTGTTGTCTGCAAATAACAATGCCGGAACGGAGTCACCACACAATTTGGGAGAGTCATGCTCGCAGCCCAAAAGGGTGTCGGGAATATCGTTAACATAAAGGGAGAATAGGGTAGGTGCCATTACACACCCTTGCCTAACCCCTTTAGCTATTTTTATTTTCTCACTTAGCTCCCCATTTGGTCCCCATCTGACTCGTGCATAATTATTCTCATGCAGTCTGATTAATAACTGTAGAATGTTTCCGGGCACGCCCATGTTATTTAGTGTCTTCCATAGGTCTGCCCTTGGAACCATATCAAAGGCTGCTTTCAAGTTTACGAAAGCCACATATATATGGGAGCTCCTTATGATAGTGTATTTCCAGACTAAACATAAAAATCTAAAAACCTGGTCCACTGTGCTTATTTTTGGTCTAAAACCAGCCTGGTACTTCGTAAAAATAGAATGGTCTTCGATCCATAAGGCAAGACGACTAAGAAGTTGGCGTGCAAAATTTTTTTGTAACACGTCAATCAAACTGATAGGACGATAGTGCTAGGGATTCGACCTATCACCTTTTTTTAATAATGTTACTATCTCCGCCCCCTTCCAAGTTTCGGGGACAGGGGCTCCACTAGCAATTTCATTAGATAATAAGTTAATGTAGGGAGCCCAAATGTAATTCGCGTGTTTCCAGAGGTCCCCAGGTATTTTGTCCGGGCCTGGGGCTTTTCCTGGCTTAACAGCTTTAATTGCTAGAATTGTTTCATTCAAGGTAAATACAAGAGGGGTTTCATGCAATGCCAAGTCAAGATACATATTAGCCTGGTCTTCATTATCACCTGGGTCGGCACAAGCATATAGTAAAGAGAAATGCCTGACCCAAGTCCTTTCCTCAAGAAATCTATCCTTAGTTTCAGTGACCCCTATGGTGCCTCTAGCAATAAGGCTCCAAAAGGAAGTCTGATCTTTGCGCTTACAAGCATCTAGCAGGTCAGACCATACCCTCTCGTCCCATTCTTTTTTGGCCGAAAGTAAGCTTCTTTTGTACTGAGCTCTTTTGATTTTAACATTGTCTGATGAGTTTTCTCGGACTGCAATAATTAAATCTGATTTGGCTCTCCGGCATTCCTGATTGTACCAAGAGTTACCCATTTTTTTACACCTGTGAGCGGCATTTGATCTTTTTACCACTCTAGTCAAGATCTCACTGAGCTGGCCAATTAAATGGTCATGGGATTCTGTCAGACAAGGGCTATGGTTAGCAGTACTATTCTCAGCCAAGGGGGACATATGTCTAACGAAGACGTGGTAGATCTGGCTAATAGTGTTTGTATTTCCTAAGACTGCTGGCCACTTTAGGGACCTACGATTGTTTGCTTCTAAGGGGTCTTGTAGTTGGTAAATATTTTGTCTGGCACTCTTATTGGTAGGATTAGAGATCAGATTTTGGATAGATAGGATCAGAGGATAATGATCGCTCTCCATGCGGTCATCCACTTTTAAATCCACTACCATGTGCCATAATTGTGAGGAAACTATAAAATAATCTAGATGGCTAGAACAAACTCCTCTAATGAATGTTGGCTTACTGGGACAATCTGAAGGCAAACGCCCATTACATGCACGTAGCCCACGCTCAAACGTTAAGCTCAGTAATTGTAAGGCACTCGCAGTACAGGCTACTTTATAGGTCGTGTCAACCAGGGGTATATTGTTGACACTATCCTCGTCTTTATAGATGTCTTCAAGACCCAGTATGGGCTCAAAACTTCTATTAAAGTCGCCACCTATAATTACCGTTGCATTCTGATCTAACCCTGCCATAATATTACCTAAGTGGGTTATGACTGGCGACTCTTTGCACCCTTGATGTGGTCTGTTGTAGACATTGATCACATAAATGGTCTGTCCCTTGGTTTTTTTAGTTCAATCATCAGAAAGTCAGGATTATTTGTATCTATTTGTTTTAAGCTTACCCCCCTGTGATTTTAACCCATATTGTTAAGCCACCAGAAGGTCGACCCCCATTTGTGTTTATTGCGGGAATAAAAAATGATCTGTAATCAACCTTAAAGTTGTTCTCCAACGCCCAGGTTTCCTGGAAGAGGATAAGGTCCCCACTGGCAAGATATTGTTGCCAAGCTGGATCAAATACATTTTTTCTCAACCCTGCAATGTTCCAGCAAAATATTTTATCTATTTCTAACATTTCTTGATTTACCTGTACCTGGGGTTGTCTAGTAGTCTCGGAGACATCTGTATTCAATGTTTGAGCCACTGTATTTTGTCTAGTGGAATGGTAGTGCGGCAGTTCTAACCTATAGTCCAGTGCATTTTGATTGAACTCAGCATCGGGGTTAACCCTGGGAGTAACATCCCTTACTTCATTGGAACCCCCCCCCCCCCCCCCCTTGAGTCAATCACAGTCATTAAGACCGGCCAAAGCCCCAAACCTATTGGAAGTGCTAATTCCCCAGTTACAGGACGCAGCTTCAAAGCCCCATCCGTTTATAGCTGTATTCCATCTAGGCACTGGGGTGTTAGGGTATAGCAAGTTCTGCTGGTCACCTAACCATCCTCCAATGTAATTGCCATTACGTGTTGCCCCATACTCATTGACATAGTTACACGGCCCCCGTCTACTCACTAAATTCCAGTTTGGCCCAGGGGTAGTAAAACAAGGCACATTTTGGTGGTCACCTACCCATGCCCCAACCCTATTACCTGGGACAATATTAGTGTCAGTTACCATAGATCCCCCACCCCATCTGTTATTTCTTACCATCCAAGCTGATTTCAAGGCATTTTGTTTGGATTCTTTTTGCAACTCGTTATAAAAGAATTCCAATGTAAGGGGGATTATGGTGCCACTTCTTCGTTGCGGGGGAAGAATGTTAGACAAAATATTCGGAAGTGTGACTGGGTTTAAGAGATTTAACACAACACAGTCACCCTTCCATTTTTTAGGCTTATTCCCAATCCATGTAACCCTCCTTGCCATTTTAATTTAATCAGCTAACTGCTGTTCTCCCCACTGCGCCATCCTCATGTTATTTGACAGCCAGTGTAATGCCTTTATTGTTAGTGATGATGTTGACTCTGTTTGGCCAGGTGGTAGGGTAGGTACATTTGCTAATACTAAAACCAACGGTGAAGCTTCTGCTACAAATTGTGACAAATCTTTCTCGAAGCTATAGGGTGCTGGTACAAGCGGTGGGTCTATTGGGACCTCTTTTGCTAATTCATGGGTGATTGGGTCAGTTTGTGGGTTCTCCGGTGCAGTGACCTCTAGTGGAGTCGCATCTGAAGCTGTCCCACCCACACTAGGTATCTTCTGGCATTCATGCTGCTTAGTAACACTATTTAAAACAGTGCCTATCGCATCAACTAATATGTCTTGAGTACCTCCCAATTTCTTTATGACCGCAGAGAGTTTGTCAATTTTACTAATAAGTGGTTTGATAAATGTCTGAATTTGTAACTCTAACAAGACAGATATTTTAGACAATAAAACTTCATCCAATATCTCCCTAGTATTTTCTTCCTCATACTCCCGACATTTGCCTTTAGTTTTTGGCGGTGGAGTAGCTTTATTCTTCCCTGACCGTGCCCCCCCACGTTTATTTTGCGTCTTGCGACACGCTCTAACTGCCCTAGTCGCCCGCTTTGCAGGCGATACTTCTTCTACCACAATGTCAATATGTGTGTCCGGATCAGTATCCATATGTATCTCCATGTCAGCGGCATTTAGTCCACTTATATCCATACTGACATTGACTAGGGAGTTATTTTCAGGGGCAACGCAGCTAGGATCTTGAAGTGTTGCATCGGTTATTTGTGGATTAGGAGGAGGACTCGTAGGGGGGAGGATAGGTGACTGACTCAGACCCAACGACTGTCTTCGTTCACTGTTTATCTTGTTGACCACCTGAACGAGATAGTTGTCCATGGTGTTAATTGGTGTTTCAGGTGCCACAGGAATATTTCTTTTAGACATGTTTGTGCTACAGTTAGAGTTAGTTTTGTACCCACAAATTGATAAAAAGGAGGAGAAAAATGAATAAAAGATGATCTTACTTCAGCGACAGATACAATTGATATATTTTCCTGCGATTTCCTCTTCTTGTTTAGTGGTGGTGAAAGGGCTGTTGAGGACTTCTCAAAGCAAATCTCCTCCTCTTCCCAGTCTCCTGGGCGATTCGGTGGCAGCTCTAACTAGCTGCCTACCGACCCCCGTCTGGTAACCAGGACTTGGGAGGTGGTCACTAGAGGTCAACAGCACATACACTGTTATCTTGTTTTGCAGGTATTGATACTTGATACTCCTTGATAGATGTTATAGGGGTGGCCAAGCCTAGCCTCTTCTTGCCTCTGAGGGCCTTAGAGGTCTCGCCCTTTGCCCGGCCTTAGCCCCGGGCGTCCCGCTCGCGTCCCGCGACGCTGGGGGCTCGATGTTTTAATAGGCCCTCCTGGCGCGTCTAGCGCGTCAGGGCAACGCGCCGCCGCTAAGGCTGCCGGGATATGAAGTCCCGGAGCGGCGGCGTGGCTGGTGGTGCCGGTGGCTGTCGTTTTGGCGTTCTGGGCGTTATTGGATCTTCAGGCTGCCCACTCCTCTTGTGCCTCGATCCTCAAGAGCTCAGGTATGGAAATTGTCCGTCTTTATGCAGCAGGGGGAGGAGGGAGGGCAGGTGCGCTGGTGGTCGGAGCGCTACTCCTGCTGGGGCTCGCAGTCCCACCCTCTATGACCAGTGCAGGCTTCAATGGCTCCCCGCAGTACCAGGCAAGACACGGCAAGACACGGGACAATCAGCTCTATTCCAAAGATGATCCGCAAAGTCAGGTAATTCAAGAACAGTCACAGTCAGATCAGGCTGCGAGCGGCACCCTTATAGCCTGTTAAGTATTCGCTCTTATATACTAGTAAACACCTCTAGGTACCTCTAAAAACTCCTCAGGTGTCCCCGGTATATTAAAGGCAAAATCTACCCCACTGCTGCAAAGGCTAACAGAGGCTTATTAAGTCTTTGGAGTCTTCGAGGTCTACTAAGAATTGCAGTCAGAAAGCAATCAAGCCGGATTGAGAGCTAAACTTAGCAAATCTCAGCAACAGCAGTGTTTATTTGAACAGGTTGCCTCCCTTACAGTTTCCATTGCATTACGCACGTTACGGACATTCAAGCGGCAGCGGCAGCGGCAGTGGGAGCATGCAGAGCAAGGAGCAGCTGATAGCGTTAAAACGTTATGCCTCCAGTATCGGCACCTGGAGGCTCCGACACGGTCGGCTCTCCACGAGCTCACCTCCGGCGCTTTTCAGTGCTTTTCAGGTCCTTTTCAAGCTTTCAAGCTTTCCGGCATTTCCAGCATCTTCACAGACTCCGTACCCCTAAGAATCTCCTTAGTTTTCCCGCATTTGGCCGCATTCAGTAATCTCAAGACAAAGCAGCGGATGTCATCCTCTTCTGCCTTCTCTGCAATCCCCAGGAGCCGGAGGTTATTTCGCAGCTGACAATTTTCGAAATCCTCCAATTTCCAGATTACATCAGACATCTCGCTCTCATTTGACGCTATTTGCTGTCCTGTGTTATCAGCCCCGGCCTCGAGTTGAACGATATGTTCCTCTAGTGCTGTGATACGTTCAGAAATGTCAGAGCATGGTTTACTGATGTAACGTATCGCCCCTTGAAGTTTCTTAGTGGCCAGATGGGCCCACTTGTGTTCAAGACGTGCTTCTGTCTGCATTTGTTTAAATGTTGAGTAAATTAGCTCCATCGATTGAGGCGACTTCTGGTTGCTTTTTAATTCCGTAGGTTTTTTAGGGAGATCCGACTGAAATCTGTTCTCATCGTCCGTTTCTATCCCAAAATGGGTAGTAGAGTAATCCCACTTTAGCTGACTGATTGTCTGACTCTGATCCTTTTTCTTTACCGATAGTACTTCTCCTTTTAGTAAGGACCGGCTTTTGAGTTTCAAGTCTTGTGGGAGGGCTCGCCAGTAAACTCGACATCTGTGCCTTCATTCTTGCTATTATTAGTGAGTTCAGACTCGTCTCTCAGAGAATAAAACGTATCCCCCTCTGGAGTCCCTGTATACTTGCCATCCATCTGGGAGGAAACCCTGTTACTTCGATTTAAATCCTGGAAGTTGCATGTAATAAGTGCCATTTGTTTAGGGGCGCTTCCTTGTATTGCATTACTTGCATCCCTTTTTATCTCTGCTTCTGTGCCTGTGTTACTATGTGAAACCAGAGAGACTCTGGTACCTTCCCTAATTTGGCACACACTGGTTTGCGTTCCCTTGTTTCAAGAAAACAACTTCCATTCAATGTTCGTTATGATTCATTTCATTTATTTCATAGTTTTAGTGATGATTTTTTATCGACTCAATTCAAATTTCTTCATGATTATAGTCAACATACAAAATCAGGCAATGTCTTTAACGTGTCCAATGCATTTCGGGCATTAATGGCATGCCCTTCATCAGGGAATTGACACTAGAATCAATAATATAAGTAAACATTAGTGTAAAATCAAATGTCTGTTCAAAACCACATAGGAAACATATGTTTATAAAATTAAATACCAATTCATATATTCCATACAGAATAAAAGATGAGGGGTGGTTTAAAAGAAATGTGCAAAAAAGTAGCATCCAGCTTAGTGTGTATAAGAGTGGGGGGTTCAGTAGTTCACTTACATGCCTGCGGTTGGATGGTAGTTAGGAATCTAAAGGAAGTAAATAAACGAAAAAAGTCCGTCAATGCCAGTGAGCAAAAGTATGTTGCGGTGATCTCCGGTATAAGGTTGGTGAGCGGTAAGACTAACCTGAATGGTTACGGATGGAAGGATTCTATTCGGTACTCGTCTCCGTAAAACGCCGGCGAAGGCAATGGCTTCCCGCGTTATTAAATTCAAAACATCAGCGGTCACGTGATATGTCACGTGCGATGGAAATAAAAGAAAGACTTTGGATGAGATCGGTTCGGTGTTTTAAAAATCGGCTTACAATGCGTGGCGGGCTATAGACAGGATTGTTAATTCAAAAAACCGATTAGTAAAATATATAGAATCACGGATCACATGGTCAAAATATAAGAGTGAAAAAATGTGAGAGTAAAAAAATATATGAGAAACGGGGGATCGAACTGGCATGTAGGCTAGTCTACAGTGCGCGGTAAACTGTTCATGTAGCTTAGGTGCGATGGGGATAAATAGAGTGATAAACTAGAATGTGTAGTGTCAAGGGTGCTGGGAACATACACAATGACAGCAAAGTCTGTCTACAGAGCAATTACTTCAGAGATAACAAGAAAATTCAATACTCTCATTTAAACCCATAGGTTTCTGGGTTGACAGTTTGTGAATCCAATAGTTCTCTCGTCTCAAAAGAAATTTGTTATTGTCTCTCCCTTCTTGTTTAAGGACAGTCTCAAGAATGATGTACTTTATTTGGGAAACATTGTGTTGCTGTTCTACAAAGTGTGCAGAAAGGGCTGACTTTAAGTTTTTAAGTCTGATGTTGGATTTATGTTCAGTAAGACGCACCTTGATGCGTCGCTCGGTTTTCCCGACATACATCTTCCCACAAGGGCATTTTATCCCATATATTAGGTTGCTGGTGTCACAGGTGGCGTTTACTCGAAGTTTAATGGGATTGCCCTGGCTTGGATGATTTATGGTGTGTCCCCTGATAATGTTATTGCAGTTGCCACAGTTCAGGCAAGGTTTGGTTCCAGTATATGTGATGGTTTCATTGGGTTTATCTTGTAAAGTTTCTCCCAGATTCTTCGCCCTGGTGTATGCAAATAACGGGGGTTGACTGAATGCATTTCTGAAGTCAGGTTCAAGGTTAAGGATTGTCCAATGTTTCATGATAATTTGTTTGAATTTTTTACTGCTAGTAGAATATTTCGAGACCACTACTGTCTGTGTTTGCTCAGATTTTATGGTCGGTGTTAAGAGTTTAGATCTTTCCAAGTTATCAATCCTCATTTTGGTTTCATCCACTAAAGTTTTTGGATAACCCCTTTTCAAAAATTTGTTTGACATTTCGTTTAGTCTTTGGTTGAGAGTGGTTCTGTCTGAAGTGATTCTTTTAACCCTTGCCATTTGAGAATACGGTAGGTTTCTTATCAGGTTGGGTTCATGAAAGCTGGAATGTAATAACATATTGTTCCTGTCAGTGGGTTTGACATAGAGGTCAGTGGTGAATCCATTGGGGGTTACTGTGATTTTCACATCTAGGAAATTAACTGATGTGTCTGAAATGTCCCAGGTTAGTTGGATCCTTTGGTCGATGGAATTGAATCTGCTGAGTTGTGTTCTCAATGTCTCCTCTGTGTCTGTCCATATGATGAAAAAGTCATCAATGTATCTTGATATCATTTTCAAATGATTTGTCCAATTGGTATTCTTTAGTATGTGTTGGGTTTCATACCAGTGCATGAAGGTATTGGCGTACAGAGGTGCAGCCGAATTGCCCATTGCCATCCCTGTGAGTTGTTGGTACCATTTATCGTGAACTCTGAAGTAGCTAAGACCAAGACTTTCAACTGTTCCTTATGGAGCTCATGCAGTTTACCCTATACCATAGCTACTTCAGAGTTCACGATAAATGGTACCAACAACTCACAGGGATGGCAATGGGCAATTCGGCTGCACCTGTGTACGCCAATACCTTCATGCACTGGTATGAAACCCAACACATACTAAAGAATACCAATTGGACAAATCATTTGAAAATGATATCAAGATACATTGATGACTTTTTCATCATATGGACAGACACAGAGGAGACATTGAGAACACAACTCAGCAGATTCAATTCCATCGACCAAAGGATCCAACTAACCTGGGACATTTCAGACACATCAGTTAATTTCCTAGATGTGAAAATCACAGTAACCCCCAATGGATTCACCACTGACCTCTATGTCAAACCCACTGACAGGAACAATATGTTATTACATTCCAGCTTTCATGAACCCAACCTGATAAGAAACCTATCGTATTCTCAAATGGCAAGGGTTAAAAGAATCACTTCAGACAGAACCACTCTCAACCAAAGACTAAACGAAATGTCAAACAAATTTTTGAAAAGGGGTTATCCAAAAACTTTAGTGGATGAAACCAAAATGAGGATTGATAACTTGGAAAGATCTAAACTCTTAACACCGACCATAAAATCTGAGCAAACACAGACAGTAGTGGTCTCGAAATATTCTACTAGCAGTAAAAAATTCAAACAAATTATCATGAAACATTGGACAATCCTTAACCTTGAACCTGACTTCTGAAATGCATTCAGTCAACCCCCGTTATTTGCATACACCAGGACGAAGAATCTGGGAGAAATTTTACAAGATAAACCCAATGAAACCATCACATATACTGGAACCAAACCTTGCCTGAACTGTGGCAACTGCAATAACATTATCAGGGGACACACCATAAATCATCCAAGCCAGGGCAATCCCATTAAACTTCGAGTAAACGCCACCTGTGACACCAGCAACCTAATATATGGGATAAAATGCCCTTGTGGGAAGATGTATGTCGGGAAAACCGAGCGACGCATCAAGGTACGTCTTACTGAACATAAATCCAACATCAGACTTAAAAACTTAAAGTCAGCCCTTTCTGCACACTTTGTAGAACAGCAACACAATGTTTCCCAAATAAAGTACATCATTCTTGAGACTGTCCTTAAACAAGAAGGGAGAGACAATAACAAATTTCTTTCGAGACGAGAGAACTATTGGATTCACAAACTGTCAACCCAGAAACCTATGGGTTTAAATGAGAGAATTGAATTTTCTTGTTATCTCTGAAGTAATTGCTCTGTAGACAGACTTTGCTGTCATTGTGTATGTTCCCAGCACCCTTGACACTACACATTCTAGTTTATCACTCTATTTATCCCCATCGCACCTTAGCTACATGAACAGTTTACCGCGCACTGTAGACTAGCCTACATGCCAGTTTGATCCCCCGTTTCTCATATATTTTTTTACTCTCACATTTTTTCACTCTTATATTTTGACCATGTGATCCGTGATTCTATATATTTTACTAATCGGTTTCTTGAATTAACAATCCTGTCTATAGCCCGCCACGCATTGTAAGCCGATTTTTAAAACACCGAACCGATCTCATCCAAAGTCTTTCTTTTATTTCCATCGCACGTGACATATCACGTGACCGCTGATGTTTTGAATTTAATAACGCGGGAAGCCATTGCCTTCGCCGGCGTTTTACGGCGACGAGTACCGAATAGAATCCGTCCATCCGTAACCATTCAGGTTAGTCTTACCGCTCACCAACCTTATACCGGAGATCACCGCAACATACTTTTGCTCACTGGCATTGACGGACTTTTTTCGTTTATTTACTTCCTTTAGATTCCTAACTACCATCCAACCGCAGGCATGTAAGTGAACTACTGAACCCCCCACTCTTATACACACTAAGCTGGATGCTACTTTTTTGCACATTTCTTTTAAACCACCCCTCATCTTTTATTCTGTATGGAATATATGAATTGGTATTTAATTTTATAAACATATGTTTCCTATGTGGTTTTGAACAGACATTTGATTTTACACTAATGTTTACTCATATTATTGATTCTAGTGTCAATTCCCTGATGAAGGGCATGCCATTAATGCCCGAAATGCATTGGACACGTTAAAGACATTGCCTGATTTTGTATGTTGACTATAATCTAGGCATGGGCGGAAAATCCGTTCCGCTCGCGGATTTTGCGGATTTTCGGGAAATCCGCAATCCGCGAGATTTGCGAATTTCCTGAAAAATCCGCAAATCCGCGAGCAGCGGATTTTGCTCGCACTGCTCGCACTGTTCGCGTGAGTTCGCGCCCCGCGAATAAGTGCGAAATTGCAGAAATACGATTTTAGCAAAACTGAAAGTAACTACTTACCAGGTTCAAAAGTTCAGGCTCATCATTAGTAGCCATTTCCTGTAGTGCTTCCTGAGGGGCCCCTCCAGAGTTCAGTTGCCAGTTGCAACTATTATGTGACCCTGCTCTGAACCTCAGAATAGTTACACATATGCCACAAAGGTCCTGAATTACAGCTAAGGGAGACAAGCAGGAGCCAGGCTGGAAGTTAAAATCCATTAATCAGCCCCTAATTCATTATTGTCAGTTGGGGCAGGGCAGGTGTTGTAACTAATTTTGCAACAATGAAAGCACTTAGCAAGTGCAAAAGATCACTAATCAGGGCGCACTAAGGAAGCAGGTGCCAGCTAAAAAAATATTCTGTGACACATTAATCAGCCCCAAATTAATTCAGGTCACTTGAGGCAGGGAAGGTGTGCTTTGCTTTGCCAAAAATAATGTACACTGGACAACCAGAGGGTGTGGTGATGAAACAGAGGGTGGCATGGGTGGGCCAGAGGGTGGCATGAGTAGTCAGAGAGTGGCAGTGGTGACAGAGAGTGGCAGTGATGAAGAAGAGTGTCCCAAACAGGTTGGACACGTAGAAACAACAAGTTCACAAAACTTGCGACCCGACAGGTAAGTTCGCAAATTGCGAAATTGTAAAAACCCCTCGCGAACTGGCAGAAACACGGGCGAACACAAAAAAAAAAAAAAATCCGCAAATTCGCGGGAATTCGCGGATTTTGCGGATTGCGAGTTTGCAAATCCGCAAATTCGCGGATTGCCAATCCGCAAAATCCGCTCATGCTTACTATAATCATGAAGAAATTTGAATTGAGTCGATAAAAAATCATCACTAAAACTATGAAATAAATGAAATGAATCATAACGAACATTGAATGAAAGTTGTTTTCTGAAACAAGGGAACGCAAACCAGTGTGTGCCAAATTAGGGATGGTACCAGAGTCTCTCTGGTCTCACATAGTAACAGTTAATTTGACGTCGTTGGGCCCTCGACGCCTCCTTATTGAGCACCACCAAATCAATACAAACATTGACAAACCAATGAATAACTGATCTTGAACTAAAACAAGCTGTGCATCATTCCAATCACCATTGTCTGTGCCTGTGTTAGCCATCTTGATATTGAAGTCGGACAGGCTTAGATCTTTCAGCTCTGAATTAACACATATTTCAGTCACTGTTCCTGTCTCGGGGGTGGGGGGGGGGGGGGGGAGTCTTCATGTGCTGAAAACTTTGCCTGTTGTATCTTCCACTATCTCTAAATTATTTACAGTTTTCTCAGTAGATGCATTGGTTTTACCTTTGTTTGTTGGCTTTTTCCCCAAGGAAACAACAGTCACGCGCCCTGTAAAATTCCAGACACCGTCTGTTTTTTTGACCTGGTTGCTGTATCGACGAGATGCTGCGCCCCCGAAGGCGCCTGTCATCTGGCTCCTCCTCACCCTGGCCGGGAGAGAGAGCAGCGTTCTAATTTTTCGTGTTGGCAGTCACTCGCCGGGTTGAAGGCGCTCCCTTGCTTCCAGCGACTGCTCCGGATTCTTTAGGTGAAATTTTCACCCTTGGAGGCATACTGCTGCACCTTGGGGGTATCCAGTTTGCCTCGGATGGATGCCAGAGCCTGCAAATCTTCCTGGTCCACCGGGATATCCTCAGCTTCGCTCCGGCTACAGCGAGGAGAATTCCCTTCGTCGCTCGGACTGCTAAAGCTCCAGACCCTTGCTCTGACCTCATCCGATAATATTTCCTCTCCCAGGAGCATTCAAACAGTGAGTTCCGTACTTTAAACACGTTTCCCAAGGTTTATTTCATGTCCATGTCCGAGTGTCAGCGAGAGCGGCTCCTACAGTGTTCACACAGCCACCATCTTGCCTTCCGCTCTATAACTGCTGAATTTCTATGGTTTTGTACATGTGAAATGTGAGCCAAACTATATTGTCCTTGTAACCTTTGTTTTTTTTCATAAAATTTCAGTGTTTTTTTTCCATTCCCTTTCCTAATTGTAGCGTCCCTGCACCCTTTGTTTTTTCCGGTGAATCTCCAAATTCTTTTTAATTCTATTTCATGACTATAACATCCCTGTAATGATTTGAAGTATCTAGTGGTTGTGGCGCTAAACTTAGTCTTGGTTTTTAAATATTCTATTTGCAGTATTTTTTTGTTATTGTTCTTAGGGAGGGGGTTATCATCCTCAACCCCATCAGTCAGATCCTATACAAGATCATACATCACTGTTTACAGTATCCTAGCACACATAAATGCACAATTCACTTAAAGATTATCATAAGATGCAATCATATTCTGGTGAAGAATGACAGTTTTCCGTCTGTTCTGGTCGTTTTATTCTCTATTCTAGTTGCTCCCGCCAACACGTGTTTCGTCGCTATTGGGTAAGTGACCCGCGAACATATACAGAGTGATGTAACAACATCACACATTTATCCTTAATACATTTAAAACATATTTTGTTGTGAGGAGAGACCCACAATCGAAAAGTATCGTTCTGTAAAAACACCCAAAGTTTGTTTCATAGTGAGGCACACCTTTTAGAGTCAAACATGTGAGAATTCTCGTGAGATGTTTGTGCAATTCTTCGGTAAAAAACATTTTCTATGTGCATACAAGCGTATTCCAACATTCATGTACTATCTAGTATGATGTACAGCAAAATGCTTGGTGCCTAACTTATAGGGCGGCGGATATTAGCTTTCTTTTGGTATCGTATTACCTTTCAGTATCGATTTTAGAGCTGTCATTCACAAACCTCCGAAAGGATCACTTACATACCTGATCCTTGACTCACTTAACAGGTAAGACCATTATTGATTGGTCTTCACTGACACAAGGGGCTGAGTGATGGAAAAGTACAGCTAATGCATGGGCACTTACTCATCGTATTCGACCATGATGGTCAAAATAACAGTCACCTACCTTATAGCTGTGTCCTCACCTAACGCTCACACTCGGGGGATATAAGATGGGATTTTGATCTGAACATGCCACCCAATTATGGACCCGATGAACCGGCTATACAGATATATATGCATGGTGCAGGGTCAAATGGATATTAGTCTGGATATTGAACCTCTGATGGAACTGATTAACCTGCTACACAGCTATAGCTGCATGGTTGATGGCTATGCGTGCACTCCTCTGGTTGATGAACCTTTACTGTAAAATGCACGTTATTATGGTTTGCAACCGTCACTTGGAGTATCCACCCAGCAAATAAATCAATTTATGATGGTTGCTTGAATTACAGATCGTACGATTCAAAGACCTACGGGACAGCGACTCACTAGGAGAACAGAATTTATTTTAATCCCAGGCCGCAAATTGGCCGGGACGGAAGTACAACCGGCTGGAAGGTATGTTCCTTTCCACCGTTGTGACATTATTTATCAGGTCCTAGAGCAGGATGATGCCCGATTTCTATAGCAGGGGTCTCCAAACCGGTCCTGGAGGGCCGGATCCATGCCAGATTTTTTGGATATCCCCATTGAGATACTTGTAGTAATTTTAAAAATCTGGCATGGATCCGGCCCTCCTGGACCGGTTTGGAGACCCCTGACTTATAGTACCTCTTTACTTAACAGGCTAGATGTATTCCACAAGAGTGACACGGGTATGTCAGGGATAATGGTCTGGCTCTCTGATCACTAGATGCATACTCTCTATACAACCAAACTAATGTTACAGGTACCAAGCATGTTGGGTTACATCATACTAGAGAGTACAGAAATGTTGGAATACGCTTGTATGCACATAGAAAATGTTTTTTACAGAAGAATTGCACAAACATCTCACGAGAATTCTCACGTTTGACTCTAAAGTGTATATGCCTCACTATGAAACAAACTTTGGGTGTTTTTTACAGAACGATACTTTTAGATTGCGGGTCTCCCCTCACAACAAAATATGTTTTAAATGTAATAAGGATAAATGTGTGATGTTATTACATCACTCTGTATATATGTCTTTCCAGCCCTGAGGAAGTCGCGGGTCACTTGCCCAATAGTGACGAAACACGTGTTGGCGGGAGCAACTGGAATAGAGAATAAAACAACCAGAACAGAATGAAAACTGTCATTCTTCACCAGAATATGATTGCATCTTTTTTTTTTCTTTTTGTCCTCATCTTCCACTGTGGTTCCAAGTGTAGCCGTAGGTGGAAGAACAAACATGCTGTCACAGTGGCAGGGACTACTGGCATGGAATTATTTTCTTTCGTGGGTTGCCAACTTCCCTCAGCAATATTGCTTCCTCCAGGGACATACACCATAGAAACCAGTTAAGAATAATATGACATGGGAATAGCTGCCATTAGGTACTTGCCAACCAGCCAAACCAAGGCATTGCAAAAGGGTAAACCACAAATGCAAAATCATTGGACCCGAGGAAAATAAAAATAAAAATAAAAAAAACCCCGGTCGACTTAGTGCTCCCAGACCAACAGATGCCAGAATGCTCTCTTGTTTTGATTTCCAGCCCTAGCCAAATCCAGCTTAGACACCTGCAGGACTGAAGCATACCAATCCATTTGAGAAGGGGGTATAGATCTTTCCACTTTTTACAGATTTTGCTTCTGGCAAGTAAGATGCAGTAAAACAGTAGACTTTAGGCCGGGCTCGGAACCCATCTATAACTCCAAAGATCACATGGGGGAGCTCAAACACCACTGGGAAGCCCAATGAAGATGTGAGAGTGCTACTTATACCTTCCCAGAAGGGGGCTAAGCAGGGGCATTCAAAGAACATATGGGCATCCGAGGCGGCAACCAGTCCACACTTGGCACATGCCACTGGATTAGCTTGTGAGAATTTTGAGAGTCTTTGAGGAGAATAGTAAGCTCTATGAAGAGTAAAGAGATGGTTTCTGCGTAACCATGAGGGCATGACAATGTCCCACAAGATCTTACATGATGCAGTCCACAGGTCTTGCACATTGTTGCCTAAGAAAGAAGGACCCTAGAGTGAAACATGTAACCGAAATTCGCCATCCACTTCTTCTTGGATAAGATTATACCATAGTGAAATCTCCTTCTTGGCTGGGGGTTTGTCGACTAGGAAAGATACTAACTGGCTGTGACACCCCAGTGGGAACTTGTTTCCAAGGGAAGGCAGGGAGATATAGGAATGGGTCCAACTGGTCATTGGCATGTACTTAAACTTTGAAAAATTTGAACCAATTTTATTCTTTAAATATTCCCAAGGGAGCAAATCCCCGTCCATAAAAAGGTCGCCCCACACCTCCAACCCTGCTGTTTTAATCGGAACCGCCAAGCTATCCCTCAACCACACAGGGCTCTCAGGAAGACCTCAAAGAGGAGACCTGCCACAAAAATATCCTAGCTTTATCGACATCGCTAGTTTAGCCCATGTTTTTGCTATCCCCTGGAAGACCTTCAATTTAATCTTCTTAAAGAACTTTGTGTTACCAAATTTAAACAAAAAGCCAGATTGGCCCACACCTTCCCCTTTAAGCATTACTGAAAAAAGAGACCCAACCCCACAGTCGTTAGGCATCTTCAACAGCATTCGAGCATCAGAGAGCTGAAATGCCCATGCATACATCTGTAGTTCCGGGGCTGCCAGCCCACCCTTCTCCCTACGTCGTCTGAGTTTCTTCCAAGCAATTCTTGGAAGATGCTTGTCCCAGATAAAGGTGGTAATTTCGCCCTTCTATTTTGATAATAACAAGGGGTCAAAATAGAGCGTGATGGTGCTAAATAGAAAATTAATTTTAGGTAAAATAATCATTGTAATCAAATTGGTTCTACCTAATAACGAAAGTGGAAGTTGTGCCCAAGACCGCATAAGTTTGCAACACGTTTTTGCAATAGCTGTAAAGTTAATTGTGGTAATTTGGTTAATATCTTTCACAATATTGAGGCCTAAGTAACGCATACTAGAACCAGGCTGAATGCTAGTATCACAGTCATCATTCAAAAGAATCATCTCAGTTTTTGCGGCATTGATCTCATACCCAGAGATTTCCCCAAATTCGAGAGCATTTTTTAGTACTGCAGGGAATTCGGTACGTGCCTCTGATGAAAAAATGAGGACATCGTCCGCGTACAGGGCCACTCGCTTTTAAATTATCTGAATACTAATATTTGGCTTTATGCGTATTGGGCCTTAGATAGTATCTATTTTGGATACTGTATTATTTTGCAGTACCGATGTCATAAAATACAATAGATAATCTTCAAATGTTCTCATATTCGCTACAACTTTGACAGCACGACCGGACGGAGAGCCGGGAGATTTCCAACTAAGAGTCTGCAGGAAACCATAAGGTAAGGCAGAGACTTGTAACGTAACGTCCCAGTATGTAGCTTGCCTTTTAACTTACAGGGCGGCGGATATTAACTTTCTTTTGGTATCGTATTACCTTTCAGTATCGATTTTAGAGCTGTCATTCACAAACCTCCGAAAGGATCACTTACATACCTGATCCTTGACTCACTTAACAGGTAAGACCATTATTGATTGATCTTCACTGACACGAGGGGCTGAGTGATGGAAAAGTACAGCTAATTCATGGGCACTTACTCACCGTATTCGACCATGATGGTCAAAATAACAGTCACCTACCTTATGGCTGTGTCCTCACCTAACGCTCACACTCGGGGGGGGGGGATATATGATGGGATTTTGATCTGTATATGCCACCCAATTATGGACCCGATGAACCGGCTATACAGATATATATGCATGGTGCAGGGTCAAATGGATATTGGTCTGGATATTGAACCTCTGATGGAACTGATTAACCTGCTACACAGATATGGCTGCATGGTTGATGGCTATGCGTGCACTCCTCTGGTTGATGAACCATTACTGTAAAATGCACGTTATCATGGTTTGCAACCGTCACTTGGAGTATCCACCCAGCAAATAAATCAATTTATGATGGTTGCTTGAATTACAGATCGTACGATTCAAAGACCTACGGGACAGCGACTCACTAGGAGAACAGAATTTATTTTAATCCCAGGTCGCAAATTGGCCGGGACGGAAGTACAACCAGCTGGAAGGTATGTTCATTTCCACCATTATGACGTTATTTATCAGGTCCTGCAGCAGGATGACACCCAATTACTTATAGTATCTCTTTACTTAACAGGCTAGAAGTATCCCACAAGAGAGACACAGGTATATTAGGGATAATGGTCTATCTCTCTGATCACTAGATGCACACTCTCTATACAACCAAACTAATGTTAAAGGCACCAAGCATATTGCGGTACATCATACTAGATAGTACATGAATGTTGGAATACGCTTGTATGCACATAGAAAAAGTTTTTTACAGAAGAATTGCACAAACATCTCACGAGAATTCTCACATGTTTGACTCTAAAAGGTATATGCCTCACTATGAAACAAACTTTGGGTGTTTTTACAGAACAATACTTTTGGATTGTGGGTCTCACCTCACAACAAAATATGTTTTAAATGTAATAAGGATAAATGTGTGATGTTGTTACATCACTCTGTATCTATGTCTTTCCAGCCCTGAGGAAGTCGCGGGTCACTTGCCCAATAGCGACGAAACACGTGTTGGCGGGAGCAACTAGAATAGAGAATAAAACAACCAGAACAGAAGGAAAATTGTCATTCTTCACCAGAATATGATTGCATCTTATGATAATCTTTAAGTGAATTGTGCATTTATGTGTGCTAGGATACTTTAAAAATATAACATCCCTGTAACTTTGGTTTCTGTCCTAATTTTCATCTGCTTTTCTATAATTGTATTTCCGAACAATAACGTCCCTATGAAAAAAAAAATATATGAATTTCTATGGCTTATTAGGCTGGTTATGGGGTGTCAATAGTAATATGTTGCTTATTTATTTTTTAACTTTGGGAGGAACCCATCGCGACTGGTTCCGGGGAAGGGTTGCGACTCCTGCGTGATTTTTGGCAGTATTAAAACAAATAGAGACAATTTTAAGGTTTTGTGTAAGGTAAGTCGTTTACTAATAAGAGTAGTATAATTTTAGCGAAAAAAAGTTTTGTAGGTCATTTTAATTTGTTTTTGTCGCTACTTGCATTTCCTGATTTTTTTCTTCAAATTGTTGGTGCAAGTCTTGTGCTTTTTGTAAAGAAGCACTATGTTTTGCACTTTTCTCTCAAGAAACTAAAAGAAAATTGTTACAAAATACATGCATTTAAAAAAAACGTTTAAATAAAAAGAACTGTTCTTATTAGCACCACCAATTCTGGTTTAAGAAGGAATAATTATATGTTATATTTTTGTTTGCAACAGTGTGAATGTCTTGTTTTGTCTGTCAGTATGCCACTTAGTGTATAGATGAGTGACTAGGTGTATAAGTAACTCTATGGGTGAATGGGTGTGTGTGAGTCTGTATCTGTGAGTGAGTATGTGTGGTAGTGGCTGGATAGGTGTGTAAGTGGCGGTACGGGTAAGTAAGTTGGGTTCAGTATTTGTATGAGTGAATGAATAGAGTATTAATGGCTGAGTTGGTGTGTAGTGGATGTATGGGTGAATGAGTCTGTATTCAAGTGGTACATAGATGACTGCAACAATATATGAATGGTGTATGGGTGATTGAGTGGGTGCATACATGCCTGTATGGGTGATTAAGTGGGTGCCTAACTGGCTGCATGGGTGTGTGAGTAAGTGTGTGAGTCTCTGTATTATTAGGTGGATAGATGACTGGTGTATGGGTGAGTAAGTGGATACACGAGTAGTGTATGGGTGAGTGAGTGGGTGTGTCTGCGTCTCTATGGGTGAGTGTGTGAGTGCAGATGTTAGTGGCTGTATGGCTGAGGGAGTGACTGGGTGAGTGAAAGTGTGTATGTGAAAGGATATATGAGCGTGCGAGTGTATGTCTGGATGTTTGGGTGTGTTAGTGGCTCTATGGGTTAGTGAGTGGTTGTGTTGGTTGGTTGTGTTGGTGTCTGTATGGTTGAGTGAGTATGTGTGTGAGTGGCTGTATGGATAAAAGACTGGATGTTGGTTCTCCTCGACCTGTCCGCTGCATTTGATACTGTCTCCCACCCCATCCTCCTTGACCGACTCTAACAGATAGGCATTGGCGGCACCGCCTTCAACTGGATCGCGTCCTTCCTTTCAGGAAGAAGTCAGAGGGTTTTGCTGCGACCGCTTAAATCTGAGGATAAACCCTTGTCATGTGGTGTGCCACAGGGCTCTGCCCTCAGCCCTCTATTTTTTAACATCTATCTTGCCCCACTGGCCGACGTTGTGGAGTCCTACGGAGTCAGGGTGGTCTCCTATGCTGACGATACCCAGCTGATGTTTTCCTTCAGAGACCACTCGGAATCCGCGTTCACCAACTTCCGCCAGTGCCTCAACAACATCAGTGCCTGGATGACTGATAACCATCTTAGACTCAATGCAGACAAGACAGAGGTGCTGTTTTTTAATCAGAAAAATTCCATCCCTTCCTTTTGGTGGTGGCCCTCGGCACTTGATCCTGCTCCCTCTCCCGTTCACTCTGCTCGTAACCTGGGATTTCAGTTTGACGACTCCCTCTCATGCAAAACTCAGGTTAATAAAGTTACTTCTGCCTGCTTCCTGAAGTTGCGCATGATCAAAAAGATACTTCCCTATCTCCCTCTGGACTCCCGTCGAACAGTTACCCATGCTCTCATTACGTCTCACCTGGACTATGCCAACAGTCTTTATGCTGGTGCCCCTCAATATCTGATAGACCGGCTTCAGATTGTCCAGAACGCGGCAGCCAGATTGATTGGTAATATCCCCTACCGTCAGTCAGTCTCCGCCTATCGTAAGGAGCTTCACTGGCTACCGGTGGCCAGCCGTATCCAGTTCAAGATCCTTACCCTTGCCTACCGAGCTATCAATGACCTCGGACCCATTTATTTGAAAAAACGAGTCTCAATATCCCACTCCATCAGATCCCTGAGATCCAACGATCTCCGCCTTCTGATCTCTCCCCGCTTTAGACTCACCAGAATGGGCGGCAGAGGGTTCAGTGTTATCGCGGCAAAATTGTGGAACGCTCTGCCAATCGATCTTAGATTCTGCCCTTCTGAATCCATCTTCCGGGCCAGACTCAAAACTTGGCTCTTTTCTGTACTCTGATTTTATTCCTGCTAACTCCCTCCCTGCTCTTTTCTTCTCCCCCGGAGGTTCAGGTTCTAGCGCCGGGACACCCCCTCGGGGGGTAGCTGCGCGCTCTACAAACTACATAAATAAATAAATAAATAAATAAAAATGTTTGAATGCGTGGCTGTGTGAGTGGCTGTATGAATGAGTGAGTTTCTGTATGAGTATGTGTATAGCTGAGTGGGTGTGTGAGTTGCTGCATGGGTGGTGTGAGTGTCTGTATTGATAAGAGAGTTCCCATATGAGTGTGTGTATATGTGAGTGATTGGGTGTATGGGTGGGTGTATGGATAAGTGACTAGATGGGTGAGTGAGTGAGTGTGTGTGAGTGACAGTATGGGTGAGTAATTGCATATGTGATTGGTGTATGGCTGATTCAATGGGTGCATAAGTGCCCATACAGGTTATTGAATGGGTGCAAGACTGGCTGTATAAATGAGTGACTGGGTGTGTTAGTGCTTGTATGGATGAGTGAGTGCCAATATATGAGCCTGTATGGGTGAGTCAGTTGTAATATGGGTGAGTGAGTGCCTGTGTGATTGACTGGGTGAATGAATGTGTGTGTTAGTGGCTATATGGGTGAATAAGTATGTGGTAGTGGTTGTATATGTGAGTGGGTGGATGCACAAGTGCCTGTATGTTTAAGTGGATATATGAGTGGGTATATGACTAACTGTATGAGTGGGTGAGTCAGTGGCTATATAGGTGAGTGGGTACCTGTGTAAATGCATGTATGGGTGAGTGGGTGTGTGTGAATGAATATATAGGTGAGTTAGTAGGTGTGTGAGTAGCTGTATAAGTGAGTGCATGAGTGGTATTTGGGTGAGTGGGTGTGTGAGTGGCAGTATGACACAAGAAGTGTTTGATAACTGGTAACCTACAAATACTCCATCATTCTCCAGTTTTCGCTTCTTAACATCTTCGTTGTTCTTTTCATTCTTTTCAGCAACTTCTGTATATTCTTATGTGAGCTTCCGCTTTGGACAGATTATCAGTTTTTCATAAAACCAAAAACATACTACCATTGGCCAGTCTGCTTTACACCATCAATCTGATCAAATTTTATGGCCAAGTATTCAATATAATCTGGCAAATTAATAAAATCATTAACTTTACCCATAGCACCATTTACTAATCCTATCTCAACACATACATTTTGATGGAAAATCACATGCAAAACACTTTTCTGATTCTGCAGTCTTGAATAAACATTTCTCCAATTAATCCAATTTTGCTTGTAGCTTTCAACTTAGTGGTAGTGTTATTCCCTGTCGTTCCATTTTGGCAATAGTTGTAAGTTCCAAAATGTCTTCTTTCTCCAGTTTTAGTAATTATTCATTACAATTCAGTCACTCTTGAAGTGTAAACACAAGGAGGTGATAGAGGGAGCGCTGAAACTTTTCAGACACTCGCCCCCAGTCACAGATCTGGGTTGAATGTTTCATCTTTCTTTAGCTCACTTCTCCATTCCATTCAGACCCAGCTATATGCAAATCAGTCTTGACCCTGTGCCTCATGGGAACAGTCCAGCCCGAATTGCCAAGCCAGGTCTTCCCTGAACCGGAAACAAGCATCCTGGGAACGATTTGCGGGTAACACACTTCATCAGCCATGCAAGCTTGAATCCAGTGGCAAAGTGAGCAAGGGACCTACGTCTGAGCATACCCTGCCAACTTAGGGCAAACAAAGCAAACACAAGGAGATGATGGACGGAGAGCTGAAACTTTTCAGACGCTCACCCCCAGTCACAGATCTGTGTTGAATCCATCATCATTCTTTGGCTCACTTCACCACCTCAGTTCAGACCTAGCTATATGCACATCAGTCTTGACCCTTTGCCTCATGGGAACAGTCCAGCCTCAACTGCCAAGCCAGGTCTTCCCTGAAAGGAAAACAAGCATCCTGGGACCGGTTTCTGGGTAACACCCTTCATCAACCAGGCTAGCTTGATTCCAGTGGCAAATTGAGCAACCCCGAAACCGGTCCTAGGATGCTTGTTTCCAGCCCAGGAAGAACCTGGCCTGGCAGTTCAGGCTGGACTGTTCCCATTGGACACAGAGTCAAGACTGATTTGCATATGGCTGGGTTCAAGCTGGAATTGCATGGTGAGCAAAAAAAGATGGATTTAGGCCCAGATCTCTGCACTGGGGTGAATGTATGGCATTGTTCTGCATTCTGTCCATCAATTGTTGTTTTTGCATTTGTCACCCCAAGTGGGGCGGGTATGCTCAGACGTGGGTCCTGTGCTCTCCATGCCACTGGAGTCAAGTTATCCTAGCTGATGAGGGGTGAAACCCTGAAACCAGTCCTAGGATGCTTGTTTCCAGTCTAGGGAGAACCTGGCCTGGCAGTTCGGGCTGGACTGTTCCCATTGGGCACAGGGTCAAGACTGATTTGCATATGGCTGGGATCAAACTGGAATGGCATAGTGAGCAACAAAACGATGGATTTAGGATCAGATTTCTGTACTGGGATGAATGTATGACATTGTTCTGCATTCTGTCCATCAATTGTTGTTTTTGCATTTGTCACCCCGAGGGGGACGGGTATGCTCAGACGTGGGTCTTGTGCTGTCCATGCCACTGGAGTCAAGCTATTCTGGCTGATGAGGGGTGAAACCCCAAAACCGGTCCTAGGATGCTTGTTTCCAGTCCAGGGAGGACCTGTCCTGGCAGGTCGGGCTGGAATTGAAACAAGCATCCTGGTACCGTTTCTTGGTAACACCCCTCATCAGACAGGCTAGCTTTAATCCAGTGACAAAGTGAATAAGGGCACGCATCCGGGGCATACCCTGCCAACCTAAGATGAACAAAGCAAACGTCATAGGATCTACATTGGAATGGTGTGGCAAGCAAAATAACGTTGACATAAACCCCGATCTGTGACTGGGATGAATGTTTGACAATGCCCATTATCTTTTTGTGTTGCATATGTCTGACTGCACACAAAAAGCTGGTCACTCTTCCTTGAGAAATGACAGGTTGTGGAAATCCAAATCAACATCTTTTGTAAAATATTTATTTACATCTATATTCTCAACTACAGTACTTCCCACATCTTTGAGTTTGAAACTGTAGAACCTAATTTCTCAAGCCCTTTTCAGCACTGCCTTTTGGAATGGTGCATGTCACATACTGTTCCATGAAAGTTAAGACAGACTCATCACTGTCTGTTCCAAATTTCATTGCATCTTTTATCCATAACAGCATGTAGATATGAGGAGCACCTCTTGCTTGGTACTCTCTTCGCCATAAGAAATTTGTTAGGTTACCAAGAGGAGGATTTCTTTTATTTTTGGAAAACCTTTATTGTTCATTTCAATAACATTACAAGCATGGGCCTACAACCCCGGGGGCCGGCCGCTAATCAAAATAGGAGCAAATATATTGTGGTTTGCCACAGCTCTTCAGCCGACATCCCTAAGGTCCGGCAGCGATTCAGGATAAAGTTCGTATTGAACGCAGAATTAAGTCACATAATGAGATAGAGGTTTTATTTTTCTAAATTAACTAAATAAACGCATCGGGTGCCACACAATCGAAAATACTAATACGGTGGCTAGGCAGGGAAACAGGATATGCAAATCAGGAACAGCTATAATTGAGACACTGGCGTTAAAGCATACTATTCAGGATATAAAACCATACAATACACAGTCTACATCAAGCGCCAGTCCTCAGAGCCCGCCCACCCAAAGATCAGGATAATAAAAGAAGCAAGAGCACCCGACACGGATATACAATACCAATCAGAACGTTTCGCCGACTATACTAGTAAAGGAAAGAAAAGAAAAGGAAGAAAAAGGCCATAGAAACAAAATAAAGGCAAAACAACCGCCCCTCCAGCCCCCCACCCTGCAACCCTGCAGTTGGCTACAGCCTAACCCCCTAGCAGCGTGCCTGTCGCCCCGAATAACTGAAACCCTAAAAGAAGGAAGAAGTGGAGGAGGAGGAAGCGTATGAGCACTTGGTCTCCTCCCCAGCCGGACACCATCCACCCCTGCGATAGCACAGATAATACCAGGAGATATGACAGTGAAAATACAGGGGAATCACTAAACCCCGCCTGACCTCACTCTAATACCCAGATCCAAGTCCCATGTCCGCCAAGGCCCCCAAGTCAAACCCATCAAAGCAGTCTCATCCTTGGCCCTTCCGATCTTGCACGCAAACACCATCCGGCAGCAGCACCGCAGTCATTGTAGATCCAGAATACGAGAGGAGTACCGAAGGGGATAGTCCACAGAGAGCCCGAAAAACAAAGTCATTACCAGCCTCGATTATCAATAGGCCCTTTATCATCGGCACCCTGTCCAAGCGATGTTCCCTCCGCGGAAGCGGCAAAGCGGAAGGGGGAGGCAGAGTTGTTGTGGTAATCCAGTCAGCCCCGACGGAAAACTCCAGGACAAAGAGGCCAAGCGGAAGTACTCCAGGCGACAACAATGGTGGGTGCGACCAACTCTCCGGGGAACCAGGTTCGCTACTCTTTGCCGGTACACAACTCAAGGGCTGCACCAGTTCGTTTTGCCCTGGGCGGTCATCATTGGTCATCCCAGTCCTCACGGGAAGCGTCGATATTGGTAGACGTAGTGGAAGATCAGAGCCCGGTCCCAAACAGTCCACGTCAGGCCCATCGGCAGGCATATTATCAAGTCGAGATTCAATATGCGCTTGTAGCTCCATGATGGCGACCAGCACGGTCCGCAATGTCGGCTCTTTATTTGTCAGATCCGCCTCCGCTCTTCCGATCACATACATAGTGGCGGTCCCCGAGGAGCCCGGTCCTCCCGGGGGGGCAATAACAGAGCAGAGCGGATCGCGACTGAGGGCGTCCTGTATACAAAGTGGCCCTGGATAGAGGGCGAGGGCCCCACCCCGGCGGACCCCGTCGATGTCTAACCGGGTCCCCGGGCCAGGAGTCCCAGAACCTCCACAGAAGCTCAGGTCAATTGTCCGACGACATCAAGAAGACTACATCGATCGCCATCTAAATCAGACATGGAAACTTCCACTGTTGAGACCGGACCCTGTCGTAGTCACACGGCCGATGTTGTTCAACTACGTCCCAGCTGGGCTCAAACTCGAGGCCCTGGCTTACAAGCTGCGTTAGGCCAGGATCTAAAAGATGACATAACTCAGTCAATTCTGGCGGCAAAGGTCTGGGGATTGAATCAGACAATTCAGCAAGGCTTCATCTCCCTGGAGGTCGGGCATGATTTTAGGATAAGTTGCAGGATCATCCGGCTGGAAACGGAGGTCGGCGGAGCCGGGCGCCTAAGCGGCCATCTTAGTTGGTAGCGTAGCTCCTCCGTCGAGGAGGATTTCTTTTGTTGTAGATGAAAGACATCAAAGCTTGAAAGATATGGTTAAAATATCTGCAAACATTAGCGGGATCCAAGGAGCAAAGTTCTCTGGCTGTGTAGACTTTGATATCTTAAATGTTAGAGTTCACTTCTCTCAAAAATTCAAGCAGGTCATCCCAGGCGTACTCAGCACAACAGCGTGTCTAAACACCAAGTAAGTGCACCTAGATTTCTCAACATACATTTCAGTTCTCCAAGACGTGAATACCAATACTCGTTGGTGCCAAGTTGGCAAGCCATCAAATTAATTAAGCTATATTATAAGTTGTGATCCTTTCCATGAACTTTGTCAATGAATGCCGTTGCAGAGAGATTTTGAAGAAAAATTCCTGTCTTCATTGTGTGGTTAACAGCATATGAAAGTCCAGACAAGTCACTCTCAAACAGAAGATGGAATATGTAGGGAATACACTTCCGAAATCTTGGATCCTCTGAGTATAATCTGGTTGATAGGTATTCAGGAGCTGGTATCTGTACAGATTGGTTATCAAAGCAGCCAACTCCTCCACTGGGAAAAAGTTGTGGAAAACAGCAAGCTTCTAAACTTTTCTCCCACACACTCATGGGGGCTCCTTTTGCTTGCTTTATTTTAAAGAGATCAATAGCATCACCAATGACTTCTTTAGAATGCAGAGGATGGATGCTGTAGTGTTCATAAATCTCTTCGTAGCTGGATCGATCCATTTTCTCAATCTGTCCACTTGATGGTAGTTTCATCCTCCATATATGTCACATCTTGAACACTATCAACATTTTTATAATAAATATTTTGTACCAGGTATAATGTCGCTTTTTTTAATTTGACTAACATCCACTAACTGTTGCCAGATTTTTTTTATTTATGGTAGGCACACCTTTTAATAGGATGAAAAATTGGTTCATGAACATTTCTATGTACACCAGCAGTTTCAATATTCTGTTTAAAATCTGAGGGTGAGTAGACAATTCATCCTTTAAGTCCTTTCTGAAGGTCAGTTGGTGGCAGCTTCCCTGTCTTTGGCTCTATATGATCTATAGCCTGAAATGGGTATGGATATTGTATGAGAATTGATTCATAAACATTGAAATCTCATAGTTCTTGTGGAATAGATACTAATTCTAACTTGTCATGTACTGCATTTTGCTGGCATTTTGTTTTCCTCTAACTTATCATAGCAGTACTTACATATAACTTGCTGTGTGGACAACTCAAACTGTTCCTCTACAAATTAATGAACAGCAAAATCTTGCCACTTATCTCTGTTCCCCTGTTCAGTTTTTGAGAATATAACTAAATTGCGAGTTTGGCTTTTGTGGTGAGTGTATCAACAACAAATACAAATATAATTTAGTTTCTCAGAAGAAACTATGTTAAACTTCCTAATCTCTTCTGTAAAGTTATCAAAACTAATACCTGTGTCCTGTTCCTCTACACCTCAGCATACCAACTCCTCATTTTTCCTAGAGTCTTTTTAAAGAACCAAAACTAAACATTCACAAACTTTTTCTACATCTGCTACTGTACCGTGTGAAAGACCTCTATCCATTTTACCTAAACACAGGGCAGGAGTTTTGACATAGTAAATCTTCCTAACTAAATTTCACATTTTAGAGTGGTGAACAGCTAACATTCTGAAGTAATAAAAGCTGCTTTGGCATACTTTCTTTGATAGAAATGCTAGTGAATGTCCCTGTAAATCTGTATACTTCCTTTCTTTGCATGGATCTAATCCTTGCAAAATCCTTATTTTCTGTTTCAGACTTTTGCATAGAAACTTACATAGGAAACTTATCAATATATCAATAGATTCCTGGTGAACACCAGAAATACTGCTACAGTTGGTGCACAGACAAAATATCGACTCCAAAATATCGACTCGACATAATATCGAGTATTAAATATAGACTGGACAAAATATCGACTGGACATAATATCGACTACAAAAATATCGTTTTTCAGGTAAGTGAAGTAATATCGACTTTGTAAAATATAGATAGCAAAAATATCGAATTTTTAATAATATATAATATTTTATAGTGTATTTTTATGTAATAATATGTGTGAAAAGTGTGTATTAATGTTATAAAATATTTTATTAAATGAATTTTGTTTTTTTAATAATTGCGTAATGTAATTCTGTAGCGGGTTGTGGGTTTATAGGGGAATAGGGTGGGAAGTAATTTAATAATAATTAATTAATTAATATATGTTTGTAAATATTTATAATTAATAATTAATTGATAATTAATTAATAATAATTAGTTAATTAATTAATATAATTTTGTACATATTTTGTATTAGTAATTAATTGGTAATTAATTAATTATAATTAGTTAATTACATTAATTAGAGTACATTTTAATATATATAATTTTGTGTTATTGTTAAGTAATTAATTGGGAAAAAATAATATTAATTATTAAAATAATTACAGCTAATGTGCTAATATATTTACTTTATTATTATTGTTAATTAATAATTATTTGGTAATTAAATAATATTGATACATTTTGGGTAAAGGAGTATTTTTAGGGTTCAGGGTCAGTTTTCAGTTTTTGGGTAAAGGGGCATTTTTAGGGTTCAGGGTCAGTTTTCAGTTTTTGGGTAAAGGGACATTTTTAGGGTTCAGGGTCAGTTTTCAGTTTTTGGGTAAAGGGGCATTTTTAGGGTTCAGGGTCAGTTTTCAGTTTTTGGGTAAAGGGGCATTTTTAGGGTTCAGTGTCAGTTTTTAGTTTTTGGGTAAAAGGGCATTTTTAGGGTTCAGGGTCAGTTTTCAGTTTTTGGGTAAAGGGGCATTTTTAGGGTTCAGGGTCAGTTTTTAGTTTTTGGGTAAAGGGGCATTTTTAGGGTTCAGGGTCAGTTTTCAGTTTTTGGGTAAAGGGGCATTTTTAGGGTTCAAGGTCAGTTTTCAGTTTTTTGGGTAAAGGGGCATTTTTAGGGTTCAGGGTCAGTTTTCAGTTTTTGGGTAAAGGGGCATTTTTAGGGTTCAGGGTCAGTTTTTAGTTTTTGGGTAAAGGGGTATTTTTAGGGTTCAGGGTCAGTTTTGGGTTTTTGGGTAAAGGGGTATATTTTAGGGTTCAGGGTCAACAAATAAGATTGTAAAAAATTATTTTTATTATTTTCATTTATTATTTAATTATTATAATTTAATTTAAGTATTTTTAAGTATATTTTAGTAATTAAAATTTAATTTTAATTTAACACTGTTTTTAATAAAGTCGATATTTTTTACATCTATATTATTGTTAACGATATTTTGTACTCGATATTTTTGTACTTACCTGTTTGTAGATACAAACTCGATATTTTGACTGTCGATATTTTGGCCACGATATTTTGGCAAGTCGATATTTTGTCCCTCGATATTATTTCAGTGATCCGCTACAGTTCCATTTGCATACAGGGGCCGGACTACGGTTTTCCTGTACCTCTTCAGCTATCACTTCCTCTACGTTCCTATGAACAATCTCCTCGTTTGGAATGGGAGTACCATTCTTCAACTCATAATATCAACGAGTTGTTTCAACTGCATGCACTAATGTGTTCTCTTGAAAGTAGCTTCCTTCATTGAGGAAAGGCTCAGTACTGGAAGCATGCTTTCATTCATCAATTAATATTTTACAAAAATGTGTTCTTTTAACTAGTCTTTTTTCAGGCTTTTTCTCTTCATACAGAACACTGTTTTATCCACTGTTCCAATTCTCTTTACCGTTAATATAAAAATGTTTACAATTCAAGGCAAATGGTTTACCTATTACACTTTCTTTTTGCTTGTAAGCTGCTGTTCTTCTCATACTTCTTTATATTTCTTTAAAAATGTATTACCCTACTTCTAAACATTCTTTTTCTTATGTCTTTGTATTGTTTCAGTCTTACTGTGAGATTAGTTCTTTTTGTAGAACTTTTTCCATCTGAAAAGGTGTTACTGGTTTTCGTTTCTGAGTTCTTGGTAAATCTTCCTATTTGATCACATCATTTTCCATGTATTTCATTTTTCTTACTGCTGTTTTAAGAAGCCCCAAGTTGTCTTACTAGCAGATCTTTTTTCCTCACTACATTCTGTGCACCGCCTTTTGTTTTGTTCTCAATTGTTTGCAGGTATTACTGTTTCTTTTGTTCTTTTCTCCCCTGTTCCTTTTTTGTCATCTTAAATCCTTCTCTTTGAACACAAGGAGATATCTGAAAACAAAATATAGTATACATTTTACGTTCCATACTTCAAGCAACTAAACACCTACATAATTCATTGTCAGTATTTCATTACATTCCACACATATTAAACATAATCAATCTACATGTCGTACCTTCTAAACACTTAATATCCTATCCAATTGCCTACCTACAGCATACCTTAGGGGTCACTTATATGTAGAAAAATGGGAGTTTAAGGCTTGACATAGAGGTTTGAATGCAAAGTCAACCTGGCAGTAAAACTGCACATGCAGACTATGCAGTGGCAGGCCCAAGACATGTTTAAAAAGCCACTTACTTGGATGAGTGACTTGATATGTGTCAGTACTTGAGTACGTATATGAGTGAGTGTATCTGTCACTCTGTGGGTGTGTGACTGGATGTCTAACTAACTATATTGGTATATGAGTGTCTCTCTTAGTAATTCTATGCATTTGTAAAACTATGCAAGTGGCTGTATGGATGGCTTACTGACTGTTAGTAAGTATTGGGGATGTAAGTGTGTGTGCAACTGGCTCTGATACTGTTGGATACATAAGTGGTATGTCAGTGTGTGAGTAAATGTCTGAGTACCTTTGTCACTGTCTGACTGGATGTGTGAGTGGCTCTATGGTTTTTTACATAGGTATGTAAGTTACAGTATGGGTGGGAGACTAGATGTATAACTGGACATGTGGGGCTGTAAGTGTACATGAAACTCACTAAAACTTCAATGTGCATGTCTTACCTTTTAAGCACATACCCTCCTCGCTATCACCTACCTATGCCCAACTTTACAGATGGCGTATATGTAGTATAAGGGGAGTTAAAGGCTTGGCAAGGGTTTTTTTAAAATTCCAAGTCAACTTGTAGTAAAACTACATACAGAGGCTCTGCATTAGCAGGGCCGAGACATGCTTAAAGGGCTACTTCTCCGGATGGGTGACTTGATTGAGTCAGTACTTCAGTACATATCTAGTTTAGTGTTTCAGTTCCTCTTTGTAGGTGTGACTGTATGTGTAACTATGTTGGTATATGAGTGTCTCTCAGTATTTCTATGGGTCTGTAAATCTGTCTGCAAGTAGCTGTAGGGATAGCTTACCGGCTGTGTTACTGACTAATGGGGTATGTAACTGTGTATGCAACTGGCAAGTGCCTCTGTTTGACGGGGTGTGTTAGTACTTTTATACTTCTGTAAATAGGTTTCTGAGTTGCAATATTGGGTGGGAGGCTGGATATATAACTGAGCGTATGTGTCTCTAAGTGTGTATGTAACTCACTGAAACGTCAAAGTGCACGTGTTACCTTTTATGCACATACCCCACTCCCTATCACCTACCTACGGTCTACTTTATAGATAAAGTATCTGTAGTAGAAGGGGAGTTTAACACTTGGCAAATTGGTTTTAAATGCCATGTTCACCTGGCAGTAAAAGCACATGCATAGTGCTGTAGTAGCAGGGCTAAGACATGTTTAAAGGCTGACTCATCTGGATGGGTAACTTGATTGTGTCAGTACTTGAGTACATATGTATGAGTGAGTGTATCAGTTTCTCTGTGGGTGTATGCCTGGATGTCTAACTATATTGGTTTATGAGTGGCTCTCTTAGTAATTCTATGCATCTCTACAACTGTATGCAAGTGGCTGTATGCACAGCTTACTGGATCTGTTAGTGAGTAATGGGGTATGTAAATGTATGTGGATCTGCCTCTGTTACTGCTGGATACATTAGTGGTATGCTAGTGTGTAAGCGACTGTCTACGTGCCTATGTCTGAGTGTATGTCTGTAAGTGTGCATGTGTTACTTTTTAAGCACATACACACTCCCTATCCCCTACCTATGACCTACTCTATAGGTAACATATATAGTAGAAGGGGAGTTTAATACTTGACAAAGGGGTTTTAATTGCTAAGTTCACTTGGTAGTACGAGTGCACAGACACCTTCTGCAGTAGCAGGCCGAAGACATGTCTCAAGGGTGACTTGTCTGGATGGGTGACTTGATTGTGTCAGTATGTGTGTACATATCTAACTTAGTGTTTCAGTCCCTTTTTCCCTTTTTGTGGGTGTGACTCTGTGTAAGTAATTATATTGGTATATGAGATGTTCTTTTAGTAACGCTATGGGTCTGTAAATCTGAATGCAAGTGGTTGTATAGATAGATTACTGGCTGTGTTACTGATTGTTAGGTATGTGACTGTGTACAGCTGGCTGTTTTAGTGCTGGATACATAAGTGCTGTGAGGGTGTGTGAGTGAATGTCTGTGCCTTTGTCTCTAACTGGGTGTGAGTGCCTCTATGCCTTTGTAAATAGGTTTATGAGTTGTAGTATTGGGTGACAGACTGAATGTATAACTGGGCATATGTGTCTCCAAGTGCAAATGTAACTTGCTGAAACTTCAAAGTACACTTTTTAAACAGATAGCAACATGGTTATTGAGCTACTTATTAACTATCTCAGGGATGACATATTTAGAAAAAGAGGAGTTTAAAGTTTGGCAAGAGGTTTTAAATGCCAAGTTGGCCTGGTGGTAAAACTGCACATGCAACCTCTACAGTAACAGGCCCAAGACTTCTTCAAAGGGCTACTTGTCTTGTTAGGTGACTGAGTGTGTTGGTACTTAAGTACATATCTCAGTGAGTGTATCAGTCTCTCTGTGGGTGTCTCACTGAATGTGGAAGTAACAATGTTGGTATATGACTGAAGATCTTAGTAACTCTATGGGTCTGTAAATGTGTATGCAAGTCGCTGTATGGATTGCTAACTGGGTGTGTTAGTGAGTGTTTGGGTATGTAACTGTGTGTGCAGCTGACTCCGTTACAGCTTGATACATAAGTGCTGTGTGGGTGAGTGAATAGATTGCCTTTGTCTCTGTCCGACTGGATGTATCAGTGGCTCTATCATTTTGTAAATAGGAATGTAAGTTGCAGTATGGATTAGAGACTGGATGTATAACTGGGCATTTAGGCTATAAGTGCACATGACACTCACTAAAACTTCAAAGTGTATATCTTACCTTTTAAGCACATACCACCCTCCCTATCACCTACCTGAGGCACACTTTACAGATGACTTACATGTATTAGAAGGGGAGTTTAATGCGTGCCAATGGATTTTGAATCCTAAGTTGACTTGGTAGTAAAACGGCATACACAACCTCTGCATTAGCAGGCCCAACGCATCCACTCATAACTTAGTCACCAGTAGGACCTACTTTCTAATAAAAAGGTGATTTTCAGTTGTTTATATCTTTGGTGCTGGCTGATAAATCTTCAGGACATTTTCCCCAAAAATGTGCCAGGTACTTCACATGGGTTCTGGAAAGTTTCTGTGTGTTTCGTGTAGCAAGGGCGAGAAAAAAAGGGGGTCCCTAAATGTGATTTCCTATGTAAGTTCTCATAGGACCTTTAAACACGACTATAGCCCTAACCTCTGGACGGAATTACACCAAATTTGCCAGAAAGCTAGATGTTGGCTCACAAATCGTGCTTTTTGTGATTTTATGTAAATCAATGCAGTAGTTTTAGAGATATTAAGCTTAAAAGACATTTGTATATCTAGGGATGCAGGTCCTCCATGGATCCAACAGTCCCCATGCCATAATCTGATTGACTGCCAACACTTCCAACCAGGAAATGTTGGCAGCTATCTTGGGACTCGGCTTAAGCTAAGTTCCAGAAAAACATTAAAAAAAGGAATATGGGCAGGGTAGAAATACACTGACCCCTAGGCCTCTTTTTGAAAAAAAAAACTGAAGCATGGGCTCTCATACTTTGTTAGTGTTTGGCCCCTGGGGGGGCCAGGACCTGTGAGACAATAATAAGGGAGGGGGCAAATGGGCCCCCTCTCCTGGGGCGTATTAATGCCCCAGGGACCACTACCTCCCCAGGGGCCACATGTCAGAAAGAAATGGGGGGGTCTTTTGGACCCCTGTGAGCACCACCTACCTGGGGCAAATATATAATTATGGGGTCCTCTTGGATCCCCCCGGACCTGGGGACCACCACCTTCCCATGGCCAAAATGATTGTGTATTGGGAGGGCCTCAGGGACCCCATCGGGCCCCAGGTTCCACAACTTCCCAGGACGATCTTTTAAAACCTTTGGGAGGGGTGCTGCGATGCACACCTCCCAGGTCGTTCTCAGGCCCGGGGACCGCCATCTCCTTGAGGCAGGCCTTACAAATTAGGAAGGAGGGGGCTGCGTGGCCGCCCTCAAGGAGCCATAGATGGCCCTAGAGACCACCCCCCCTGGCAGGATCCTACTATGTCCCGGGTGCCCACCTCAGGACATAGCTATTTGCTGTAGCTTGGCAGAAGCTTTACCGCTCCTGCTAAGCCATAGCATGTGCTCCGCTTCCAGCAAGTGAGAGCATGCTCTTGCTTGCTGGAAGCAGAGCAAAATTGTTCACACACAGGTAGCTATTTTTTAGCAGCTCCCTGTGTGTGCAAGCAATGTCAGCTCCTGCAGGAGGCGTGGGTGTCTGAGTGGGACTGTGAGTGGGTGTGTAGGGCTCTGAGGGGATTTCTGAATAGCTGAGTGAGTGTCTGAATGGGTCAGTCAGTGGAAGCGTGAGTCTGTGAGTGGCTCTGCGAGTGAGTGCATGAGTCTGTGAGTGGGTGTTTGAATGGGTGCATGAGTCTGTGAGTGGGTGCATGAGTCTCTGAGTGGGTCTGTGATTGGGTGCGTGAGTGTCTGAGTTGGCCTGTGAATAGGTTTGTGAGTGTCTGAGTGGGTGCATGAGTGTCTGAATGGGTCTGTGAGTAGATGCTTGAGTTTCTTAGAGGGTCTGTGAGTGGGTGCATGAGTGGATCTGTGATTGGGTGCGTGAGTGTCTGAGTAGGACTGTGACTGGGTGCGTGAGTGTGAGTGGGTCTGTCAGTGAGTGCAAGAGTACCTGAGTGGGTCTGTGAGTGGGTGCTTAAATAACTGAGGGAGACCTGTGAGTAGATGCAAGATTTGTTTGAGTGGGTGAGGGGGTAGATGAGTTTTGGATTGGGTCTGTGAGTGGTGGCCTGAGTCTGTGAGTGGGCCTGTGAGTAGATGTGCAAGTGTCTGAGTGGGTCTGTGAGTGGTGCGTGTCTGAGTGGTTCTGTGACGGAGTTTATGAGTCCCTGAATGGGCAATGTGACTGGGTGTGTAAGTCGCCGATTGGGTCTATGAGTGCATGCATTAGTGTGTGAGTGAAAATATATATTGTACATTTTCTGCAAGGTTCTCAACTCTGTAGTACAGTGAAAAACTCCAAGACCTATATATTTTTTTTATCATAACACACCTAAGTTCAGCATGGGCTTAACAGAAGTGTAATCATATGAACAGGACTAGCAAAATAGACGTTATCATCATTATTTATTTAACTTCTTTGTACGGTTTTCATATATGTATCAAACGTAAGTTCATTTCTTTTTTCTCATTTTTAAAAACTTTTTTGTGTATAAAAAGATCAACAGGGCTCCCACAAGGAGTTCAGGAATAAATACAATATGCTGTTGAACAAGTAACCCTCTGAAAAAAAAACATTTACATATATCTAAAACATGAAATACAAAAACTCAAACAGACTCATACAGCATTCACATAGAGACGCATCTGAGAAAAGATGAGACTAAAGATTGCAAGGTCTCCACGAACAAGTGTGTTGCATATGTTCATCAGTTGACACGCGTTTAGGTGGCATAGAGAGAATAGCCACCTTCTTCAGGACCTTTCCAGATAGTCACAAAGCACCCAGCGGACAGATAATGGGAATGGCCAGTGGACTGCTGGCAAAATGTCTAGCAGCTCATTATAGGGATAATATAAAATCTAGAACACTATGATGTAGTGTCCAGTAGATGACAACGTTGTGTTTAGACAGGGACGGTGTCCCAACAGAGCTCAGATTTCTAGTTCATTCAAGTTTGCTTGTCCAGAATTATTTTATTTCCACAATGCATGTGGCTGTAGATTGCACCAGATCCAGCTGAGAAGGGTTTCAATAACTAACTCCTACCAGCATGTTGCCGAAGTGAATCAAAAGAGTCTGCTATCTAGTAGTTTGTGGTCCACCGGTCCTTCAGTTGGGCCGAAACAGGGGGTGCGTTGAACATTGCAATAGGTCTGCAACTCCAAATATGTGGAAAAAACGTTTGGGACATTTTCATACTTATAAGGAGTCCATCGGAGACCCCTACAATGCAGCCATGGGGTCAGGGTACCCAACACCCTACACTGACCCCTTCTATAGTTTCTAACCTTTATTTTAATCTCCCGGGACCGTGTCCTGGTGTATAAAATGGTGGGTGTAACTTTCTACACAGGTTTCAGCCAGCCAATCACCGCATTGCAGCTGGCATGTGGGTATGTGAAGTTCCGCATTGGAGTCACAAAGAATCTGTGTACCTATTTATTTATTTATAAAGTTTTATATAGAGCAAACATGATCCTGAAGGATATCGGAGCGCTTCACAATTGGAGGGAAAGGAAGGTAACAATTGCAGTACAGTACAGGCATCAAATAGGAATACCAAACAAAACAGTTACAAACAAAAGGGGTCAACAAAGAATAAGACAATAACTAGTACATAGCGAACTAGGAGGGGAGCGAATGATTAGTAAAAGAAGAATAGTACCCAGCGCAGGGCTTAAAGGTGTAAGTCTAATGTATTAGAGCAGACAATCCAAAACCCCTTTAAGGTGAGAACTTGTTCATAGGGAATCTTTTTACTTTCAATTTGAAATCAACCTTGGAGGAGATTCTATGTATTTCCGGTGGAAGAGAGTTCCAGATCTTCGGAGCAGAGCCGGAGAAAGCTCAGTGACACATTCTCTTTTTGCGAAAGATCTGTGGTTTCAGGAGCAGAGAGTTAGCACTCCTTGAAGGTCTACCCCCTCTGGATAATTCCAGCTTTTGTGCTTGATAACTGGAGGTTTTGAAATGGAGGGCTTTGTGAGACAGGTAGGCAATCTTTAGCTCTATTCTTGCTTCGTAGGGCAACCAATTTAGGGATTTTAAGACTGGAAAAATGTGTGTTTTGGTAACCGTAACCAATCTGGCAGCAGCATTCAATGAAGCCCTTAGTGGGGCCAAGGTATACTTGGGCAGGCCACAGAGCGTAGCACTGCCATAGTCTAGCCTTGGCAAAACAAACTGTAGCGACAGGGTAATTTTAGTCTATTTTCAGACTGGTGGTGACTATAATCCACTACCATTTCAGTCCTAGTTGCATTTAAGTTCATTTGTAGGGCTTGACTATGTGCTTTGACAGGGTTTAGTGCCTACAGGCCCGAAAGCTAGAGAGAAGCCATTTTGTATTTCTGCCTCGACTGTCCGAGGCGCTTGCAGGGTAAAGGCAATGTTTAGAATTCATCCTGTTGTTCGCTAGAGAGGAACAGATCAAGACTGGCCCTTATCGAAGAAATGTGTTTGTCTCCCCGGCTCTAGACGCAATAGGAAGGTGGCCACTGTGGAAGGCGAAGGGACTGGTACAGGAATTCGGTGGGTGTCGGCCTAATACCGGAATTTTTCATTGAGAAAGTGAGTTCTATATTATCAAGGAGCGAGTAGGGAGAGCAGAGACAGCAGCGTGTGGAGAAGACCGAAGAAGTTGGTCCAAAGGCTGGTGTATAGAGATTGATACCATCAGCTAATTGAAATCCTGAAGTGAAGAGGGAGAGTGATTGAAAATCCTGTAGTGACATCATACAGGAGTGGCAGAGACTAAGTCCAGAAGAGGGTTCGAGTATCCTGGAACCATGGCAGCGTAGATGAGGCGTAGGGGTGCAGACGTGTATTCGTGAGCCATAGAGGGAGAGCAGAGTCCCAAGCGCATTGAAGACAAAATGAGAGAGAGAGAGAGAGGGATCAGCTCCGCTGCTGGGATGGAAAGACACACGTCTAAGGTGAAGCGTTCTGAGCTTAGAGTAGAATACATTAACTATTCATCTTTATTCCGCTTTTAGGTTATAGGTAGTGACTAACCCTAATTCATTTGTCTTTTGCTCATTTTATCATGTTTGATTGTAAAATAAAGATTTAATGACAAATATCTTTGAATGTTGTTTTCATGAATGAGATTGACCTTTCTTTTTAACCAGGTGCTGACATACAGAAGGATGGGATATGCCCTTCTGGAAAGGTAACTGATGATTGGGGGAGAGTGTGAACTTAATTTGGGAAATAACTCTTAAAGGTGAATCCCCATTAGTATCCCCATTAGTGTATATCGTCGGGTGACGTTAAAGATATCGTCGGGTGACGTTAAAGATATCGTCGGGTGACGTTAAAGATATCGTCAGGTTACGTTAAAGATAAGAGTCTTACGGGACTATAAATATAGAAGATATCGTCGGGTGACGTTAAAGATATCGTCGAGAGACGTTAAAGAATATAAGATGAGGTAAGTATAGGATAAGATATGGAATCAATTAGGTGTTAGTGGTATGTTTGATTATACAGGCTTGTAAATAGCTTCTTTTCACTTTCTCAGGTGAGTATTCTAGATATCTTGTAAATAGTGGCCTGAGAGGAGTGTCGTTACGTGACGACTGGGTTAGCCACGGTTGGTGAGCTGCCTGTCCTGAGAATCCGGTTGTTACATTTGGCGTCACAAACTGTTTTCGATTGAAGGGTGCGGGTATTCCTTTGTGATTCTGTATGAGGGTCAGTTGGTTCTCGCTGTGAACGATTTTGTATATATTTTATTGATTGTACATTTTTTGTTTGCTCTTGTATGTTTGTTACGATTGTATAATGTTTTCGAGGAAATCGAAACCGTCTTTTCAGTTGCCTTTGGAAATTCCTGTTTGGGAGTCAACTGCTTATGAAGCACTTGCTCATGAATGGGCTAATTCTACTGGTTTGAGTGAGAACTGGAATTCATGTTTGGAAGATGCTGAGCCAGCTCAGGTGATTGCGTGCTTGCAGAAAGTTCCGGTGGCGAAAGGCGAGGAGCTTCCCATATTGGGACGTAGAGGTTGGATTTTATTAGATGCGTACAGGCTTGTACATGAGAAATGTTCTCGATTACAACTTGAGAATAGAGCTTTTGAGTAACAGATTGTTCAAGTTCAAAATGATGTTACTCTTTTACGATGTCAGAATAAATTGCTTGCTGACAAGTTAGAAACGTATCAAGCTGTAGCCGAGAGGGCTGCTGTGCGCATTGCGAAATATAAATATTGACACAGACGAGGTAGAGTTAACACCAGAAAAGTGCGTATGGTTGTTGCAAAAGCAGGGCTCGATTGGAACCCTGACGAATGGGATGGTGACATTTGGAATTCGTCTGATTAATTTTCTTCGGCTGAAGAGAATGCTGCGCGTGCACCGTCTCGCACTAGACGTCATTGTCACTCTAAGGATCGTACTGAGATTTCTGCTCAACCGATTTATCAACGTAAATTACAGGGCAACCCTAATGCTCCCCAGGGAATTCCTCTTGACAGCTTGGAGGATTATACTCAACAAGAATTAAATGACATTTTGGATAGGTTCCGGCAGAAGTCAGGTGAATCCTTGCTTACTTGGATGGTTCGCCTTTTTGATTTAGGTGCTTCGGGTATCTCGTTGGATAAAGGCGATGCTGTGAAATTTTGTACTTTGAGTTCTGATCCTACGGTTCAGGAATGTTTCTGTAATTACAATAGCGATGATCAGACTAATCTGTTGCAGTTAGCTGTTCAGGGGTGTAATCACAAGTACCCTACTGAATCTGATTGGCCTATTAATGAGAAGCCATGGTATACTTTGAGAGATGCTTCTCAGCGATTGAAGGAGGAGGTTATGAAAACCGCTATCTTTTTAGGTACAGCGAATAGGTTAATGGATGGTTTGCTTAATGCATCTGTGAGGAACAGAATAATTCGTACTTCTCCTCTTGCATATAAGCAAGTGATGATGACTTTGTAATTAATCAGACTGGTAATTCTTTGTCTGAAGTGATTGAGGCTGTGCGCGAACTTGGTGAGTTGGGTGAGTGGATTAAACCTGAACGACAGTCTCAACCGGAAGGTCGCACTAATGATTTCACATTCTCTAGACGTGACATGTTTCAAGCTCTAATAAAGGATGGTGTGAAAGCTGATGACATTCATGATTTACCTAATAATCTGTTATGGGTTATGTATCGCAAGCGTGGCCTGGACAGGAAGGAAGGAGCTAGAAAGGTCCGTAAACAGGACTTTGATGTTTTTCATTCTGATGGTAGTGGTGATGATGCTATGCCACGTCGAGAGAGAGGCAGAGAGAGAGGGAGAGAGAGAGAGTGGAGTAGGACACGAGATGACTCGTCCCGTTCCAGAAGAGGGCGAGGGAGAGACAGAGAGGAGAGAAGAGATCAGACTGTATGCAGAGATGAGAGAGAGAGAGATCAATCCCCAGAGGTGAGATTGAAAGATAAAAGATCACGATCCCTTGAACGGAGATCACAATATTTTTCAAATGACAAAAATCCTTTTCTTGAAGAGAAAGGGTATGAACGAGAGGTGACATTACCTAAACGATACGAGAGTCTTTATCCTGATTTGTCTTGGGCGACAGAACATAGTAAACGAGACTAGGAAGTAGGTCAAGCTCCAGTCCAAAATTTGGCTCATAAAGATTACATGCCTTATGTAGACATTGACATTTTTGGAGACATCGAAATATACAGAGGGCCAGAGCATTGGTGAATACTGGAGCGGAGGCCACTCTAATTTCTGGAAATCCCAAAAAGTTTAAAGGACAAGGTTACACGATTACTGGATTAGGTGGTAAAGAAACCCCCGGCAGTACAAACTAAACTTGAGTTGAGAATAGGTAGGAACCCCCGAAAAGAGTATCATGTATTGGTGGTACCTCTTAATGAATATATAATTGGAATTGACATTTTGAAAGGTATGACATTGTATTTAGATGACGGATGTTACAAATTTGGACACAAGCATTATATATCAACAAAATCTGTGAGAGTAGGACGCTGTAACGGGGTCGGGACGGGAGGCCGGGAAGACTGGTGGATCCCTGATTCTACCTACCCTTCTGCCCTACAGACCGGAACATCGAGGGATGAATGGGCACCACAGCAGGAACCGTCTAAGGAAACGTTCCCTGGTTCCTTTAAGTGGGCGTACGACGACTCCGGTGAGGCCCCGCCTCCTACTGACGTGGACATTCCTGGATGGGTGAAAACGGGGGAAGCCCTATACGCGGCGTGTGACGTCACCGAAGGATCGAGGGATGGAGAACGCGAGGAGAACCGGACGGAGAAGGAAGGAGACGACGGAGGAAACGGAAGACCCGAGAGCGGAGGAGAGCCAGGAGGCCAACGACCCTGTGTTCCGCCGTGCCACACTCCAGAGGGAGGAGTGTGGCTTAGTCAGGTACGGCGGCGTTGGGCGGCCTGGGTGGGGAGAAAGAGTGCCCCATGTACATAGTGTATATACCCCGTGTGTGACTTGCCTCTGTATTTTCCGACACCCGCTTTCCATTACCCGCTTCCCCTACCTTTCCCATACCTCTATTCCTCACTTCATACCTCCCCTACCTGAGCACCGAACACGAGTGAGCCTGTATACAACACCGGTGTTACCTCACAATCACTGGGTCCCCTTGGGTGTAGAACAGCATCAGATAAGCGACTAACGGCCTCCCTCTCTCCGTCTTCTTTCCCTTGGGTACCTGCGATGCTGCACCTGGGAAGGCTACCCCTGAGGACGTCCCGAGCATAGTGCCACCCGCGCACAGAAGACCTCCACCACGGATAACCTAGACTTTGCCAGGGAGAGACTGACTTATCGAACAAGACGTACTATCAAAATAAAGCCAAGTTTAAAGAAGTATACTGGTCAGATTGTTACTGCTGCGGCATCTGTTACCAACCTAGAGAGTGTCCCCAGCCCCCCTCCCACGCCTACACTGGTGTCAGAAGTGGGATCCGGTCCCTCCGTGCAAGAAACAGCAATGGAACAAGTGGTGCAGCAGTTAATAGAGGGACAGCAGAAATTGGAATGGGCTATCAGCCAACAGATGTCGACGGCGTATGCAGACGCGACATGTTTAAAAACACCATCACAGCACAAATCGAGGGTCTACAAAAAGTAGTACAGAGCCCCGGCATGCCTATACCAACGGAGAGACGGACTTTTGGACCCCATCCCTCCGGAATGCAATTGCAGAAATACGTACCGGGGGAAGATCCTGACGCGTTTCTCCTCAATTTCGAGCGGGCAGCTAGAGCCTGTGGATGGCCTGAGGAAAAATGGCCCTTCTTCCTAGCACCCCTGTTATCCGGCGAGGCCCAAGCAGCCTACCAAGTGGCCAACCATGCGGGGCTAACCCCGTATGTAACGATCAAGGCGGTGATCTTAGACCACCTAGGGCTTGATGCTGAAGCCTACAGACTGCGATTTAGAAAAGAAAAGGGGATCGCTGGGGAACACCCTAAGACATTGTACCTGCAACTGAAGATGGCCACCGATAAATGGTTGAAACCAGAGAGCAGGAGTAAAGAGGAAGTGATGTCCAGCATATATCTGGAGCAATTTATGGAGGCCTTGCCCTATGGCACCCAGCGGTGGCTCAGACAGCATTCGGGCATTACCGCTGAACAGGCCATTGAGATGGCCTCAAACTACAACAGAGCAATGCCCCGTACCTTTCCTTGGGAAATGGACAAAGGTCCCAAAGGAACCCCAGGGGTGGCGAAGCAGGAAAGAAAGCTGAAACAGGCGCCAGAGCCGATGAAGACCCGCCCCATGCGATATGAGATACCACCCACAAGGGGACCGCAGTGTTTCGAATGCGGCGAGTGGGGGCACATAGCGATAAAATTCAGTTGAATGGGGGATAAAAAACTATGCATACACAGATAGATAGCTCACTAATAAATGTGGAATATAACCAATGAATAGATAAATAGGGAAATTAATTTAGAAAAATAAAAGAAAATAATAAAATGAAGCTACTGGAATAGGTAACTTAAAATGTTACACCTAAAATGTTACGCCTGTATCTAGATGAAAGCATTTCTGTATGTGTTTTATCTTTTATTTGTTCTCTCATGTTTTAGAATTATCATGAATTATCCAAAGAATCTTGTACTATAGGCAAGATGAAAAGTAAATGTTTCCAGCTCTATATCTTTAGTAGCCTTCTCATAAAATTGTACAAGTCTGGCTATAATGTTTTTTTGGCAGAAAAAAGGTAGCTAACAAGAATTATTGATGTATGAATTTAGCAAAACGCAATGCACTGTATGTTGGATGTAAACTAAAACAATGTTTTATTTTGTTTAGAAAAGTGGCTGAATATTCATTGTCCTGATGAAGACAAAAAATATTGTCGAAACGCGTTGACAGACACAGCCCAGTCCGCCAGAATCAGGGATAATTATATTGCTGATTGTTGACCAAAGTTCGCCTTTTTTTTAAAGAAATATATCAGGAACTATCAGATTTTATTGTGTAAACATATCATGTATACAGGATTATATGTATTTATTCATTTTTTAATATAATTAAAATTTATTTTATATATCATTACAGTTCATTGCGCTATTTTCGTGTTTGTTTTTGCATAATGTGTCTTTAAAAAGCCAGTTCTTGTTATGTAAGTCTTCCTGGGTGTATACCTTTGCACTAAAAATTGTTTTCCCTGACCCAGGAGCCATATCCTAACCAGGGGGTCCTTGATACACTACATAGGACTATAGGCAAAACAACATACCGTGTACAAATCACACCGGGAAGGCAACAAACCTTCCACATCAATATGTTGAAGAAATGGCTAGGGCCCCCGCCCAAATCAGCCAACTTGACGTTTCCATCAAAAGACGAGGGCACTACTCTAGACGTGCTTCCCATTAACCAAGAGTTGACAGAATCTGAAAAGGGAGAACTCCTGCAAAGGCTGCAACGGTTCTCGCCTATGTTTTTGGACGTTCCAGGTCGCACACATTTAGCAGAGCACTGCATAGACACTGAACCAGGCAAGGTGGTCAAACAGAGAGCCTACCGTATTCCGGCTGCCAGGAGAGCCGATGTCAAAAGAGAAGTCAGGGACATGCTTCAACTAGGAGTCATCCGACCATCGAGAAGTAACTGGGCCTCGCCCATAGTGATGGTACCAAAACCGGATGGGTCCACCCGGTTTTGTATGGACTTTCGCGCTTTAAATGCTATATCCTCATTCAACGCTTTTCCAATACCCAGAGTCGATGAGTTAATCGAAAGAATAGGAGAAGCCCGGTATATCACAACCCTAGACCTGACCAAGGGCTACTGGCAGGTTCCACTACGAGAAAAAGACAGGCATAAAACAGCCTTTGCCACCGATGATGGGTTATTCGAGTTCACGGTACTACCATTTGGGCTTCATGGAGCCCCTGCTACATTCCAAAGACTAATGAACACGGTGTTGGCCCCTCACACCGAGTATAGTTCGGTGTACCTGGATGACATTGTCATCTTTAGCAAGACATGGGAGGGACACCTAGAGCACATAGACCGTATTTTAACCCTTTCCATGCGGCCGCGATTCCCCCGGTGTGCTGTAAACAACACAAACAGGGGCGGGCCGTGACGAACCCCAGCCGTCATCAGCACACGAGCACCGTAGTGCATGACGGCTGGGGTTCGTCATCAGCATGGAAGAGGTTAAAGGCCTTACAAAATGCAGGTCTACACATAAACTCGAAGAAATCGAGGGTGGCCTTTCCCAGAGTGAAATATCTGGGGTTCATGCTAGGGGAGGGGGTTATTGCCCCTCAGGAGGAGAAAATAAGAGCCATCACTAGTACACCATTTCCATCTTCAAAGAAGAACTTCGGGCTTTCCTAGGCCTAATTGGTTATTACAGGCGGTTCATCACGAATTTTGCTGAAATTGCCGCTCCCTTGACGGACCTCCTGAAAAACAACTCCAAAAACAGCCTAGGGAAATGCCCCTCTACAAAAGCCAACAGGGCTTTTGAGGACCTAAAGAGAGCCATTACATCAAGCCCAGTGCTGATACCACCTGACTTTGAGAAACCCTTCTCCCTAGCAACAGACGCCTCTGATACCGGGATTGGAGCCGTGTTGTCACAACTGGGTGAGGGTGAGCTGGAACACCCCATCCTCTTTATAAGCCGAAAACTCCACCCGAGGGAATGTAAATACCCTACAGTCGAGAAAGAATGTCTGGCGATCCGCTGGGCTGTGGACAAATTGAGATATTATCTTGAGGGAAAAACTTTCACGCCATACTCGGACCACGCTCCCCTACAATGGATGCAGAAAAACATATCTCAGAACTCCAGGATACTAAGGTGGTTTCTGTTTCTGCAGCCCTTTTCGTTCCTGATAGTGCACAAAAAAGGGGTCGACAATGGTAACGCGGATTATCTGTCGAGGGCACCCATTCTTCCCGAGCGGGAGAATCCAAGGGGGGAGGAGTGTAACGGGGTCGGGACGGGAGGCCGGGAAGACTGGTGGACCCCTGATTCTACCTACCCTTCTGCCCTACAGACCGGAACATCGAGGAATGAATGGGCACCACAGCAGGAACCGTCCGAGGAAACCTTCACTGGTTCCTTTAAGTGGGCGTACAACGACTCCGGTGAGGCCCCGCCTCCTACTGACGTGGACATTCCTGGATGGGTGAAAACGGGGGCACGATGAGATCAGTGCTACCATTCAAGACTTGACGGATGCAGGAGTGGTAATTCCCATTACTTCGGCCTGGAACAATCCTGTTTGGCCGGTACGCAAAAGTGATAATTCTTGGCGCATGACTGTTGATTATCGAGAATTGAACAAACATACACCTCCTCTGACTGTTGCAGTCCCTGATGTTATTAATTTAATTGAAAGAATTCAGAAACATTCAGGTACATGGTATGCAACCATTGACATTGCTAATGCTTTCTTTTCTATTCCAATTGCCCCCGAATGTCAAGAACAATTCAGCTTTACATGGAATGGTCGTCAAATGACGTTTAGAAGTCTTCCCCAAGGCTATGTACATAGTCCGACAATTTGTCACAGGATAGTAGCAGAGCATTTAGATGAGGTGACTGTAGATCCAAATATTCAGGTGTGTCATTACATAGATGATATACTAATTCAAGGTGAGACACAAGATCAGGTGCGAATACAGTTAGAACGAATTGTTGCACATTTACAAAGCAAATCTGGGAAATTAATCCTGATAAATTGAAGGGTCCAGCGCAACATGTGAAGTTCTTAGGTATTCATTGGCATGAAGGAAATCGTGAAGTAATTCCACAAGTAAAACAGAAAATTGCAGAGTTTGCAGTCCCTAAAAACAGAAAAGAAGCCCAAAGATTCATTGGTTTATTCGGCTTTTGGCATCTACACATTCCACATTTGAGTCAGATTCTGGCCCCTTTGTACAAAGTTACACGTAAAAAGAATGCGTTTGAATGGAACAGAGCACAACAAGATGCAATTGATTTGGCGAAAGAAGCGATTCAGCATGCTTTGGATTTGTGGCCAGTGCGTGATGTTGATGTGGATCTGAACGTATCTGTACAAGATATGTATGCAAATTGGAGCCTATGGCAAAAGCAGGGTAAAACTACAGTACCCCTAGGTTTTTGGACTAAAAAGTTACCTGACTTGCACGAACCAACTATTAAAAATACGCTAGGACCAAAGAATTAATTGATGTTCCTACTGGATTATTGTACATATAGTTGTCATCGCCAATAAGTTCATGAAGTGAGATGTTTATATGTTGCTTTAATTGTGTAACAGTCCTGCACAAAATTCTCGTGCTTTGTATGTTTTTTGTTTTATTGTTGGACAGTAACATGAATACAAAGAATATGAAAGTGTATGAGTAAAACTTCACTTACATTTAGCATTTTGGTCAGTGTGTATGCTTATACTGGTATAGATGCCACTGTCTTTGTATCCTCTTTAGGGACGAAGTGCACAAATAACACAATTGGAATACTATAGTATTGTGTATTTCCGTCCAACAGAACCATTATTATTTACTATATTATCAAGGAGCGAGTAGGGAGAGCAGAGAGAGCAGCGTGTGGAGAAGACCGAAGAAGTTGGTCCGAAGGCTGGTGCATAGAGGTTGATACCATCAGCTAATTGAAATCCTGAAGTGAAGAGGGAGAGTGATTGAAAATCCTGTAGTGACATCATACAGGAGTGGCAAAGACTAAGTCCAGAAGAGGGTTCGAGAATCCTGGAACCATGGCAGCGTAGATGAGGCGTAGCGGTGCAGACGTGTATTCGTAAGCCATAGAGGGAGAGCAGAGTCCCGAGCGCATTGAAGACAAAACGAGAGAGAGAGAGGGATCAGCTCCGCTGCTGAGATGGAAAGACACACGTCTAAGGTGAGGCGTTCTGAGCTTAGTGTAGTATACATTTAACTATTCATCTTTATTCCCCTTTTAGGTTATAGGTAGCGACTAACTTAATTCACTTGTCTTTTGCTCATTCTGTCATGTTTGATTGTAGAATAAAGATTTAATGACAAATATCTTTGAATGTTGTTTTCATGAATGAGATTGACCTTTCTTTTTAACCAGGTGCTGACATACAGAAGGATGGGATATGCCCTTCTGCAAAGGTAACTGATGATTGGGGGAGAGTGTGAACTTCATTTGGGAAATAACTCTTAAAGGTGAATCCCCATTAGTATCCCCATTAGTGTATATTGTCGGGTGACGTTAAAGATATCGTCAGGTGACGTTAAAGATATCGTCGGGTGACGTTAAAGATAAGAGTCTTACGGGACTATAAATATAGAAGATATCGTTGGGTGACGTTAAAGATATCTTCGGGAGAGGTTAAAGAATATAAGATGAGGTAAGTATAGGATAAGATATGGAATCCATTAGGTGTTAGTGGTATGTTTGATTATACAGGCTTGTAAATAGCTTATTTTCACTTTCTCAGGTGAGTATTCTAGATATCTTGTAAATAGTGGCCTGAGAAGAGTGTCGTTACGTGACGACTGGGTTAGCCACGGTTGGTGAGCTGCCTGTCCTGAGAATCCGGTCGTTACACAAGCTCTTGGACCACTTGCTTGAAGTCAGCTCGAGGGAGGAAAGGTTTGAGATTCCTGAGTACCCTCATCAGGTGATTAGCTCCCTTGCACACATTGCTAATATGATTCTTCATGTTCAGATGCTTGTCCAGGGTGATTCCGACAGATTTTGCTGAGTCAATAATGAGGGGAGAGCAGTTGAAGGCAGTGAGGTCGTTCATCCAAAGGTCTTACTTGGAGATGTGATTCGGAGGAAAAACGAGAAGGAATTCTGTTTTGGAGGTGTTAAGCAGGAGGTGGTTCTCAGTTAACCTGTTTTGAGTATTCCTTAGGGTAGTGTTGAGTGATATGAGGTTATCCGGGGAGGAGATTTTCAGATAAATGTGCATGTCATCCGCATACATATGGAAGAGAATGTCCGTGGAATTTAGTGCATTAGCTAATGGTGCCAAGAACAAGTTGAAGAGTGTGGGAGATAGAGCGGACCCTTGGGGGACCCCCATGGGGACTGGTGATGGCTGGGAGAGAGAGTGGTTCGCCTTCACTCTTTAGGGTCTGTTGTGGAGGAAGGACGGGAACCATTGTAACACCAGACCAGAAAGGCCCATCCTATGCTCCAAAATGAAATGGAGGTTGTCGTGATTAACAGCTTCAAACGCAGAGGAAAGGTCAAGGAGGATAAGGAAGCAAGATTTATTTTTGTCAAGCATTTTTAAAATGTCATCCAAAGCATGAATGAGAGCCGATTCGATGCTGTGCGCCACACCGAAAGCCAGATTGATGTTGGTCCAGGAGATGGAAATTCTTGATGTGGGCACAGAATTGAGATTGGACGCATTTTTCTAGGACTTTGGCTAGAGTGGGGATGTTAGAGATAGGGCTGAAGTTGTGTCTAAAATATTTATAGGAATTAACATGAGAAACACACTATTTTTTACCCACACTTTTCTCCCCCCGCCCCCCCCCCCCCCCCCCTTGACAAATCGCCCCAAATCCTTCCATACACAACTAGAATCACTGGCGCACATTTTTTTGAAAATTTCGTGAAGATTCGTTATACAGCGCCAAAGACATAGGCAAGACAAAAAACGCTTTTCCTTTGAATACTAGATCCTAACTAGAGCTACCTATTGGCCACCACCAGTACGTAATTGTGAGAAGTTGGCCTGGTATATGATGTCCACTATTCTAGTGGGCACCTTGCACCAGTCTAATCGACCCTTATTGATGGTAGGTTATAAAGTCAACCTTATAGAAAGCTATCCTAGTGGTAGCTGTGGAGAGCAGCTTTCAGGCTAAGACTTGGAGACAAGTTAAGCGAGTTGTTTTACCATTTACAATTTCTTGAGTATCAAATGAAAGCACACCACACAAGGTATTGATCAAATATATATGTATTTATTTTAAACACAACCCCTCTGCACTCTTTATGAGGTCAGAGGTAAAAGTACAATACAAGGAACTTAATTAGCATACGATAAGTTGCACAGTATACGTTATGCCCTAGGGGCCTCACAAACCATATACTAAAATAGTGGTATAAGAACCACGTGAGAGTTAGAAAGCAGGCCTAGGGCCTGTGGAATCTCTGGAGCTGCCTAGGACCACCAAAGGTTAGGATGTAGGAGGCCCACGCGAGACGCGTGCAGTGTCTAAACCCAGCCGCGGGTTACCATTGACTTTCTATGGAGAACGAAAAAGTTACAAATTTACAGTTTAAGGACACTTCTAGGTTAACTACGATGAAACCCTTTTTGACTAGGACACTTCGAGAGCCAAAACCGACGGAAGCACTGAAGTAGTCGTGTTACCTCACCCAGGGAAGCCAGGTGCATAGGTGCCTTTTGGTGTCAGGTTTCGTCGTCGATTCCGATGGAGAGCTGCGAAGAAGTCCTGGAGGCATCCAGGAGAAAAGAGTCCGGGTGGATCTAAGGGTGGATCGGAGATGTGAAGAACCTGAAAGCAGAGGAGACCGAGTCTGGGCCACTTGCCAGTGACCAGGATGGCGACAGGAAGATGTCAGCCAATGTCAGGTGATTTCAGGAGAAAAGGTGAAGCTTGTCTCTTCAGCCACGAGGAGCGGGATGCGTCGACGACAACCAGGAGCTGGATTCGAGCTGTCCCACAAAGGATCTAGTTGACTGCAGTGTTGGTATCCGGATTGGACCCAACAAGCTGTGGCAAACGCAATCCACGCAGGATGTCGAGAGTGGCTTTGGTGCAGACCAACAAGGTCTGAGGAACTTCTCCTTTGGGAATAAGTTGGAGCAAGCCTGGAGCACCCAGAAAGCAAAGTATATTGGTCTCCTTGGGGAGTCACTAGCCAACGGACTAGGAACTGTGAAGACGCGTCGAGTGGAAATGCACAAAGCGGGCCCACGGGACACTTGTGAAGTGTGGGCCTCTGGGCTTCGGTGCAAAAGGTGCTCGGGCTGGGGCTTCAAGCACCCCAATGCACAACTTCGGATACGTCGGGAAGTCGGTGCAGGTAGCAAAATGCATGATGTCCTGCAGTTCCGGTCCCGCGTCTCTCGTGTCTGCCACAGGTCTCAGCTTTGCTGGGAGCGCAGGTCAGAATCAGCGATGTCTGGAAGTCCGTGTCCTGTGTCACAGATTCTTCGGGATCCGGCAGGAGCCTCAAAATTGCAGACCGGCAATGATGCTGTTGGTGCTTGTTTGAACAGGGTGGTCACTCCTTGACCACAAGGGAGATTTCTTCCATCTTCCAGGAGATATGGAATGTCGAAGGTCCAAGATATATGTTGCAGAGTTTCGTCCAGGGTAATCTAAAGTCCTAGGGACTGGGGTTCTATACTTATAGTAGGTTTAGGGGTTGGACTAACTCTAAGGTCCCTCCTATGGGTGGACCTGGGGAGGGGGTGGTTACACCCCTTCCCCTTTGTCCAGTTTTGCACCTGACCTGGGGCTGAGTGTCCCAGCAACCGGTGTGAACTGGGAAATGCATGGAGCACCTTGTGTGCCCCAGGCAGTGTCTGTAAAAACATTCACTGAATACAGCCCTCCCTGCCCCAATACACTACAGCCTGTCTGGGGAGGTGCCAGCACCTCCCTGGACAGGAAACCTATTGTCCAGGCCTCCCCTACCAGAGTTTCATCCAGCAGCAGGAGGGCAGACTCCTGTCTGTGGCAGCAGCATCCATTTTGTGATGCTGGGGCTCTGTTTAACTTTAACCGGGTTTCACAGTAACTACATGTCTTCTCCCTCTAGAAGGGTGGAATGCTACCCCCGCCGCCAGGAGGGGGGTAGTATTCCAAAGTGTTTGACACCTTACACGCCATGTTTCAATAAAGCCAGACCAAAATTAGCATTAACCACGAGGATTATAATGTACTTAAGAGTATATGGTATGGCTATATCATAGAACAGCTATAAGGAGATGGTTCCGAAACCTGCAGAGGGGCTCAGCTCATGCTATGGCACCCTCTCACATAAAACCAAGCACTCTGCCTCCAGGATTGTTAAGGCCTGCCATAGGAGTGACTTATAGATTACTATGTGTCTATATATAAGGTAGATATAGGTATACTATATCTAAGTAAGGGGTGATTACACCACCTTACCCAGGCTGTAAGAACAGACCTGTGGTGTCAGTTTGGAAGGCTAACCAGGGGTGGCACAATACATGCTGCAGCCCCTGGTAGGCCTAGGGTGCACCTATGCCCTGGGTACCTAGAGTACCATATGGGCATGGGCTCACAAGGGTGAACCGGTAACCAATCTGGTATGTACCTAAAGTACATGGTATCAATTTAGAGAGAGTAAAGCTAGGCTGTGGGCCTGATTAGCAGGACCACATCTGTACTAAAGTTGAAAAACCAGTGTATCACAGTAAAAAGTGGAGATAACCATAGGAAGCAGACCCTACTCTCCTACAGTAATAACATACATTTGTATGTTTGTGTAGATATATGTTTATATTTATATACAAATATATATATTACTTTTTTTAATTGGTGGATCCAATTTCCTTACTCAGCCCATAACCCTAAAAACAGCCTTACCACTTAATTCTCTTATCCACCTCTAATCCCTAAAAACACCCTTACCACTAGTTTGAAATCAGGTCTCTAGTTGGCAGAGGTATACACCCTGTCCAAATAAGGACTAACACGCTAGTCAGGGTAAGTATAGTACACACTGAAAGTTTACTTATGCTCACCCTCTGGTAACTTGGCAGTCAAGCTAAACTAAGGAGGCCAAGTGTAAAGTATTTGTATGCGCACACAAACACACAGTGAAAACAACATGAAAGTACTCCACATCAGTTTAGAAAAAGTAGACAATATTTATCTGATTAAAACAAGACCATAATTACAAAAATCTACCATACACAAGTCAAGATATGAATTTATAAAGATTAAATGAAAATACAGTGCTTAGATGTCTATAGCTCCAACTGGGGCTATCTGGTTGCAAACATTCAGTCTGACTGTGATAGAGTGGGGAGAAAACACAAGAAGATGATGGATGGAATGCTGTAACTTTTCAGACACTCACCCCAGTCATAGATCTGGGTTGAATCCATCATTGTTCTTTAGCTCACTTCGCCACCCCAGTTCAGACCCAGCCATCTGCAAATCAGTCTTGACCCTGTTCCTCAATGGAACAGTCCACTCTGAACTACCAAGCCAGGTCTTGCTTGGGCCGGAAACACTCATGCTAGCACCAGTTTTGGGGTAACACCCCATATCAGCCAGGCTAGCTTGAATCCAGTGGCAAAGTAATGGAGCGCAGGCCAGATACAGGAATCACGTAGACCTCCTTCCAGTACGTTGGTTGCATCAGAAATCAAATAAGATGTGTAAAGCAGAGGAGGTGAGGCGTTGCGGGTGCTGGTGATGTATCGGTTACTTAAGACGATGAGTGGTTGTTGAAGCTTGCGGCTCTGGAGCGATTCGCACGACACCACACATGCCAGTACTGATACCAATTACTCATCACTCCGCATTATCATACACGACACTTGATATGACTATTTATTTTTGTTTTATATGTTTTACTCATAGCATTGTTTCTTTTTGAATTTTGCATAGATTTTTCTTCTAATACCCATATATTTTTCAATAAAAGTAACACAAAAGTAGGACAACATCCACAGAAGAACACAAAAAATTTAGTGAATTAAATTACAAGTTTTTTACGACACCACGAAAAACATTGTCAGACATAACAATGACAGTACATTGACAAAACACCTACTACAAAAATAAATAAATACATTAACCTCTGGTTCTGTAAATTGTTAGTCCAATTTCTCATTTGTGAAACAGGAAGACAGAACAATGCCCTGTAGGTTGGCGTTTACCCGCCTCTATTCGAAAAACTTCTTTCCAGGGCAAGACCAAACAGTGAACTATTCAGGCTCAATAAAAACTTTTTTGAATATTTCTAAATAAATTTCACATTTTGAGCCAACATAGTAAATCCTTGTACAGAACACTTGTTTGGTGAATCACCAGTCAACATTTTTCAAACCCAATAGTATGTCTGAACAGGGTTTTCCTCAGGACACACAACTCATTAAGAGCTGAATATTAAAAGAAACCACACTCATGTTAGCATTCATATCAGAACACTTTTAAGCTTGCATTTTTTAAGCACCATCCACACTTAATTTACCTCTTTTTTTCTCAGAGGACCTTTCATTATAGTTTATCTTTCATCAGACTCTACCTCGGTCTTAATAATATTCAGGTACTAGAAAAGAAGCAAAACAAGGGGGTAATCAAATCTCTATGCCTTGTACGAATCTCTACTGTGACTCAATTCTCAAAATACGGGACAAAATTATTCAAACAGAAATAGGAAAGAGAGAGACGCTCAGTTAATCACGAAGAAAACTTTGCCGATCGTTGGATCCATAGACTACTCTGTGGGCGCGTGTGCCATTCCACTGGAGTTACTTTTTAACTGGAAGTGGGGATAGAACTCAGCGATTCAGAAGCTTGAGCGGTATTTGAGAGCAAGTCGTGGTTTCGACAACTGTTCAAAACATACCTTCCTCAAGGAGTGGCAACGTATGGGGCGCACAAGTCAATGCTTCCTTCTTCAAGTGAGATAGCGGTGCAAGGCAGGTCATTTTTAGGCAATTGCTTCCAGTTTGACGGAGTCATGCGCAGTTGAAGTAATAGGACTTCTGGGAGATGTAGTTTCTATTTTAACAAATGTTGAAATCCTTTAAAGCACCGAAAATCTGTGCTGATTCTCTCTGGCTGAACGATAAGACCCGGATAATCAATTTGGGGGGGGGGGGGAAGAGATTAGATCCTTTCAGTCTCCTATTTAATTATGTCTCATCAATTTGGGAAAAGGAACACTTGTCCTGCGTAAACCTAGGTCTGCAGGTTGGTAACTGGGTGTCTCCCAATAAAATGACCCTCATACACGTGTTTTTAGTTCTTTCTTTCTTTCGTTAGCGGTATATGATGTGTCCCCGCTTCTTTAACACGTGCGTGCGTAATAATTGGATCAATTCATTTGTGTGCACCCTCTTTACCACTTTTCCGACCACTTTTTCCACGATCACTACTGCCTTAAACTTAAGGTATAACCTCCTGGTGGAGGGTGCACACAAATGAATTGATCCAATGATTACGCACGCACGTGTTAAAGAAGCGGGGACACATCACATACCGCTAACGAAAGAAAGAAAGAACTAAAAAACACGTGTATGAGGGTCATTTTATTGGGAGACACCCAGTTACCAACCTACAGACCTAGGTTTACGCAGGACAAGTGATCCTTTTCCCAAATTGATGAGACATGAACGATAAGACCTTCAATCACAATAAAATAAAATTACCTCTAGTTTGCCCATCCATACGCTACAGGTTGTAAAATTGCATCATTTTATTCAATCCATCTACTGCTGTGTTGAATTTTACAATGAACATTGCCTCTCTTTGAGTTAGTCGTCTATTCAAATCTCCTCCACGGGGTTCTGCTTCAATTTGTGATATTATCCACCGTCATTTATTCTCTGCATGATTCTGGCTAATCCTATGGCTGACCAATGGAGCAGTAAGTATCTTTTTGTGAATCCTGGATTTGTGTTGTGTGATCCGCTGTCTAACTTCTTGGTTCGTTTTGCCAATATACAGTTTTGGACAAGGACGCAATATTCCATAAACCAAGTTTTTTGTTTTACAATTTGAAAAAGAGTCATGTTTTCACTTGATATTATTGGGTGGCGCAGAGCAGGTGATGCGTCTGTTGCTAGTACAAGGCCTGGGTTCCTGAGGGTAACACAGTGTTGATGATGCGTCGGTGTCAAGAGCACTGTGCATCAATTCCACGGTGGCGAAGTTGTACCTCTGGGCTGAAGGCGATACATCGGTTGAAACCCATGCAGGGCCGGGGATGCATTAGAGATGGAGTTGTGCGTAGCAGACTTTAGTGGGGCAGTGCTCGAGACTCGCAGCTGCAGTTCTTCCAGACGCTGCATTTGCAAAGTCAGGCTGCGTTGAAAGTTGTTTGCTGCGTCGCGTACTCAGTGAGCGGTGTCCACGGCTTTGGTGCAGCCAGAGCCAATGCATCAGTTTCGCAGGGATACGCCAGTTTCGAAATGAAGATTTGAAGTCAAATGTGCTTATTTCTTGGTTGCAGCACAAGAATCAACTCCAAGGGCCCAGGACTGGATTTGGCACCACTTGGCAGGTCAGGACTAACAGCAGAAGAGCCCAGGTGCTGGTAGCAAGAGGCAAGTGTCCCTCAGACTTCAGCAATAGGAGGCAAGCTCAGTCAAGCCTTTGGGGAACCTTAGAAAGTAGATTGTAATGAGTAAAGTCCAGTCCTTTAACTCCCGGGCAAAAAGCCCCAGGCAGCAGGCAAGCACCACAAAGCAAGCAGCGAAGTGGCAATTTCTCCTGGCAGCATAACAGCTCTTCTTCCAGGCGGAATAAATGTAAATGTGTTTGTATTTATACAGCGCCTTCTACCCAGAGGTCTCGTAGCGCTGTATTCATACCGCTGTGGAACCCTTCCTGGCTTTCCTGTGAGATGTCCACTCCTGGGCACCCCCAAGGTGAAGCCAGGCATCCAAGCGCTGCTGGGGTCATCCTCAGTCTAGAAGTGTTCTGAGTATATGGTGTCAGATGTCCAAGACTTATACCCATTTTAGCCTTTGAAGTAGGGAGACTGCAAAGAAAGGTCCTTGTAGTGCACAAGACCCTGACCATTCTGGCTTTGGCTCCATAAACACTACAGAGGGGTATTTAACTCTTTGTGTGGGGACAGGCACGGCCCTATTCAGGTGCCAGTGGCAGCTTCTCCCACTCTAGCTCTGGAAGGCTCATCAGCCTGGTGATGGGCCATCTGGATATGATGGGCAAACTTCAGCTCCATTTGTGTGTGACTGTCCATATTGAATTCACAAAGCCCAGCTGTCATCCAACCCAGACATACTCCAGGGACAGGCAGCGGCCCCGAATGGTTAAAGTAAGAAAATGCAAAAAAGAATTAAATGGCTTTTTCAGACTTGCAATTTAAAAACCAACTTCACTAAAAGATGTGTTTTTAAATTTTGAGTCCAAAGACACCAAATTCAAATTTTCTATCTACTCCCAATTGGAAGTTACACTTGTACAAGAGTACAAGGAAGATCTAATGCTAACTTATGGAAGAGAAAGGCCTTTCTGTAGTGAAAAACGAATTTAGCAGTTTTTCACAACCAAGACATGTAAAACGCAAAAGCACGTGCCCTACCCTTCAAAAACACTTCACTCTACCTGTGGGGCTACCTAGAGCCTACCTTAGGGTGTCTTACATTTAATGAAAGGGAAGTCTGGGCTTGGCAAGTAGGTGAACTTTCCAGGTTGACATGGCAGTTTAAAACTGTACACACAGGCTCTGCAGTGGCAGGCCTGAGATGGGGTTGAAGGGCTACTCGTGTGGGAGGCACAATCAGTGCTACAGGCCCACCGGTAGCATTTGCTTTACAGGCCCTGGGCACATGTAATTCACTGTACTGGGATTATATTAGTAAATCAAATGTACCAATCATGGAGAAAACAAGTGCCATTACATTTTAAACACAGGGTGCATGCACTTTACCACTGGTCAGCAGTGGTAAAGTGCCCAGAGTCCTAAAACAAGCAAAAACTAAGTTCAGCACACAGTCAAAATTAGGAGGTCAGAAGCAAAAAGGTTGGGGAAACCATGCCAAAATGCCAGGTCTAACACAACCCTATACACTTATCCATCCCTGAACCCAAAACACCCTTACTTTAATACTATATAATATATATATATAGTCACTGAAAAAATTAATGTTACAGAGGCTTAATAGATAGGCTCAGATTTCACTCGCACAAAACCATAGAAATTCAGCAGTTATATTAACCTGAGCTACCTATACTTATGCCCCTGCAATGCACTGTATGACCTCACATATTACATCACTCATGAAATTGTCAGTGACATCACTGATAAATCCCAAATTACATCACTGATGACATCATCCAGTGAGTGTGTTTCATTAAAGTTTCTGAGACTTAAAGATATATACTAAGCTACTGCATAAGTTAAATTACTATTCTTTCTGTACTACTAATGAGTGATACTATATCTAACATATGTCATCTGAGTGGCTGTGTGATTGGCTGTATGGGTGTCTGAGTGACTTTGTTGAGAGGCTGAATCGGTGAATAAGTGTGTGTCTCAGTATCTGAGTGAGTAGCTGTATGGGTAAGTGAGTGGGTGTTTGAGTGACTGAATGGGTAGGTGGCTGGAGGTGTGAGTGACTGTATGGGTGAATGAGTGGCTGTATGAGTGGCTCTATGGGTGAGTGACTAGGTGTGTAAGAAGGTGTATGGGTGAGTCAGTGACTGAGTGGGTGTATTGATACATGAGTGGGTGTGTTAGTGGCTGTACAGCACAGTCACTATCTGTGTGAGTGGATGTATGGATACACGAGTGGGCAGGAGACATTGTATGGATTTGGGAATGCGTATGTAAGTGGTTGTGTGGGTGAGTGAATAGGCATACTATTGGCAATCAAACACCCAAAAAAGTGATGGGACAAATGCTTGCAAATAGTCTAATCACTGGCAATTCCTCTCTGTAGCATTCCAAAGCATTTTTCTGTCTACTGTACCACAGAGGACCTGATAAGTCCGTAACAGGCCGAGTTAAGGCAGACAGGGTGGGGGAGGACTCTGCTGCCTCTACTCTGCCAAATTTAGAGATGTCCGCGAGCCCAGCAGACATTTCCATGCATTGGCAGCAACTGCCATCATGGCAGTTCCTGTCAATGTAGGAAAAGTTTAATGGCGGTTATAGGGATACACCTAGTGGTGACGGACAGCACCAAAAAAAGCCATCTGACCGTGGACTCTACATAGAGCAGCCGGCGAAAAGCTTGTGATCTGCCCAACTCAAAATCGGGAGGTGGCCCTTGTATTTGGCAGACAGAGAACCCTGTCAGCCAAAGTTCAAATCAGCCCCAGAGTGCCACCTAATGCAAATCAGTACTGACCCTGCTCCTCATGGGAACAGTCCATTCTGAAGCTTGGTCACCACACACAATCAACCTATGGCCCAATTTAGTTGGAAAATCTGAGATTCACACCCCCACAAATCATACTGACGAAGCTATGCCTCTGTCAGCAGTAAACGTTTTCAGTTATTCATGACACCTTCAGTCCACAAACTGCAGCAGAAAACTCCAGGAGAACTCCAACAATAAGACTGTCTCACCAGAGCAGAAGGTATATTTCCCTATTTCTTGTCATTAAGTGTGCCATCAGAACTAGTGCGAGTCACACACAAGCAGTGCGTTTTGCTATGGGCTGCTCATTCTTTGAGAACAATCAATGCTCCAATGTGCATGTTCAGTAAACAAATCTTTAGTCTCTCTATGAGAAGCTTCAAAAGGAGTCCGCTTGTTCGAACTCGAACACCTTTGATTCTTTCTCACCGTTAGTTTCTCATCAGCAAATCCTAGTTCACCCATTCTCCTTGTGTGACCCTTCGTCATATGGTCCTCTAGGTAGCTATGCCATTGCTTTGTGCCCTACAAAGTACCAACCAGTGTCAGTAGCCATCATAGAATTGTTTAACATGAGACATTCTCTAGCGTTCTTTCTACTGTGTTTTCCTAGGTCCCTGTGCACATACAGGGGTATTAGTCTACATTTTGTTTAGTTTTGTTTTAATACATTTATAACGTGCACAGATACTCAAGAGTGTCTCGGCGTGGGCGGTGAGCGTAAAAGCAGAGGTTCTGCGATTAAATGGGCTTATTAAAAAGTAGGGTCTTTAATTGCTTCTTGAACAGCCTAGTTTCCTGAGTATTCCGAAGCTCCACTGGGAGGGAGTTCCAGGCTTCCGCTGCTTTGATGGAAAGAGAGCAGCCCCCCATGTGGGTCCTGCGGAAGTGAGGGACACTGCCAATCGCTGCCCAGCAGAAAACAGAGTTCTGCGAGGGACTTAGAAGGCAAAACGCCTCCTAAGCTATGCCGGCCCTAGTCCATGGAAGGCTCTCTGAGCCAGAGTAAGGGCTTTGAACTGAACTCTATGGGCCACAGGGAGCCAGTGGAGGTCCCGAATATGCTGTATCACGCTTGATCTTCCTAGAATGCCCATCAGAAGCCTGGCTGCCGCGTTCTGTATAACTTGCAATTTTTTTAGCAGGTAGCCTGGTATGCCAATGTACAGAGCATTGGCATAATCAATGCGAGACAAGATAAGAGCACAAGCCACCGTTTCCTTGGCTGGCCTGCGTATCAAGGGGAGAAACGTTCTGAGTGATTTGAGTGAGCCAAAGCATACCCCCGCAAGCCTCTTAATCTGCACGGAGAACCTAAGGTCCTCACCAAACCAGACCCCCAAGATCTTAGCATGGTTACCCACTGAGTTGGGCAGAGGGTACTCTGAGGACCACAGAGTCTCCCTGAAAGATGAAGGGAAAACGTACAAAAGGACCTCTAACTTGTCCTCGTTGCACTTCAGCTGCGCTAATGCAAGCCATTTGAAAACGGTAGAAAGACAGTTATGAGCTGTTTCGGGGACAAGTCATTTTCCCTCCAAGTAAAGAGGAGCTGGGTATCGTCTGCAAAGGCTATGATCTTGGCTCCCAGCTCCTCTGCAAGATAAATAAGGGGAGTGATATAGATATTAAAAAGCAGAAGACTCAGAGTAGAGCCCTGCGGAACTCCCGTGGACACCCTTCTGGGGGCCGACGAGAATGGAGGCAGCAAAACCTGCTAGGTGCAATCCTCTAAGAAGGTTTTAAGCCAATCCCAGGCGCGTCCAGGGGCGTAGCTAGAGCTTGTGGCGCCCGGGGCTATCCCTCAGGTTGCCGCCCCTTGGGAGGGGGTTGGGGGTGGGGGGGGTGCTGGGGAAAACGGATGGTGAGCACTTGAAAAATGTCTGAGAGGCACGTAGTATGCTGCTTATAGTTACCTCGATCATGCAAGTTACATGCACATACATGACTCACCTCTTCAATTAGTCTAGTCTGTCTCTAGCTGCCAATGCCACTCTCTGCTCTGCCTGAATAAAGCACTGCCCAGTGCCCGCCGCCCAGGAGTGCCGCCGCCGCCCCCAGGCCAGAATTAATTAAACTAGTCTCCGACACAAGTCACACAACCACGACGAGAGCGTAGCAGTGAGCGCGTAACGCGTCATCACTGCTACGTTCTTCTGCCCTTGACTCGTGAGGGCTGGCCAAAATCTCCATACTTAAAGTCTTGTGCCTGTCTCGAGTCGTGCCTACCTTAGCCTGCCCATCTACATGAAATACCAGCACTCAAATAGGCCCACAGTAAAGATGGATCTCACCAACATAAACGTGCACCCGGTACAGTGCAGAGTCCTGCAGCTTAAAAGATGTACCACAGACGTTGCTCCCAGAGGTGTAAAAGTGGTGCTTAATTTGTGCTAGAGGTTTCCGGTGCTCAGCACCTGCCCTCAAAAGTCAACACCGGCTCTTATGGCAGTCAGACACATGGTCGTGCTGTTTGTTACTTTTGAAATGAGCACAACAACAGTTATTTAATAATGTAATATTAATTACAAATGACAAATACCTGCTGCCCGAGGCATTCCTGTAGCTTTTAGTGGCCTGGAATAGTCTTTGCTGCAGATATTTAGGCGTGAGATGGATAGTGGTAGTGCTGGTACAGTCATTAGCAGCGCTGGCTGGCAAGGGTAATGGGCAATGCTGGCTGCTATGGCCACCTGACTACGGCCCTGGTACTTCGTTTTTTACATGTTAAGCACTGTCTGTGTAGAAGCTTCACGAGTGAGAGGGACTGGTGGGGCCGTATTACAGTCATGTCATGCGGGAATATTTAACATTTGCACCTGTAAGGTCGCTTAAGAGCAAGCAATGCATCCGATCCAAGCTTGAAATACAACCAATACCAATGCCATTGCAGATGAACGATAATGATCTCTAGATGTCTGACTCTCACTCACCTCTTCAGTCGTCTGTCTCTAGCTGCCAATCAATGCCACTCTTTGCCTGAATAAAGCGCTGCACTGCCCAGTGCCCGCCTGCGCCCCCAGGCCAGAATTACTTAAACCGACACCTGCAGGCTGCACACGAGTCACACACGACCACTGACGACGAGAGCGTAGCAGTGAGCGCGTAACGCATCATCACTGTTACGTTCTTCTGCTCGTGACTTGGCGAGGGCTGGCCTGAATCTCCCATACAGGGACATCATTGGTAGCCCTAGTGCAGACCCCGCACGGCACGCTTCAACTGATTGACGGCCCTGGCCTGGAGGACGTCACTTCTCTGAGCGAGGGGGTGGGGGCGCCAACAACGGTCGGAGCGAGGCGAGGCAGGGCCAGGGTATACTAACACGGCGGCGGGACTTAGGCGCACGCCCTGCACTAATTTTGCACTGCACTCAGTGGCCACACTCATTGACTGCCACCTCTGTGACTGGGCGGCGGGCCGCGGGTGCGGCACTAGAAGTCCGGTGATGCCGCCGCCTTAATAATTTATTTTATTTGGGGGACACACACTGTGAAACCGGCCGGCCACTGCCCACTTCCAAATAAATAATAAAGGCAGCCGCGGCCGCAAAACGGGCATCCAGTGCCGCGCGGCCGCCTCAAGAATAGTGCCGCCTGGGGCGGACCGCATCCCCCCGCCCCCCCCCCCCCCCCTAGCTACGCCAGTGAGCGCGTCCCGACACGCCAATGTTTGAAAGACGGGCAAGTAGTTGTTGATGGGGCACCGTATCAAAGGCGGCAAAGAGGTCTAATAAAATCAGAGCTGCTCTGCCACCTGCGTCCTACGTGCAGCCCCATAGTCCCCATACAACCTCCTTCGCTCACTGCTTCACCTGTTGAAGTTATGTTATGTTATGTTAAAAGGTTTTTCTATAGCGCAAATCACCACTGGTCTCTAAGTGCTTAACAGAAAAGGTACATAACCTGCTGCCTCCTGAATCACACTGTCCTGGCTCAGATTAGGGTTTGGATGTTAGTTTTTTTAACAGATAGGTCTTCAGGTTTTTCCTAAAAGACAGTAATTGCGAGTCTTCCTTCAGGCTGGCTGGTAACTCATTCCAGATTTGCGGGATGAGTACGGACAGGGCTCTGCCCCCTTTGGATTTTAGCTTAAATCTAGGTTGAAACAAGTTGGAGACTTTACTCGAGCGCAAGGCTCTACCTGCAATGTGTTTCCTCAGCCGTTGTTTGATGTATTCCGGGGCATTACCAAAAATGGCCTTGTGGGCCACGCAGAGGCATTTGAACTGCACTCTGAGTCCAACGGGCAGCCAGTGCAACTTCCGAAGCAAAGGGGTTGCATGCGAATGCCTAGGTAGTGAGTAGATCAATCTGGCTGCATCGCTCTGGACAACCTGCAGTTTCCTCAAGAGCTTCTGCGGAAGGCCTAGATACAGGGCATTCCCATAGTCCAGTTGCGAGATGACTGTGGCTGACACTATAGATTGTAGTCTGGAGGCCGATAGAATGGGTACTAACTTCTGGAGTTGCCTAAGCACCTCAGTGCACGACCCAACCACTGCCGAGACTTGGGGAGCCATGGAAAGGTCTGCATCAATCTTCAGGCCCAGGCTTTTGACCACCTTTCCAGGGATTGATGTAGTCCCTAATTCTGCGGCCCAAAACAAATCGCACCAGTGGTTTACTTGATTAGTCAGGACCAATACCTCCGTTTTTTCAGCATTTACTTTCAGGAGGTTGTTGGTCATCCAGTTTACAGTAAATCTAAGCAAATTCCTTACCGATTCCTGTGCTTCCATTGAGTCTTCCAGCTGAACCAATGGCTGGGTATCGTCGGCATAGTTGAAGATGTGGCAGTTCCTATGCATTAACTCCTCCACAAGAGGTTGCAGGTTGATGTTAAACAACAGGGGGAATAGTGCGGACCCCTGGGGTACCCCCCATACCACCGCCTCTGCCTCCAAGAGCTGATCACCGAACTGCACTCTCTGGGTCCGATCCGTAAGAAAGGATTCAAGCCATTTGAGCGCTTGCCCTGTTATTCCCAGCTTCCTTATACGGTCCAGCAAGATGGTGTGGCTGACCGTATCAAACGCCGCAGACAAGTCCAATAGAATCCGGGCACAAGGCTGTTTATTATCTGCCCGGACTCTCAGCTCATCAGCAACTGTGGCCATTACCAGTTCAGTGCTATGTTGAAACCGAAAGCCCGCCTGCCTTGGGTGGAGTAAACCGTGTTCTTCCAGGTACCCAGCCAGTGTATTCAGAACATGCTTTTCTAGGATCTTACCCAGGAATGGCAGTTGGGAGATGGGCCTGTAGTTCTTTAAGACCTTAGTGTCCGCTCCTGCTTTTTTCAGGAGTGGAGTGACCCTAGCTTCTTTCAAATTTGACTGGAGATAGCCCACTTCTAATGACTCATTTCATAGGCTCAGCAGCTGACTTTGAATGCCGGGCAAGGCCATCTGGAAGATTCTCGGAGGGCATGGATCCGTACTAGATCCTGATTTTATTTGGCAAGCAATGACCGCCAGGTTCTCTTCATCTAGACCTGGGATACTGTTCAGCAGCCCTGTCGGCTCCTGACAAGCAGGGCCAGATGGTGATAGAGGATCCACTGGGGTCTCCCTAATAGCCCTAAAGATATCTTGCACTTTCTGGAGAAAAAACTTCTGAAAGGTATCGCAGTCCGGTTGGTCAGTAGCAGGAATTTTCTTTTCAAACTGCGTTAGCTCCCTGAGGATTGCAAACGTCTCCCTTTCTTTGTTCGCAGCCCCTTTGATTCTATCCTCATAAAAGGTTGCCTTCCTCGCCAGGATGTCCGCCTTATATTTTGACAGAAGTATTTTATAGGCTTCCGACTCAGCTGGACTATAGCTGAGTCTCCACCTTCTCTCCGCCTTGCGAAGAGCTTGCTTCTTTTCCCTAAGCGAGGTGTCAAACCATGATGCTCCCTTTCCTTTGGCTCTGGTCTTCTCCAACCGCTCAGGGGCTAACCTGTCCAGAGCAGCGCGGATCCAAGCCATGAGGGCTGTGGTGTCAGAGTCCAAGCCCCTCCCACTCCTCTCAGGCGGTGAAATGGACAGAAGCGTAGAGATTAAAGGGTCTGCCTCCACCTTCCTCCATGGTCGAACCTTTCTCCGCAGTGGATTGAACGTTACAGGTGAGAGGTCCCCTGGGACCCAGCACTTGATCAGGGAATGGTCTGACCATATACAAGGACTGACCTCGTTTATTTCTGTCTGGGATATGGAGGACCAGATTAGGTCCAGCGTATGGCCCTTCACATGCGTGGGTCCCACTACTAATTGCCGTAGGTTAAGCGAGGAGAGGTTGTTGTCAAACTCCGCCTCTATGGGGTCTCTGGGTAGCTTATCCCAGTGATAATTAAAGTCCCCTACCACCATGAGGGATTTATATCTGGAGCCCAGATCCGTTAGTAACTCCAAGAAAGCTTCATTAAAGTCTGGCGAGCTCTGTGGTGGACGGTACACTACCATCAGCACAATACAGGAGGATTTTAAAGAAATTTTTATCCCCAAAAGCTCCGCGCTATCGCAATTTTCAGCTACGACCTGTGTCACCCTGAAGTCCAGGGAAGAAGAGAAGGGCTGTGTGAGAAGCAGGGAAACTGATTTTTTTTCTATTAACACAGCAAAGCCTAAGAAGTTTTCTGTACGCTGTAGCGCCCATCTCGCCCTGTTCCTCCTTGTATCACTACCTTAAACCCACAAAGAGGACATGTCCGCCAACGGTGAGTTGTAGCCTTCAATCCAGAAGACCTGGGTTTCGATTCCAACTTACCCACTTGGCTATATTGTGTAATACAGGGAAAATATTTTATGTTGCTGAGTTCCCTTCCTTACCAAATACTGGGAGTATGCAGGTTATGCTGTGTAAGAACATGTATTCTATGTTTTGCTTTGACAGTACACCATATCTCTGATATAATTATCGGTTTGTCAAAGCTCTTTGTAATAGTTGTCCCCGATTAGGAAACTTCTGGCCCATCTTAAATTTTCATTGAAATGCCTTTTTTTCTGAATAAGTATTATGGTGACCAAAGGTAATCAGTTGCTTCTCACTAAAAAAGAATAATTGTAGGGTGAGGGTCAATTGAAAGCAATACAATTTTAAAATGAATGAGATTTCGTATTTCACTTAGGTTTTAAAACACCATGCTGCTTTCAGACACGTATCAGTTTGTCTTGTTCAATAGACCATGCATACAGGGCGCAAAACGCGCTGCTTGCAGGTGGTAAACTATTCCCACTCCTGGCCTGGAAGACAAAAATATTGCAAAAAAACACTTCTTAAGTTACACCCAATTTAGCAGTCTGTTTTATGTGGCTACAGTTGCATACCATACCAGAACATAGCATATCATAATAACACATTTGGAGGGTGGCTTACAGAACTAGTGCAACCTGTCACTTTGTCCAATGGGTATAGGGAGCTATGCACTTGCGCATCTCTTACTGCTTGGTTTGGACAACGTCAGACTGAAAACATCTTTGCTATGTCAGAGGTAGGGCCCTCCCGAGTTTGTTGACACAAATGTATTTTTTCCTTCGCTGGAGCAGGAGTTGAACTTCCCTTGCACTTGGGTGCTATTTTAAGCCTGGGTTCTCCGTCCCGCTGCTCTATAGCTACCAGGGCCCCACTTCCCCAAACTTGGCCCTAACTTCCGGTCGGCCTGTTTACTCTGTTCGGGGCTCTCCTAAGCGTCCACGTGGGTTGTTCCCGGTGGAAAGACTGGCGTGGGCCCCACTGTTGGTTGCTCACACGCAGCGTGCGGTGCTGATCTACTAACTGAATGAAAATACCTCCTGGTACAGAAACACTTCCGGACCAATACGAGGGCACGTTTTTAGCAGACATTACGTTTACACCAGACGTTACCACGGATACCATTTTCTGCTTTCCAGCGTGGGACTTTATCACCACGCAGGTGAGTGTGTTTTTAAGGGAATTAAAGTGCGTAAGAGCAGTGGCGGCTGGTGATATTTGAAAAAGGTGGGGCGTAATACCTGGACCGAATTTCATTGACATACTCCAGGGTGGTGTGACGGCAGTTATCCCTCAGTAAATTTTCTTCTTTAGAAAACATAAGGCAAAATCATGCATTTTCCTGTACAGTTATCACGAAAAAGCTAAAAGGCGCAATAAGTTCTACAACAGTACATGGATTAGGGGCCAGCACATATTAACGCTAAACTAGAATGAGGGATATTCTCTTTAGTAGAAGTCCTTAGTGCATGTTTCCAAGATGGAAAAAGTTCCCCAACTTAATAGGTGGCAGTTATGAGTAATTATGACCATAGAGGTGTCAAATGATTGGTCACAGTGTGTTTCCTTAAATATTAGTGATTTTAACTTTAAGCCTGCAAATGTATGTTGCAGTCCTATCACTTTTCAGGTCATACTGCGTGCATACTGATTGACTGACAGACCATATACTCTGTATGCCCAGTTATGTGCCAGGAAAAGACTCAATATGTCCAGTTTCGGTCAGTAGAATGTTTTGCACGCCCACACTAACACATGCGTTCTTTGAATGTAATAATAGTTTTGCTCTTTAGCCATTTACAAGCTTTCCATTTCTAGAGTTTGTGTGCCTGTCACTATCTTTTTAAAACAGCCTGTCTCCTGTCACTGCTTCCATCATCTGCTAGGTCGGCTCAGCATTAATAATTCACAGGTGCAATGCCTTATACTATTTCCATCTCGTTCATGCACAGTCTCACCATGTTTCTATCTACTCCTATCATGCTCTCTTGCCCCCTATTTCTCTCACATCGGCTTTCTTTCTCTCTCCCTCACCCTGCCTCCTACTCCGTCTCTCACCTGTTCTTCGTCTTTCCCTTTCGTTTCGTCCATGCTGCATCAAAGCATTAATGCTACGCATTCAGTAGAATGAATGACAAAGTCACACAATACAGGTCTTGAAAGGGTCAAATGCTGCACTCGCTTCTACTGTGACTGATTAATAACGAACTCAAAATCAGCCAAAAATTAGGGATCCAGCACCCCAAAACTGATCAGTAAGTGTTCTCTCTCTTTGACAGGATAGGTAAATCCAATGGTTCCTTGGGAAATGTCTCAAATTCTCTGTTCAACATGTGTGTAATAAAGGGAGCAGGCTACACTTTTTTACGAGGCATCAACTAGTTTTCCCACGGGCCAACAAGAAGCGACTGAGACGAGAGGCCCGCAGTGTTCCACTTCAATTAGGAAAGGCAGCAAATAAATAAAGAATGGGTTTTTACACAGTATCACGCGCTTTTTTTTTCATTTCAGCAACGCCAAGCGATAGAAAATAAGGCAGGAAATGGGGAAAAAAACGCTATTCAATTACATTCAAAGTGGCAAAAAAAAGTTAATTTGGGAACAGAATAGTATAAACTTACTTACTGTCCAGAGACTCCGTCGGCCGTCCCGATTCCCGCCGTCCTCACTTTCAAGTCCTGTCCTGAAGCACGTCATCAGGAAGGCGGCGCAGCAGGCAGCCTCCCTCTCCACTGCCTCGTTTTTAATTGGTGCGGCCGGCTGCCCCACCTACGTCATTTTCTCTCTGTATGCTGCTGCTGCAGCATACAGAGAGAAAAGGGAGAGTTACTCGAGGGCAGGGGGAGTGGCTTGGGGGAGTGGCTTTCCCACTGTTGTAAATACTGTCTGTTTGGGCGGCCTCCGGCTGCCCAAACAGTCAGTATTAGCAACAGTGGGCAAGCCACTCCCCCAAGCCACTCCCCCTGCCCTCGAGTACTGTAAACACGGAAGTTCTCCTTTCCTGCCTTGCGAGAAGGCAGAAACAGAAACAATGGTAGTTATATAATATAATAACTAGCATTTGTTCTGCCTTCTCGCACGGCAAGAAAGCAGGGGGGGCGGCGCCCAAACGCCCCCACGGAGAAACCGCCACTGCGTAAGAGGTGTGGGTTTAGGAATGTGTGAAGGTTGGGGTAGTAGGAATGGGCAAGATTATTGGGTTGTAAGGGTTTTTAGGGTTCAGCGAGGAGTAAGTGGGCAGCAAGGAGTTTTAAAGATATATAAATATTTATATGAGGTGGGGTTTGACAAACAACTACATATAAATATGTGTATGTGGTGCGTACATATGAATATATATATATATATATATATATATATATATATATATATAGATATATATATATTTATGTATTTATACAAAAATAAATGTCAATTGTTACGACAAAGAACGCGTGTTAAATAACCACACTGTAATGGTCAACTCATTGTATTACATGCTTATCAAATACATGCATATTAAAAACTGATTTCATGCCAACCACATGATTGCCACTTCGTTGACCCTCCTTGGTGTCTCCTGTATCTTCACGCCTGTGCCACCGTTTTTTGAGAAACATAGGTTGGTAGTTTGCGCATTGAAAGAAAAACATGACTTTTTTTGAATGACCTTAAACCGTTTATCCCCGCATCCCCTTCTGTATTTTTGTGTTTGAGTAGCGTCTGTGTCCATTGTTTTGTATTAGTCCAAGAAACCTATTATCAGATCATTTTAATAAAAATGTAAGATCTTTTTTGGTCAAAGACTTTCGGTTATGTAATGGAATTTGAGGAACGGTGACTGTCACCTTCCTGCACATATATGTATAACAGTAGTGAAAACAGAGTGGAATTGGAAAAAGAATTTCAGATCATTTAGAAAAAATTACAAAGGCCATTAAGAGAGAGAGTTTATTTAAATAAATTGCACATTTTCTTTGATTTGTGGAGAAATGGACAGAAGAGGCCCCTTTAATTTGCATTCTTTATTTCATTTTGAACATCACAGGAAATTATATCATAGAAAGTGACTTTCCAAATAGTGATCATTTGTTTGCTTTATTGGATTATGAATTCGGGGAAGTGACAGCTGTCAAAAATGGATGATAAAAAAGCCCTCAATATTTTAATAAAAAAGTATCATGCAAAGACCTTACGACAAAATAAACCTTAGCAGTATTTTAATGTGTATGCTTGTGACTAAGACCTCCTCGGGCAGCGAAAAGGAAGAACTATTTCTAGCACCGTGTTCTAAAATACAATCTTTCGAGACTTTCTAGACTTCTTTTTCCAAGAAATCTGGAATCAAGCAAGGTAAGTTGCTGTCTGCCAGTAGGTGTGAAATGATGCTTTGCTGTGTGGCAATTGGTAGTGAATGCTTTGCTGTGTACCGTGGACAGCGAATCCTTCTTTAGTGGGTCACTGTATTCTGGATGTCCTGGGCTGCACTAGGACCCCAAAGCACTACCCTTTTGTTTTTGGCAGGTGCCATTTTTCTCGCTGTATACCCTCTTCCAATGCAGATACGTGTGTGAGAGTTGCCATGTGTGGCAGTTAGCCCTTATAGGACACCACATTGAAGTCAGTTTCCACGTGCACATTGGGTTTCTTCTTATTTGTTGACATGAATATCATAAAAGTGAAATAACGTTTTTAGATGGGCTTTTAAGCCTTTATTTGGCTATGTTCTACAGCATATATTAAAAACCTAAAGCATGTGTTGATTACCTCATTCAGGTGTTGGTCTACATGTTTCACTGCCCTTCATAGGTTCTATAACTTCATCATGACGTGAGGACTATTTTATGAAGGAGGTTGTTACAAAGATCAATATACTGCACCCTGAACCCTAGATCTCTGTTCATACTCTGTATCCTGTGCCTCATGTGTAGGTGAATACCGTTTAAAGTTCAGCTTCTTTATGTCTCCGGGCTCCTGTGATGCGATCAGTCATTCTCTATCATGGGTAACTAATGTATTTGTGAACTGTTTCATAGCTCCTGTGAGGTGTGTCCTTCGATTTTTCTGGACCCCACTATTCCTTCCAAGATACAGAGGTTGAAGAAGTGCGTAAGCAGTTGCAATACCTGGTTCTGGATTTCAGATAGAAGGCAGACCTTGAACAGGTAAAGATACACATTTTGCATAGGGTCACTATAATTACTAGCAAAGCAATTATGACAACATCATCTGATTGGTGTTTTTTTTCCTAGCACCTTAACTGAAGGAAATATGATACATGATTCAGGGCCTCATGTCTATTTTGGCTGGTAGGTCGGAGTAAAAGAGAGTGGCGGAGGTCATTATGTTTGCCACCCTAGATGAACACCATCCGCCACTCTGGTGGAGATCTCTGTGCCTTCAGAAGGGCTGTTACCACAGTGGCTCTTTTTAAGGAATTAAGGTTCTTGAGTGGCTGCCAGGCAAAACATTTGCAAGCTCTTTGTAAGTATTAGTTAAATCTGGACAAAATAGATAGTGTACCAATACTTTAATTTTGAAGAGGAGTTCAATAGAGTTGTGACTTGGAAATCCCACCTCATTCTTTCCTTGTGTTTGTTTGTATTTCACAGCCCAGAGAAAAATACATTTGTAGCATGTGTTAGCTGTAGATACACATGCTATGCATACTCCTGCCATCTAGTATTGGGCCCAGACTCTGCAAGTTGTTTCTTCTCTGGAAGTTTTATGATCGGCGTTGTGCGTCATTCCTCCTCCCACTTGAGGTATTGTGCATGTTCAACGGCTCCTGAGTTGTAACGTTTTTTTCCGCCATCGAGCTGGGATAAAGAAGATGAGCGCGCGGCCTGCGTGTCATTCAAAAACAAAAAGACTCTTCAGACTCGTAGGGACTGATGCCTTGCACACACCATGGAACTCGCTGCCGAGGTGGAGTTCTCACATGACAGCGATGTGGAAATGGGAAGCAAAGCAGATGCCCCGGTAGTAGGTAGTTTGGTCATCACCAGCACCCACTACGTCGCTTCAGATTCAGCCTCTGGGGAAGAATATGCTCCAGGACTGATCCCTGAATCTGGACCAAGGACCAAGACAACACCAAGTACCATTAGTATGGTCGACCTTCGTGTAAAGCAAATCTTATATTCCCCTCCACCACCCCGCTACGACATGGTATGCCACAGCCCTCGGGCACAGGCTGATACCATGAGCATGCCTCGGAGCTGAGAAGGGACGAGAACATCTCAATCCCAATTGGGCTAACAGGCCACAGCACAGGGACAATTCCGGCACTTAGCCAGTACTGAAGCATAAGTCTATGTCGACTGAGCCACCAACACCGAAGCCTAAGTTGGCACCAACTGAGACACTGGCACCGAAGTAAAAGTCAATACCGGCAGACATATCGGAACCGAAGGATGCCAAGCAGGCTGTGACCCAAAGAAAATCATAGCACCCGAAGAAACGCTCAGGCTCTAATGCTTTGGTATCTAAACAGACCTTGGTGCAGAGGCCGGAAAAGTAACACAACCACCCATCTGACAAGAAGAAACGTCTCATCCATGGGATTCCCAACCCACCAACATTTTCTGAGGACACATGACCTGCTCCAACAAAACAATAGAATCCTACTCAGAGAGCAAGTGACGAACAAAGCCATGTCTTTGAGGGATTGCAATAGTATATGCAGGAGAAGCGTACAGAGAAAGCCAAGAGGCAGACTCAGGGACAATGCTTGCCACAGCTTCCACCAAAGAAGGTCTCACAAGAACACAGTGCTACAAGTCCAATGTCTTTCAGCCCCCCAGAGTCACCACAAACACAAGTACCCTCTCCACAAGAGGAGGAAGAGGGGGAAATACAGGACACAGACTCCCAAAAAACACAGGCTATCCAACATACTCCCTGACCCATGGGATAATTATGATGTGGCCTGCCTGATCCAAATACCTAATAAAGCGTCACCTCCAGATGGCATGTACTCACCCCACAATGTCATCCAAAGAGCCATGCACATTACAGAGAAGCCAACTGACTTCCTAGTGGAAACGCTTTTGTGCACAGTGTGTACAATTCGATCTCTCTCAATGATTGGCTCCATACTCAGTATAGCAAAAGTAATCTTCAAGGACCCAGCCAAATCCAGGGTCCTAGCTCTTCGCATGGAAAAGAAATACAGGCCAGGTCCAACTGACCCTATTTGCATATGAGGACAATCTCCCAGCACATTCCCTAGTTGTCAGCTCAGCCAGGAAAAGAGCTGCAGCACAAGGTATTTGAGAAAGACTCCTCCGCAAGACAAAGAATGCAAAGGAATTGTTGCAGCAGGTACAAGAGTAGCAGCAGGACACACAAATCGCTGGAAGATCGCCATTCAGTTGGCCTGCTCTCCAGATACTATTGGGCAATCTGGGATGGGATGAAAGATCTAAGACAAGCGACAGAGCTGACACTACTGCAAGGGGCATCAATACATTAATTATGGACATGCATGGCTATGCATATCCAGGTTCAAACCAGAGATGCAGCAGCATATTCTTGATGTCCCATTCGATCGGTAAACCCTCTTTGGGCATGCTGTAGACACACAATTATAGAAAATACACAAAAGACACTGTTACAGCCAAATGCACTGGTGCCTTACAAACAACACCTCAAAAGCAACAGTCCTTTCGACTTTACCAGGAGTGAGGGGCAGCAAAAGTCTCCACCTCAGAAAACATCACACATCAGTGCCAGAAACAGCAGTATCAACAGAAAGGGTTTGAATACTATTGTGGAGGATACAAAACAAGTGCCAAGGTAAAGGTACTCCCGACAGGGGCACCTCTACACCACTAGCTAGATGACTCACCTACACTTCCCCTAGACACCAAAACACCTGTCAGGGGAAGGCTATAACAATTCCACCAGTTGTGGCCAACCATCACATCAGATCCAAGGGTACTGCAAGACATCAGGCAGGGATATTGCCTAGAATTAACTCAATAACCAGCAAATATCCTGCCAAAATGGCAGGCGTTAAATCCACAACTTCTACATCTGCTAAAAGAAGAAGTAAAGGCATTACCACAAAAAGGCACCATAGACCCAGTCCCACTCAAACATAGAAACAAAGGAGTATACTTTCTTTATTTCCTCATACCAAAGAAGGATGGATCACTACACCCCGTTCTAGACCTGCGACCACTCAATCGCTGCATACTGTCTGAACACTTCCATATGATCACATTGCTAGATGTAATACCACTACTACAAGAGGGTGACTTCATGACTGCATTAGACCTGAAGGATGCCTACTTTCACATTCCAATCCACCCAGTACACCTCAAACGTCTACAGTTTGTGGTAAATGGGCATCTTTATCAATTCAAAGTGCTACCTTTTGAATTGACAACAGCCCCAAGGGTGTTCACAAAATGTTTAGCAGTAGTAGTAGCAAAATTCCGAAGAGAAAACATACATATCTTTCCCTATCTCAAAAACTGGCTCATCAAAAGTCCAACCTAAGTCAGATGTCTAATAGACACGCTAAACACAATGGACCTTCTTCACCAATTGGGTTTCACTATCAATGCAACACAATTGCATCTCCAACTACTCCAGGTACAACTATACCTAGGAGCAATACTCAATTCAGTATCAGGAATAGCTTACCCTATTCCACAAAGGGTTCTCAATCACCAGAACCACCTGAGTCTTTTTCAGCCTCATCGTCACTTACCAGTCAAAACAGTGATTAGCCTACTGGGGATATTGGCATCATGCATAGCGATAGTGCCACATGCAAGACTACTCATGAGACCTCTCCAAGAGTGATAAGCATTGCAATGGTCACAATTGGGGGGGGGGGGGGGGGGGGGCATGGAAGATCTAGTGTTGTTTCACCCAAGGTCCATCAGGCCCTACAATGGTGGAACACCTCAAACATACTGAAGAGAAGAGCCTTCAAGGACCAAATCCCGCAGGTGACAATGATAACCAATGCATCACTCATGGGGTGGGGTGCTCATTTGAAGTACATTGAGGTTTAGGGACACTGAGCCTCACAAGTGTTTGCCGACACAAGGAGGGGCCGCCGCACAGACTTACCAGGACACCCCTGCGCCGCTGGGTCCCTGACGCTGTGGTCGCCCCCGCCGCCGAGCAGTCCACATCGCCGGGCCGCAGAGCGGGGCGGACCACAGTTCCCAGCTTGCCCCGGGACAACATCGCCCACTTCCTGTTTCCTGCGCCTGGAGGCGCACAAAAGGCAGCAGCTCCCACTGTGGAGCGGGGGAGAAACAAGTGTTTGCCGACACAAGGAGGGGCCGCCGCCGAGACTTACCAGGACACCGCTGCGCCGCTGGGTCCCTGACGCTGTGGTCGCCCCCGCCGCCGAGCAGTCCACATCGCCCGGCCGCAGAGCGGGGCGGACCACAGTTCCCAGCTTGCCCCGGGACAACATCGCCCACTTCCTGTTTCCTGCGCCTGGAGGCGCTCAAAAGGCAACAGCTTCCTCCGCGTCGCGGACGCGCGCGGGCATCGCCGGGCGGAGCCCGGGCAGAGGGCTGGCCGTCTGTGGCCGTCAGGGGACGACAGAGGACAGGACAGGCCACGTCCCTAAAACTTGTGGCTCCAGAATGGATAAGAGAAAAATACAGACCTCAATTACAGGGAGCACTAGTAAAGTTAAAATTGCACGAAAATCTAATGCTTCTGAAAATATCATGACTTATCTAACATCAGCGGTGGGGAAGCTAAATAAAGAAATTGTAGAGAAAGAACGGGAACTCGGGCTAGATAGTGCATCCGTAGACCCTGTAGAGTCTCCTATACTTCTGAGACAACCGATACCTCTAGACCCAAGATTAATATTGTTACTGTAAACGATATTGTACATGAGCATCAAAATATAATATGTCAAGAAGACCCCAAAGTAGACACAGATTTGAATGAGCACGACCAAACTCTGGAGGGGGAAGTACAAAATATGCAAAAGGCCAGAAGAATCGGAAAAAAACATAAAACCCAATCCCAGCGAAATAGACATAAAACAAAACCACGGCAACCTCCAACTAAGTTTGAAAGTACGATAAAGGAAATTATTGAAAGGGTCCTAACAGATACCATTGAAACAACATTGATTAAGATCTCCAATGATATCGTGGAAACGCTAAAAGACTGTGTCTCTGATCTATTGGGCAGATGTGATAGAATGAATACACTGTTAATCAAAAAGGTCACGGAGCATTTATCCTTGGAGCCACAGCAGATTCTAACTCAACAAGCTCAACCAATGGAAGTGACAAAAAACAGTGACCCAATAATCTCACATTTGTCCCCTTTACCTCAAATACCTATTCTGGACATTATAACTAAAACCAAAACATCTGACAAAGTATCACATATACCTTTCCAGAACACGTCTAAACCCCAGTACAATAAAAGAGTTAATCTCAATGAAGAGGATCTACCTAAAGGAACTAGCCAAGGCCCTGGAAATGGACAACGTCCAAAACCTTTGGCCAATTTACCACCAGAGGCTACACCTTTTGTGGCTGTATTGGTCAATGTCCCGATACTCAAACCTGGAGAGATAGAAACCCAGGCCACCCTAATGGAAAATATAAAGAGATGGAGCAACACAAACTGCTCAGGTCCAAGGGATGTTTCATCATTTATAAGTACGGCAAGAAGAGTGGCTTGGCTGGGATCCACAGGAAAATGCTTCCCTAATGACTGTGTCATAATAAACTTCAACAAACCTCACGTTTGTACCAGGCTATTCTGGGATGCGACTAACATAACACCGGGACAAATTCGAGCAGACCCTCTGGGTTTCTTCTATCCCCATCCACAGCAACAAACTCTCCTGCAGAATACGAATGCAGGAACTAGTATCCCAAGACATAACACTCGCCTAGCTACCTGGGCAACACAGCCACCAAGTTTCCAAATGAATTACACCAAAAAACGTACTGTGGATACTGTTACTAACCTGGAACTGATAAATAGATTTGCAGCCTTATCAGATCTTGATGAGAACAACTGACTGTCTTACCAAGAGAGGGAGGAGGAACAGATTTGTGCAACCCCCAATAACTTGCCGACAGAAGGGAGAAACTTGAAAATAATGACTTGGAACATTGCTGGTCTCCGATCTAAAAGGGAAGATAAATTATGGTTAGAGACTATAAAACAGTATGATGTGGTTGCGTTTCAGGAAACTTGGGACACTGAATGTAATTTCTGGGTAGAAGGTTATGCATCCCATTTTTTACCAGCCCAAGAGTCACACATAGAGAGAAACAAGGGAGGGCTAGGGTTCTTAATCTCAGTGAATCATATGGGGACGATGAAAGTATTAAATGCAAATTCCCCTACCTGTTTAGTCTTGGAGGTACACATGTGTACCGGTGAAAAAATTCTATATGTTAATTTTTATAATGCTATAGACGGCACACATGGCAGCGATAATATTGTAATGCTGACTAAATTTTTAAATGAGTATAAAGAGGGTCAATCTACTTTTGTTCATTTTATACTTTTGGGCGATTTTAACACACACTTATGCGAGTTGAATTGTCAGTATGGAGCCTGCTTGGAAGATGATTATTTGGCCCATTCGCACTTTGAACACTCGGCTAAAGGGGGTGCCCTAGAAGAACTTCTGATAGATATAGATCTTTCAGAACCAGAATTTGTAAACCCCAAAGATAGAGTGGCAACATATAGTGCGAGGGGCAGTAATACAATCATCGATTTTATTTTTGTGTCACCAAGCATGCTTAAGAATGTTATCTTTTATAATGCACTACAGTCGACAATCAGCGACCATAACCCGGTAATTATGGAATTAATTAACAGCAACCCAACCATAATAAATAATGGAACCCAACCTAATTATTCTATAAAAGTTTGGGCCCATGACCAGGGTAGACGGGTTAAATGGTCTAAGATTATTCCTGATGACTTTTTTAATGAACTATGTGGAAAAGTGGGAACAGAAATAAGTATTTGTAGAGACCCACTGACTGTTGGAGGGAATATCAAAAATGCCTTTGAAATAATATGTAAAAATGCAGCACAGTCACTTACGTGTAAACCGAACCATAAGCCTCGCAAAGTGCACGGGTGGTTTAATGCGGAGTGCTCAAAGGCCCATAAAACCCTGCTAGACTCTCTAAAAAGTACACCGCGAGACACCTTAGAAGTGACTAGATTGAGGAAGATGTATAAAATGACGGTTGAGGCACGTAAGAAAGAAATTAAGGCAAAGGCCTGAGAGTCACTCTATAATAGATCAACCCTGAGGGATAGTGCAAAGTTCTGGTCCATAGTGAACACGCCTCTGTTTAATGGTAGGGAAAATGAGGTGCTGGAGGTCAACATTACAGAGAAGCAATGGCTGGACCATTTCGAGACTATCTATGGCAGTAACATCGCTATACATCCATTCACCCCTACAGAACCTACGATCTCAGAAATCCCGCTGAGATTTTCGGTGAAGGAAGTGCAAAAAGCGATAGAAGACACTGCGGGTGGTAAGGCCCCTGGCCCGGACGGGGTCCCTGCAGATATGTATAAGGTACATTCCCACATATGGTCTGTAGTCCTTGCAAATGTTTTTAATTTAGCATGTATGGACAACTCTAGTATACCTTCCTCCTGGTCCCACTCCATTATAATTCCCATATTTAAACAAGCATTTACAATGCAACGGTTTCGCCTTTGTAAAAGTTTGAGCTATTGGCATTGTAAATGACAAATTTTGTATTTATGTGTTGGTTTTGAAAGCAGATAAATAAATGGCATTGTCATTTACAATGCCAATAGCTTAATCTCTCACAAATGCGAGACCTATTGCATTTGCACACAGACAGAGCCACAGACACAGACAGAGCCACACACACAGACAGGGCCACACACACAGACAGAGCAACACACACAGACAGAGCAACACACACCAACAGAACAACGAATTAAGCGACAGGGGAGCAATGAATTATGTTTAAAAGTTGAATGAATTATGAGGCAAGATATTATGAAACATAATGCAGTCCATATTTTGATAGTATTTCATTATTTGGTCATTTTTGCACATGGGAATGATGTCTGGGCAAAGATTATGTGGTAAATCTTTAATTAAGAGAAAAAGAACTGCAGCCAAATAATTTCAATGGCCCTGAAGATAGTAGACGTACCAATGTAGGAAACGCAGCTCTATACACCCACTTCAGCAGCGTATCAAGTGACATCCCACAACATTTCTTTTCACGCCAGCAAGATTCTCATATGAATAAAAATTAAAGGCACCTTTATTGTTCAATCACCTTGGGCTCCAGCACGGTTATTTGGCGGTGCTACAGCACCCCCTTCAAACCTACTTCCAGCGTCTATGTTACATATTAGAGATCTGTATACAAAGGTTGTTTGGTTCTGACTTTTCAGAGGGAGGAAGGTGTTATCCTCACTTCCTGCCAGAAGAGCTCCTCAGGTGGCTGATCGGTCAACCTCTTTCTCCGGAGCAGCCATACTAGCAACATTGATATGTGGAAACCTGGCCATGGGCCAGCCAGGGGTTTGAATGAAGCCCCCGAGGCTGAGAAAGAAACTGACAGTGGAGCAACTGTCAGATTCAGATCAACAACAACTCTCTCTCTCTCTCTCTCTCTCTCTCTCTCTCTCTCTCTCTCTCTCTCTCTCTCTCTCTCTCTCTCTCTCTCTCTCTCTCTCTCTCTCTCTCTCTCTCTCTCTCGAGAGAGAGAGAGAGAGAGAGAGAGAGAGAGAGAGAGAGAGAGAGAGAGAGAGAGAGACACACACCCTAACCTCCTTTTCTAATAAAGGCTACTTCACAACACGATGACCGGCCCGCCTCTGAAACCGCATCTTACACTCACCAAAGCCTAAAAATCGTCTCAAAGAAAATGCCATGACTAGCAACGCCGAAAGCGGTTACACAGCGCATGTGCGACAAAAACGCAAACAAAACTTTATTACACAGCAGAGACGAACACAAAAGTACACAATGGGAATCGGACCACGAAGAAATAAAGAAGAAATGGTTAATCACGAGGTAACACTCAATGATACAACGTTTGAAACGTGAAACATTAATCTGGCTTCCATGGAACTGATGTGCACCTATCGCTCGCATACTTGCACCTAGCACCACCCACTGTGCGAGACCCACACTTCAGTAGTCACCACCAAACGACATGAACACAATTCCCCTATAGGTTCAAAACAAAGACAACTCCCATCCAATCACGCACCCTATACAATGCAGTTAGCTATTAGAGTGGGTAAATGCTTTAGTGCCCCACAATGGAATCATACGCGGTATACAAATGCTACAATATGACCCCTCCTCCAATCCATAAGGCTCCTCGACTTCTTGACCCATTAAATAGTTGTTGACAACCGTCAGACAGCTCAGCATCTGATGCCCCATCCCAGTAAATGTCCCTATATGCCTTAAAACCTAGTAGACTAGCAACAATCCACCTATCATAATAGTTTTTAGTGCTAAAGCCACCCTGTCCTTGATCCCCGTCCATAGCCTGGATCATAAGATGACCTTTAATCCTCCCTCTACATTTTCCAACTAATAACGACATTCTCGTCAACAGAACGACCCACTCACCACTCCCCACACACCAGTCCCCTTAAGACCTCCAACTTCGAAACAGCAACGCCGAAAGCGGTTGCACAGTGCATGTGCGACAAAAACGCAAACAAAACTTTATTACACAGAGAGACGGACACAATGGGAATCGGACCACGAAGAAATAAAGAAAAAATGGGTAATACTTAGGGAATTAAAAAAAACTAAAGTGATAAGTCAATGAAACAGAACAACTCCAACTAGAGGAAAATAAGCTTAATATTGAATAAAGTAAATAGAAGGCTACATAATTCCGGAAATATGTCATGGAAAATGAAGACGGACTACCCACGAGGACGCTACTCAAGGAAATCGAAACACAAAAAAAGTGAATGGCAGTTAAAATTCAGAGACTCAACTCAAAGGAATAAAGGACGCCTGCGCTTGGAATTGTATTCGTATAGGTTGTTTCGAAAAAGCAACACTCAGTTCACAATACCGGGCTCAGTTACTTGCCTTTCCTCTCCGATGAAGTCCGACGGTCTCTTTCTATTTTCAGTACCGTAGTTCTCCGTCTGACTTGAACTGGAAGTTCAAACGGCAATGCGTGCTATGTTATAAGCTGCAAAGTGATCAGCCAGGGGGGGGGGGGCGGGAACGGGCACAGGACGGGCGGGAACGGCGTACGGACTGCGGGAGGCAGGGGGGGGGATAAATAAAGCACCACGAGCACAGGGAGGGAGGGGGGCGGGAACGGGCACAGGACGGGAGGGGAGGGGGGCGGGAACGGGCACAGGACGGGGGGGGGGCGGGAACGGCACACGGACTGCGGGGCCATTCATGCCTAAAATAATAAATAAAGCACCACGAGCACAGGGAGGGGGGGAACGGGCACAGGGGGAGAGGGAGGGGGGGAACGGGCACGGGGGGGGGGGGGCGGGAACGGCGTACGGACTGCGGGGCCATTCAGGCCTAAATAAACAAGTCACCAAAATCCCCTTCCTTCCTCCCGCACCCCCAAAAGAGGGAACAAATAAAAAAAAATTCAGCCGATGAATAGTTCGTGTGTGCGCCACGTCACAAATTCAGAGCTGCGCGTGGCTCGCGCTCTTTAAGTCTCCGTGAATACCCCAAATCTGCGCCGCAAAAATCAAATCGTGGGCTTCCCCGACAGGCCGCCGCCTCAGGCCTGGGGGTGTGGACCAGGCCTGTCGACCTTCCGCTGGTAAAGAACTCGCGGCCTACTTCAAAAGTCCCACGGTTAAAATACGTCATCCCACCTGGGAAACGTTTGTTGACACGCCGCCTCTCGGGCCTCTAACCCCGCGGCGGCTGCCTCTCGGGCCTGGGAGTTGCCGGCTCACCGCGCACACATGAAAACCATCGACGCTTCCCATGGAAAGTGATCGGGACCGGTCGGACAGGCTCCCGCGCGGGCGAGGCGGGCTCCGAGCGCGTGGCCGGGAGCGCCCGCAGACTGCGCCAGGCCGCTGTGCATGGCGTTACCAGGACCCAGGCGGCAGGCCCGTGGCTTCCGACGCAATGGGAGGAGCGGGTGAGGCTGGCCGTCCCAGGTGTTGTACGAGAGCTGTAAATACGGGCTGCTTTGTTTTGGACATATTAGGCGGATGTGGGCGATCAAACAAATTAACACCACGAGTCAAGCCGAGGGTCCAGCATGGCTCCAAGCACGAGCCAAGAAAGTGTTTGGAATGCAGATAGTACAATCTACATTTAAAACTACGCTGAAGTTTTCAAAATTCAAATTTCCGGTCACAAGTCCTAAACAAGTCAGGTCCCGGGCCGTGCTGTGATTGGCTGACGTCACGGGGATGTCCCGGGCCGGCAGCCAATCGCAGCGCGGCCCGGGACAAAGGGGCGGGGCTTAAAAAAAGCACCAGAAACGCCCCCGAATCGCGTTTTCAAGAGAAAGCGCGATTGACAGCCTCTGTCTCCCAATGGCTAGCCTCCATTTATGGACCTAGCCAATTGGAAACAGAGGCGGTCTGAACATCCCTACTGAAAACAAAAGTTTTCAAACTGGGAGGGGCACTACGTGCCCCTCGCCAGTTCGAAACCTAAAAAGGCCAAAGGGGAGACCCAAGGTGTTACAGACCGATATCATTGATTGACTCGTCTTTCAAGATATTAGGTAAGGTCATCCTAGAAAAATCAGCAAGTGGGAAAAAGAAAATGAAATATTGTGTAACGCCCAATACGGATTTAGAACTGGGAGAGGCACGGAAGATCAGTGCCTTAATTTGTACCTGACCGTCAGTAAATATACCGTTGCCTCCAGGGGGGTCGATCCATTTGGCTTTTTTGGACCTGTCCACAGCCTTCGACCTAGTAAATAGGTCGAAGCTGTGGACAATGCTTTTGGAGTTGGGTATGGACCGGGCACTTGTAAACTTTTTAGCATACCTTCATAGAGACCTGAGAGCATCAGTGCGTATGACATCGGACGGGAAATGGACTGCTGGGTTTAGATCAGTCAGAGGTGTGCGCCAGGGGTGCATTCTGGCCCCCATGCTGTTCTCCTTGTATATCAACTCACTGAACAAAACTCTATCTTCAGTCACTCCAGATATACCCAGCATGGGAGGGATTCCACTACCTGTCCTGTTATATGCCGATGATACGGTCCTAATCTCTAGAACCCCAAACGGCTTACAGCAGCTCCTTGATTCTTTTGGGGCCTTTATGCAGAAGTTAGATCTGGTAGTGAACATGGAAAAATCACATGTCATGTCACTGGGGAAAGGGAAGAAAAATACAAAAACCCTACGCTGTAATGGCGTAGTGCTGTCAAAAGTCAAAATATTCACCTATCTGGGAGTAATATTCGATGACATGGGCTCCTGGACCCCCCAGATTGCAAATAAAGCAATGGCAGTGCGAAGATCGTCGGCTGCCATACTGGGTTTTGCGAAAAGGTTGGGAGGGAAACCCATAGAAGCCATACTGACCTTGCATAGAGCTAAAACATTGGCTCTAGCAAGGTATGGTGCTGCGATATGGGGTTTTAAAGATCCTACCCTAATACAGAAAGAAGAGAACAGATTTCTGCGTCTACTATTGGGCTTACCACACTCTACCCCATCTTTCGCAGTACATACGGAACTTGGGATAGGCTATATTGATGACACACTTAAAATGGCCCCATTACTCCTCTGGATGAAAATATGGCTGAACCCAAGTTTAACATTAAACCATAAAGTTATTAGCGATTGTATGGGGCGAGACAGAGTAAAAGATATACAATGGCTGACACACATTAAAGCTACCGCCACACAATTGGGCCGGCCTGAACTTTATTATAATCCCGAAAGCCTGAGCAAAGATGACATTTCCTGGGTAAAAGTACACTTCACGAATAGCAGAAACCTTTACCGTGAAGCCCAGGAAATTGAGAAATCAACAGTAAGGGCACATTATTCATTGGAATCTACTATGACAATACAACCCTACCTAACAATCGTGAATAGACCCTACCACCGATGGCTTTTAACGAAATTTCGTTTTAATCAGGTGCATTTGTTACTGGGTGAATATACGAAATGGTGTACTCCAAGGGAAAATGATCCATGTAAATGTGACAGCTTCTCGGCTCAAGACTTGATACATATAGTATTTTTTTGCCCTTTTTTTGCAGAGGGCAGAAAGAAATATATTATACCACTTTTGAGGGACACGAGATTTAAGCAGGTGAAACCTGCTTTGATGTTCTTACAATTTATGGTGTCCCCTATAGTGATGTTTGGGGTTGCAAACTTTTTGGTAACATCTATACGTGCTAGACGGAATAGACTGATGAGAACCCCAATGATGGAATGTACACAAGGTTAGTATAATTTTATTCTTCAAGAGTAGTCGATTTTGGATTATAAGGAATTAAGTAACCCTGTAAAATGAAATTATAGATAACTTCTGTTAATATGAGATGTTACGAAAAAATGAAGCTTTTTAATGTTTTTTAATTGTTTCATATTTAATTGTTTCTCACTTGTTTTTAAATAATTACTTCCCAGCAATTGCTCTATAATGAATTGAATTGATGATGTGTGTATATTTGTATGTGTAGTATACTTTTATGATTTTAAATTAATCGAATAAAGTATTTTTGACTCTGACTCACTGAGCCTCACAACAACAGACAATACACATCAACATGCTGGAGCTTCTAGCCATCTACTTGGCTTTCAAAGCATTCCTAACAAACATTTCAGGGAAACTGTCCTTCTCCGAACAGACAATATGACTGCAATGTATTATATCCAGAAACAAGGGGAGGACCCATTCCATACAACTGTCACAACTAGCACAGACCATATGGAAATTGACAAACAAACACCAACTTCTCCTCCTGGCACAATACATACCAGGGTAGGAAAACTCCATGGCAGACCTGCTCATCAGGACACAGAAACAAGTTCATGAGTGGGAAATACACACTCCATTACTGCAACAATACTTCTGTCTGTTGGGAACCCCAGTAAAAGACCTGTTCACCACTACCAAATACTCAAAATGCCAAAGCTTTGCATCCAGATACCAACACCCACTATCCAAAGGGAATGCTATATGGATGAACTGGTCAAGGATATTAGCTTACGCTTTTCTTCCTCTCCCACTCATTCCATACATAGTCAGGAAAGTGAGACAGACTTCGATGACCCTAATACTAATTGGTCCCACATGGGCTCTTCAGCCAAGGTGCACAACGCTACTCGAGCTATCCCTTGTACCTCACAAGAAACCACTCAACTATCCAAACGTTCTCACTCTCAGCAGGGGCAGGTTGAGATATCCCAATTCACAACAGCTCAATCTTGCGATCTGGCTCTTGAGGTCATAGAGTTTGGATACTTAAATCTCTTTGTAGAGAAGGGCTGAAGACCTACCACAAGGGCTTGCTACGCAGTAAAATGGAAACGTTTTGTTCACTACCGTACATCCTTAAACATTATCCCTTCTTCACCAACAGAACAACAACTAGTCTGTTACTTGGTATACTTACAAAAGGCACATTTGGTATATACACCAATACGCGTGCATTTAGCAGCCACTGCAGCATTTCTACAAAACAGGAGCAACAATCGCTTTTCCATATTCCTTTCATGAAAGCCTTCATGGAAGGATTAAAAAGTCATTCTACCACGCACACCTCCAGTACTTGCGTGGAACCTAAACGTTTTTCTTACACGCCTTCTGGGGCCACCATTTGAACCACTTCCTAATTGAAAATTAAAATTGGAACATGGAAGGTGGCTTTCCTTGTAGCAATAACATCTCTACGAAGGGTTAGCCAAATACTGCGCTCACTGTGGAAGAACCATACTTTAAAGTGTTCTCAGAGGGGGCGTGGCCAAGATGGCGGGGTGAGCGGACGCTTCCTCCCGTAGCTCCTCCGGCCCGGCTCAGCTCGAGCCCCGTTTTCTGCGCTTCTCTCCCCCCGCAGCTGCCCTGCGGGTGAGAGGACTGTGCCGGAGTTCCTGGTGCACATATTGATACTACTTTGACTCCTATCGCCCCGGAGGAAGTACCCCGTAAGTTTGATCGAAGATCGGAGCACGGAGGAGAGCCTGGGAGGCGGAGCGAATTGCAGTGCTGTCCAGGCGCCTCGGCTGGGCCTGGTGCTGAAAGCTGGCGATCCCGAGGGATCGGACCCGCCGCGCTCCGAAGAATAACAGAGCCCTCCGGCCGAAGCCTACGCGACCGGTGTCGCCGATACACAGCGGACTTTGGACCTTAGCTGGCGCTTTGGCCCTTCACTACCGACGACGGTGCATTGTGCGGCGCGGACCCCGGATCTGGTGGCGAAGGCCGGAGGCATCTACACGGCAGCCGGCCTGGGTGGACCCGCAGATGCAACTGTGAGACACTGGCTGCGGACTTTCCTTGATTATTGTGCCCCGGGGGTCGCCGGTGGTCTCGCCAGCCCGGGCCGCTCTCCCTGGCCCCGCCCTGCCGCCATCTTATCCCTGAAGAGCTGGAGTTGGCGACCTCCACCCGTGCCTCTAGCGGGCGGGCGCCTACTTTCGCCTTGGCTCCTGAACTAATTTCCCGAGGGGTGCACTGCTGAGAGACCCTGACTTTGGCCCCCGATCGCCACCCTGGTCGGAACCACGACTGTCTCGCCCCGGCCTGGGTCGCCATTTTGTCGCTTGTGACGCAGCACCCTTGTCTTCGGCAGGGTCTCCACATCTGGTGCCCACGGGCGACTGGGCGCATCTGCGGCGGCCGGCCCTGAGCCTTGCCCACTGCAGCGGCCACGATGACTGGGAGAGGAGGCTCGAAAAGGGGAGACCGCACCCTGCCGGACATGCTCAGCAGGGCCCAGCAGCTGCGGGACAGAACACAACCGTCGCCGGGATCCTCCCGGGCCTCGGCAGACGCAACTGGAGGCGAACCGCCGGTCACGAGGTCCTTTATGGAGGACTTATTTAGCTCCCTCAAGGAAGACTTCCAGACACTAAAGAAGGAAGTGGCCAGCGAGGTCCGAGAAGTGCGCGGCCTCCCCCTCCAGAGGGATGTGGCGGCTTCGGGATACTCTTCTACATAAGAAGTCGGTTGTGAAGCGAGTGGAGGAGGTCATTCAGGATTATTTGGTCCACAATGGCAACTCCGACACGTCTCAAGCGAAGCAGTGGGCAGCCTTGAAGGCGGTCCTCAGGGGGGAATTTATCTCCATCTCCTCGGCCGAGAACAGGGAGCGGCAATGTAAGAGGGACGAACTGACTGCGCAGGTCAGGGAACTTGAGCAGGTTCACCGCCGTACAGGGGCTCCTCGAGTTTGGAGGCAGCTGAAAGCGGCGAGGAAACTCCTTTCTGCGCTGGACCTAGATCGGGCGGAATATGCTGCGTTGCGTCTGAAGCATGCCTTTTACACGGGCGGGGACAGATGCGGTAAGCTCCTGGCCCATCGGCTCAGGGCTGCACAGCAACGCAATGTGGTGAAGGAGCTAGTGGGTGCAGACGGGGTTTCTGTTTCCGGTGACGCGGAGGTGGCGGACTCCTTTCGTAGCTTCTACGAAGCGTTATATGCCGCGGAGCCCTCCTCACCGAGGGACGCTGAGGACTATCTGGAGTCTGTGACCCTCCCGGTGCTAGAGCCCGCCCAGGCGGGCCACCTAGAGAGGGACATCCATGTGGAGGAAGTCATCTCCGCTATAGCATGATTGAAACACGGTAAAGCCCCGGGCCCGGATGGTTACACGGCCTTGTTCTACAAGACCTTCTGCTCCGCTGTGGCACCAATCCTGGCTCGCCTGTTCAACTCCTTCTCCGAACCGGGCGCTATCCCGCCGGACCTTCTTTCCGCGACTGTGTCGGTTATTCCGAAACCCGGGAAGGACCGGACCTTGTGTGGTTCGTATAGGCCTATTTCGCTTCTGAATGTTGATCTTAAGCTCTATACAGGGATCCTAGCGTCCAGGCTTGGACTGCACCTACCGGGCCTGGTGGAGGCGGACCAAGCTGGCTTTGTACCCGGTAGACAGACAGTTGACAACACCAAGAGAGTGACGCACATATTAGAAAAGGCCTCGCGCGTCCCGGGGGAGCGGATGTTGCTGTCGGTCGATGCGGAGAAGGCCTTTGATAGAGTTCATTGGCCGTACCTTGAGCTGGTTCTCGGGAAACTGGGAATCGGCGAGAAGTTCCGCACCATGGTCTTCAATTGTTATAAAAGACCATCAGCATCGGTACGGGTCAATGGGCACAGCTCTGGTAGTTTTGTCATTGAGCGCGGTACGAGACAGGGCTGCCCCCTCTCGCCGCTTTTGTTCGCCCTCTACATGGAGCCGTTTGCCCAGAGGATTCGCGATAATCCGGACGCTATTGGGGTTAAGATGGGTCAGTATACCCATACTGTTAGCCTTTATGCGGACGATGTCCTGCTGACCCTGGATGACCCCAGGAGGTCACTCCCTGCTTGCGTCCAGGAACTGAACGCCTTTGCACGCGTGGCCGGCTTTAAAATGAATATGGCCAAATCGGCTGCCCTGGACGTGTCGCTCGCCGCGGACACCAGGAGAGACCTCCAGCGCCTCTTCCCCATGCAGTGGTCCTCGTCCACGGTGCCATACCCGGGGATCCTGCTAGCGCCTTCGCTGCCTGAAATGGTTAAAGCTAACTACTCTTCCCTTAGCAAGAAGATTAAGGAGGAACTCGGCCGATGGAGCAAGGGCCTGCTTTCGTGGCTTGGCCGTATCGCAGCGGTGAAGATGACGATGCTGCCTCAGATCCTGTACCTTTTTTGCGCTCTACCTCTCCAGCCCCCTGTGGGTTGGATACAGCAAGTGCAGGCTGACATCTCCCGTTTCGTTTGGCAAGGCCGCAGGCCTCGGATGAAGAGGGTTCTCTCCACGCTTGCTCCGGAGGCGGGGGGTCTTGGTATCCCGGATCTCCGGAAGTATTTTCAGGCGGCGCAACTCCGATATTTGGTGGAATGGAGCAGGTGGGAATCTGATAAGCACTGGCTCTTTCAGGATCAGGCGGTAGCGGGCCGTACCCTTCAAGAGGTTCCATTCCTGCGGCGCGCGCATCGCCCGGCTAATCTTTACGCCTCCTTTGTCACCCGGGTTCCCCTGCGGGTGTGGGATGCGGTTTGCGAGCCCCGCGAACTAACTACCTTCCCATCACCGTTTACGCCCATAGTTGGTAACCCGGACTTTACTCCGGGCTTAGAGCCGGGAGCTTTTTCCCACTGGGTGAGTGCAGGTTGCAGGGCACTTTTGCAGGGCAGATTGCGCTACATGCAGGTCCGCCACTGGGCTCTCCAACCCCAAGTGCGCGACGTCGCAGCCCGTCAAATCACACCTTACGAGCGGTGGCTAGTGACCCGGACCTCGGATGCCAAGCTCATTACCGATCTGTATAAATTTCTCCAACCCCCGACGTTTCATTATCATAATCCGAGGAGGGAGCGCTGGCACAGAGAGTTGGGCAGGACCCTGAGTCACAAGGAGTGGGACAAGATCGCATATCGGGCGAGGCACTCTGCGTACCACACTGGGCTGACGGAGACCTTTACTAAGGTGTCCACCTACTGGTATTACACCCCGGAGAGGCTCTACGAGATGCACAAACTCACCGACAAGGGATGTTGGCGGGGCTGCGGACAGGAGGGTACTCTATCGCACATTCTTTGGGATTGCCCGGTACTGACTGCTTACTGGAAAGAGGTCTTGGATGAGGTGGATAGACATTTTGAGATTGAACTGCCACGCTTCCCGGCGTATGTTTTGCTAGGCCTTCCCAACGACCTAATGTACCCGCTGAAGTCCCGCAGGGGTAGACAGATTGCTATTGTGCTAGGCTCAGCGGTCCAAAATATCCTTGTCCACTGGCGCACCTCCACTGCCCCCTCCATCACTGGTTGGCTACATAGACTCTGGCAGGTACTGGGTATGGAGAAGATGTCGCTTACAGTGGCTGGAAATGTAGATCAGTTCGAGGAGCTCTGGCACCCCTTCCTGGCACTACTGTCCACAGAATTCCGGGAGCTCACATGCCCGAGGTACCTGCGCCTTCTTAGGCTGACGCCACAGGCGGCCCCGGTGGATTAGGATGAATGGGGCTGGGGGGATTAGGGGATGGGGGTAGGCTGTTTGGGGCGGATTTTTCTATCACGGGCTATTGGACGGGGATGTTGGGGTATTGTTTCCTTCTTTTTCCTTTTTTCTGGGGACGGGGGGCTCGGAGGGACTGCGTTGTGTTTTGCTGTATTGCAGGAAGCTACTCGCGCTTAGCTTTGGTTGGGAGGTTGGGGAATATAGGAGGGTTGCGCGCACTGCCTTATTGCCTTACAGCTGATGTCTTCCCTTCCCCTCCTAGACCACCGACCTCCCCCTTTTGACCAGAACTGCTGCGACACGTCTCTTTTTCTTTTCATTGTACTGTATGTAACCTTGACCTCCTACTTCCCTTCCCCATGTTTCTTTTGTTTTAATAAAAATGCTTTAAACCTAAAGTGTTCTCAGATAATGTGCGTTTACGCACAAACCCAAAGTTCATACATAAAGTTACATCTCCTTTCAATTTAAATCAAGCTCTAGAGTTACCGGTCTTCTTTCCAAAACCAGAGACAATTGCAGAGCATGCCTTTCATGCATTTGATGTTAAACAGACACTTCTGTACTAGTTGGACCATGAAAAACCCTTCTTGAACACACAACTATTTGTTTTATTTTCAAATCCACATGAAGGAAAGGCTATTTCAAAAGCAAGAAAAGCAAGATGGATTGTCAAATGTATCCAAATTTGTTTTGCTACAGCAAAACGAACATTAACAACTATGCCAAGTCTCATTTAACAAGGAAGAAAGAAGCAAACGTGGCTTTTTGGGAAAATACCACTTAGTGACATTTGCAAAGCAGCAACATGTATGAACCCACATACATTTACAAAATATTATTGTGTGAGGTTTAAGCAAGACAAGAAGCTCTAGTTGGACAGACAGTGCTTCAAACATTATTTCAAACAAACACACTAACTCATTCCTAAAGCCACAGTGAGAGGGGTACTGCTTTACAGTCTATTCATTGCATGTGTATCTGCAGCCAACATGTGCTACAAAATGGAGTATGTTACTTATTCTGTAAGTATCTGTATGAGGCGTCTAATGCTGCAGCATCACATGCACCCTGCCGTCTTCCCGGCAGGTATTAGATGGTGAGAAGAATATAAGAAAATACAGTTTGTTCAACATCAAAGGCTAACTTAGCAGAAAATATCCTCACTCCATATATGGCAGGGAGAAAGAAACATAATCTAACAAAGGAGCCATTGAACAGGTGCAACACTTCGAAACAATGCTGAGCATAAAACTTCCTTGGATACAAGCAACTTGCAGAGTCTGGGCCCAACACTGGATGGCAGGACTATGCATAGCATGTGAATCTGCAGCACTACACGATACGATTAGATGCTTACAGGGTAAGTAATATACTCCTTTAAGGGGATCTCAGATTCACCAAGCCTGAATGCCAGGGATTTCCATCTTGTCCTATTTGTGAACAATGTGGCCCTGCTGTTCTGGACAGCATGCAAACTCCAGACTCTAGTCACCCCTCTAGGCTTACTTCAGAGGATATCTGTTCATGCACTCCAGTGCTACGAAAAGCCGCTCCGGTATCAGAACTGACTTATCAAGAAGAGAAAATCTAACATTTTAGCTGAAATCCTCTGTACTTTTTATAGTGTGACCCACCCACCATGGCTGCAGTCCTCAGAACTCTGGGATATGAAATCCAGTTTTCCCCAAAGTGAGTTTCTACATCTTTCTTTGTGGCTGTAGTAATGCAGTATTGTGCATAGCGTAGTAATGTAGTATTGTGCATAGCATTGAATGAGGATTGTAGAATATAGAATGTTCTTGTATTCTGTATTCCTTATAAGTAAAGAATGTTAGAATCAGATGAGGTGTAGCAGAGTACGTGTTCACAGCTGTACCTGTTTGCTGGAAGAGGTTACCAATAAACAGCTATTTCGCTTTAAGAGTGTTACTGAGTATTTGCTACAGAATATGGCGACGAGTGGGAGGTAACCTCGAACGAATCCACGTTATTTTCTACAACTTGGAATATAGGAGGTTATATTTGGACTTTTATTCAACTACGAAACATCCAGCATCTTAAATAAAGGAAGCTTGAACATTTTAACTGCAACAACTACGTCTCCGGTAAGCATAATAAAGATTTTCTTGAGAAAAAAAAAGAATTCTTAAGTATCTGCTTGCCTGTTGCTGCAACTGTTAACTCTCTTAACTAAGAGTTGTGTTGTTTCAAAGATGAGCGTTCTGGAGGCTCGAGCTGCATTGTCCGTGAGCTCTTCTTCATGACGTCTCGCCGCTTTGGCCTACGCAGACACAAGTGCGCGCACTGATGTCATCACGAAGGTCGTAACCTTACGTAGCGCCATCTTGAAACTCAGTTACCTGATGTAAGGAAATCCGGGGAACGGAAGGACTTACCAGAATATCGCCTTGGGGGAAATGCCATCTCGGGTCCTGTATTCAGCCCGGGATTCGAAACTACCAATACCATCCTCCTCTCCTGTTTTCTCGCAGAGAAACGCTGCAGAGGAGAATCACCCAGAAGTGACCCCAAAGGACACCGGAAGCAGCGGAGTCTGCCCAATGAAAGACGGTCGAGGGAAAAGGGAGGCGTCAGAGACCGGTGGCGCGAAAAGAGGAAGAAGGAGACCGAATGAGCACGAAGAAGAAGAGCAGGACCCGAGGAAGAAGACGAGGGACCCGAGGAAGAAGACGTGGGACCTGAAAAGGAAAACGCGGGACCCGAGCGCGAGGAACCAGGATCTGCACTACCAGACGCAACAACCCCAGCAAGCCAGGAAGAAGCAGAGAAGAGCTGGTGTGAAGACTGGTTGTGCCCGGAGGATGCTGGGGAGCGGCCACAGAGCCGGTGAGTACTAGCGGCTCAAGGGTACCAGGAGGTGGGTTGCGGGAAGCGGGTGGGAACGTCGGGTGGAATCAAAAATTAGCTAGCATTCGCGCCAAGAATTTTCAATTCTATTAAGGACACGGAGGCGAGGATTATGCTTCTCTTTCTTTACTGTATAAACACAGCAGCCAATAAACATACAGTTTAGTGCAATAAAAACCTCAAAGTCCATGGTGCTTGGCGTAGCCACGCCCCCTTTAGCACCCATAAGAGCCTAGGACACACCTTCAGCTTCCTCTTTCTTTGCGCGAACTGCACAAGTCCATGAAGCAAAACAGTCTATAACTTCTCCAACATGGAAAAAAACGGAACCCTGGTCCAACATCATTCTCCAACGGAAGACTTCTTACTCCTTGTTCTTGTCATTGCCTGGAAAAAGCGAAATAGACAACCCGTAACTGCTTTAAACAACAGAGTATTCATAAACAACGGGTGGGCAAGCATGATCATACAATGAACATAGCCGGGTGGGATAATCCTCGCCTCCGTGTCCTTAATAGAATTGAAAATTCTTGGCGCGAATGCTAGCTAATTTTTGATTCTATTACAGGACCGGAGGCTTCAGATTATGCTAGTTCAAAGCTGTATTGAATACCATAGAGGTAATGTCTCCCACCGGCTTATAATAGAACTGTCTGAATGTAGATTCAGACGACCAATCTGCACAATGCATTATATCTTGAACATTAGCCCCCAACAGAAATGATTTTGAAGCCATGGCACCTCGCACCGAGTGCGCCCGAACAATTGAACATCAATACCAGACTCCTTCATAATAAATTTCAACCATCTTGCGATAGTAGCCGAGGACACAGGCTTAAAGAGTTTCTGCACAGCTATCAAAAGCTGCGTGACCCCCGTGGGTCTTATGGAGCGAGTACACTCCTCGTATGATTTCAAGCATCGGACCACACATAATTTTGGATTACTAGGAAAAGCATTGTATTCAATGTGTCTAGACAGTGTTTTTGTGCGACCTGTGATAGTAAAAGAAACTCCTTCCGGAGTAAATACTCTACCTGCAATATCCAAGGCGCGAACGTCCGATGATCTTCTGCACGCCGACAAACATAACAACATCGCTAACTTTGCTGACAACTGCTTCCTAGACAGCAAGTCGTTAGACGGCCAGTTGTCCAGAAATTTAATAACCACAGAGACATCCCAAAGCCCAGAATACTTGGGCTTGGGAGGATTCGCCATCCGAACGCCTTTAAGCAGTGTACAAACCAAGGGATGCATACCCACTGGTTTCCCATCAATGTGAACGTGTCCCGCCGAAATAGCCGACCGGAAATTGTTCACGGATCTGTAGGCCAAACCGCTAGTGGCTTTGTCGGACAAGAAATTTACAATGTGAGAAATTCCTGCCCCCACGGGATCCAGATCCCGTTCCACGCACCAACATAACCAACTCTTCCAGGCTGAAGAGTACCTTTTCCTCGTGGAGGGAGCCCAGGCTTGCTTAATGTAATCGCTAGCCGCTCCCGAAATTCCAGGCACGTGCCACCGTTGCCTGAAAGCCTCCATGCCATCAGCGTGAAGCCCCGGGACGTGATTAGCGGGTGTCGCTCCCGTGCTGGTCCCAGCAATAGTGTCTCCGACCATGGAAGCCTCCTGGGGAGGTCGCAACACATCTCTAACAGCATCGGGAACCATGGTTGCGACTGCCACAGAGGCGTCACCAGAATCACCTCCGCCTTCTGTTTGAGAATATGAGAGGCCACTCGTGGGATCAATAGAAAGGGGGGAAATGCATAGTTCACCGCCCCCGACCAGTCCTGCAAGAAGGCATCCGTCGCCTCCGCTGCCGGATCCGGCCTCCAGCTGAAAAACCTGGGAAGTTGACGGTTCAGTCTGGACGCAAATAGGTCTATCTGGCAGGGACCCCACAGATCCTGCAACCAATGGAATACCCTGGGTAACAGCTGCCAATCGCTGTAGTCGCGAAGGTGTCTCGAGTTCCAGTCTGCTACTACATTGGATTGCCCTGGAATATATTCCGCAATCACCGAGATCTGATGACTGAGACAATAATGCCAAAAATCCTAGGCTATCTCCACCAGCATGAACGATCTCGTTCCCCCCAGCTTGTTTATATATCGAACCGCAGACACGTTGTCCATCCGAAGGAGGATGCAACACGAGTGTTTCTGGGGTGAGAGCGTTCTGATCGCGAAGGAGCCCGCTAGGAGCTCCAGACAATTTATGTGCAACTTTAGTTCCTCTTGCGACCATCTTCCTCCTGTGGAAACCTCTCCACAATGCGCGCCCCAGCCCCAACGGCTGGCGTCCGATTCTATGACAACTTCCGGAACGGAGCCGAAGATGGTCCTGCCGTTCCACGCTTCCACGTGGTTCAACCACCACTGCATCTCGACTCGCACTTCCTGAGTCAGCGGAATCAGGTCCGAGTAGGCCAGCCCTCTTTGAAGGTGCTGGATCTTGAGTCTTTGCAGAGCCCTGTAATGCAGCGGGCCCGGAAAAATCGCTTGTATCGATGAGGCCAACAACCCTACTACTCTGGCCACCGACCTGAGAGAGGTCACCTGCTTGCTCAGAAGAGATGAGATCTCTTTCTTCAAATCCCTCAACTTCGACTTCGGCATACTCAACTGTGCTATCCGCGAGTTGATCACAAAGCCCAGAAAGTCCATCCCCTGCGACGGAATCAGGGCAGACTTGTCCCTGTTTATCACAAACCCCAGATCCTGAAGAAGGGTAATGGTCACTTGAAGATGCCTCAACACCAGTTCCGGACGGTGAGCCAAAATCAGAATGTCGTCTAAGTAAATGATGAGACGCACCCCTTGCTCTCTCAGGTGCGCTACCACTGGCTTCATCACCTTGGTGAAACACCAGGGAGCCGAGGAAAGCCCGAAAGGAAGGGCCGAATATTCGAACCAACGTCCCTTCCACTGAAACTGAAGGAAACGACGGTGAGGGCGATAGATGGGGATGGAAAGGTACGCATCCTTCAGGTCTAAACGTACCATCCAGTCCCCTGAATGTAAAAGATCTGTTAACAGATGGATCCCCTCCATCTTGAAGTGGTTGTAGACTAGGAAGTAATTGAAATCTTTCAAGTTTAGCACCAGCCTGTGACCTCCGCCCCTGTTCTGCACAAGGAAGATATTGCTGCAAAACCCATGCGGGTTGTACTCGCACCTCGCTATGGCGTGTTTTCGCAGTAATTCTTCTATTTCGCTGTCTATAGAACTGGACTCTAGTCGGGAAAAATGGAGAACCTTCGGGCCGCTCTCTGTGTGGGGTTCTGATAGAAATCTAGGTGAAAACCTTGAATGGTCTGAAGGACCCATGCATCTTGAGTCAGGAGACTCCAATTGTGTAAGAAAAACATTGTGCGACCCCCCCAGAGGCATGTAAAAGCAATCCATAGCACTCACCTGAATTGTTCTGGGCGTGGAATCCTGCCCTGTTGCCGCCTGCGTGAAACTTGTTTCTGGCGTATCTGCGACGCTGTGGGTAGAAGGTACCTCCTCTTGTCGAGTCCCAATCACCTCGACCCCTTCCGAAGTCACCTCGGGGGGGCCTTGATTGCCGAAACGGCCTGGCGAGCGTCCCCTTCCTCGTCCGGCCCTATTAAAAAGGTTATTCTGCAGGGCTCGCTTGATGCCTGCTTGGGCCTTGTCCAGGGAGGTGAACGTACCCACGTACTTTGAAACGTCTTGCACAAAACGATCTCCAAAGAGATTGCCCTCTGCCAGGGGACCCGGTTCAGCTGAGGCTAACTCAGTCAAATTCGAATCCATTCTCATCAACAGCGATTTGCGCCTTTCCGATGACACTGCGCAATTAGCATTACCGAGGAGACATATGGCGCGCTGGGTCCACCCTGCCAGAATATCTGGATCGATAATGACATTGGTCTCTTTGGCACGCAAGGCCATTTCCAGGATTTTGGCCAGAGGCCCCACCACGTCTAACATTTTATCCTGGCAACCCCTCCAGGCGCGATCCAAACCTTTCTTGGGATCTTTGGCGAACTTCTTTAGAAACGTCAGCATACTGGCGTTGATCTCCGGGGTCTCAGCAACCCTGTGGGGAAGATCAGGACGGGGACATTCAGACCGCAGTCTGTTACGGACGTCCTTATCAAACCCTCTCCTCAGATTCTCCTCTAGGTACTGTGCCACAGCCGGGGACGGGACCCACTCTGTGGAACGGGGATGCATGATCTCCGAAGGGTTGAAGGTAAACGGAGTGTCGGGAAGAGCTGGTTCTGAAGCCGAAGAGGCAGATTTCTTTGCCCTCTTCTTCGGGGGCTGCTCCTCATCGGTGTCGGTAGTGTTAGTGGTGTCAGTGGTGGCGGTGGTATCAGTGTCCACGTAATGCTGCTTACTCTTCGCCTTACCACTGTTGGCATAAGCATGATCAGAGTAGGACGGGGTCGGAAGAGAGCCCAAAGCGCCGGAGCGTGGCCATTGGTCTGATGAACCTGCCTGCGGAGTTGGTGTCTGCTTCTTACCGGGCTTGTGCTTGGCATAGCCATGGCGCTTGGCGAAGCTTTCGAGCTGCTTGGTGATCGGCTTTAGTGCTGCCGCCAATGCTTGTTGTACGGTAGCAGGTACCGCACTTTCCACAGCCTTACTAACTGAGGCCTGGACTGATGCATCCAGGGCCTCCACAATTTTGTCCTCCACTGCAGCAGATTGCTGTTCTGCATAGGTTGCCTCCTCCGCCTCCTCATCATAATAATAACCATCATCCTCCATGGTGGACTGTGACAAAACCTGAGAATATATATCGTAATCCAATAGAGGCAGGCACAAGAGGAGTCAGGGAGGGGGCCAACCCCAAGCACACAGTGATATATTAGAACAGAGTCAGGTAGTAACCCCCTCAGCAGATGCTGTATTCAATTATTATTACAGCCCAGAAGGGCGTCAGAGCCAAAATATGTCTATATGGAGCGTGAGCCACTCCAAATGAAGGCAAGGACTGTTATTGCAGCCAGTCAGGCGTTCTTACAACCAACTCCTACACTATCGTGTTTAAAGACGGTGGAAAAAACGGACTCCGGCGTGTGTAGCCCAACGCGCGCCCAAATCCTACTAGGAATTAGCCCAATGGGCGCGCGTTGTGCTGCACGCTCCTGCCGTGTGGCTCTCGGCTCGTGCGGCGGTCGGGCGATCAGGGGAGCCCTCGCGCAGCCTGACCGGGAGCAGGGGAAGACTAGAAGCCCTAGGTAGGCGTGACCGGCACCCGGTCTCTGTCCTGACTCTAGCGCCGCTAGGCGCACCTTCGTGAAAAGCGGGAGCAGGGCTCCGATCCGGCGCGAACGCGCCGCTCAGACTGCCCGCCTACGGTGGTGACAACACACCGCAGGAACACCCGCGTCTATCGAACAAAAGCCCCTAGCAACTGAAAGCAGGCACTAAAACAGTAAAACACATAAGCGCTACGCACAAGGGCGCATTTGCCCACATTTAAAGTGAGAAATCACACGCAAATCGTCCTGCATCAGTCACAAGCATCGCAAAACATTACACATGCATTAGGGAAGGGGCTGGGCACTTAACTCTTGCTGTGTGAGCAGCAAAGAAAGAGGAAGCTGAAGGTGTGTCCTAGGCTCTTATGGGTGCTGAAGGGGGCGTGGCTACGCCAAGCACCATGGACTTTGAAGTTTTTATTGCACTAAACTGTATGTTTATTGGCTGCTGTGTTTATACAGTAAAGAAAGAGAAGCATAATCTGAAGCCTCCGGTCCTGTAATAGAAATAGGGGTACATCGAGTGCTCCTGCAGTTGCGCCCGATAAAACAAAGAGTTGCCCATGGTAGTACAACTGCGTATAGGAATCTGTATTGTTTGTTGTTTGGTTGTTTAAAAACGAGGCACCTTATTGCACAACGTTCAGCCCTGAGCAAACCCGAGCACCCTCCTAAAGATTCCCTAGGTACCAATCATAATTCTTCCCTCCCCCTCACTACTCCCACCTCAGCACCATAGGAGATCTAGTGACACTAAAGGTGTGGTGAAGGTATAACCTTGAAAACCACGTTCAACCAATCATTTTTCTCACGGCTTCCCCCTCATTTTCCTCCTATGAGCCTCCGGGGAGATCCCCTCCACAAAAAGGAAGAGAGGCCCGAACGATCATCGCAGAAGGCTTCATTAAACTCCAGCTCATTACAAGACTCATCTGAAGAGGAACCAGAGGAAAAATCATTTCTACAACACCCATCTGTTTCTGTAGACAATAAAAATCTTCCTTTCAGACCACTTATCAAGCCTCCATGCCTGTTTATCAAGCCAGCGCTCCCACACCTTGGTAACACGGCATTTCGGGTCCTCGTAGCTCATAAACAGCTATTTCACTTCAAGAGTGTTCCTGAGTATTGACTACAGTGGCATAATCAGGAACTCAATGTCTTTTGCCACAGATATTCGCCAGTCCTTCCACATAATGTCTTATGTCATATACCCAGTGACCTGGGGTTTTAATAACAGTGTATGTGTACTGTGATCGCAAAAGCCCTGACAAGCCTTGTGAAACCTGGGCTCCTGATAGTGTCACTGAAGTTCCATCAGACAATACCGCAACTGTCCTTTTTAGCAAGAGGCACGGCAGTGATGAGTCTTGGACCTGTGTTGGGAGGCAATTCAACAGTGGTGATGGCTAAAGTGACATGGGTCTTTCCTGGCAGCAGCATACCTCGAGGTACCCTCAATGTGAGATTGGGTGTTCTGATTTGCCTCTCTTTAGAGGACCACAAATCAGAGCTTTATCCCAGTATGATCTTCTCAAGATTGGGTTTCAGTGCATTAGATTTACTCACCAAAGCTCAGAAAGGGACGATTCATTGGTTGTGTGCCATACACTTACCTAGGATTGTTCTATGGACTACATCTTTCGGTTAAGATGGTCACTGGGTCTGCTTTACTCATTCCCACTCATCCCACCTTTGTCAGCAGTGTTAGGTTTGCAACTTAAAAGGATTCATTTTGTGGATCCTGATGCGAACACCTGAGATTCCACACACAGTTCTATGTGATGGAATCTCAGAGTCCACCATCTCAAAGGGGGAAAATGGGGGCATCTTCGGTGGTTCGATACCAACTTTTCATGCTTTGGTAAATCTTCAGACATTCATCTACTTGCACACAACTTGCAGGTACAGCCTGGATAAAGTACATAGGAAGCAGTTAACAGTGGAACTACCTCCAACTGCAACCCCCACTCAGTTCAGGACTTATCAGGCTCTGAATATAGGAGCCCTGGTAATAGGCCATGCGTACAAGTAAAGCTCCAGCAACCTGCAGACCCTAATGACTGGGAAGTGGATGAAACGCAGTGTGGCTACTATGAAGCCAGAGGAAAGTTAAAAGAGGAGGTACCAGAGAGCACTGTAGATTTAGAATATACCTGCTTCAGTTAGATAGCAGGTGAAGGAGCAAATAAGCCAAATAGAGTAGACCTCTGCAGAGGGAAGGTAACAAGGAAGGGAAAGTGGAAAGCAAAAAGGTGCAGATAAGGAGCAAACAGTGGGTGAGTGGAAGAGCCATACAAAAAGAAGTTTTGAGGTACCTCGCTACTGTTACAGATAGTTCATAAATTCCCATGGAAGCTCCCACCTCCCTTCAAGACTTCACTCCAATTGGCACCTTAGTGACCTAGTCTTGGAGGGCACACCTGATACCATTGTGCCCCACTCGCCACTGACCAGCCCTCCAAATTCTACAATCCTGTTTCCTCTCGCTCTTTCTTTGCTTTGTCCATCTCCTGCTCTTGTTTGTCTTGTGAATCCTATGACTCATAATCCTTACAGGAGGTCCTACATGTGGTCCTGTTAAGGTCAGGAGGATTGAGTGCAATTTATCCTAGATAAGAAAGATTTGGAATGCCAATGTATTGGAATACGCTTCCTCTACACACAGGGTGACCTGCTTTTGTATCAGGATGGCTAGGTCTTCCACCCCAATCCTCTAATGCTGTGAAGCATGCATGGAGATTCAGTAGTGACAACTAGACACTTCTTCCTACCTAAAGTTACAGCCCTTCATCTTGGCTACTAGAAAATCCGCTACAAAACCTGTTGCTGGGGGCCGCTGGAATAAAAGTTGTCCAGTGGGGAAATTTAGAAGGTATGACTTTCAGTCCTGCCTTTTTGAGGTTCTACGGTTACAACTATCTCTTGCCCATCATGGCATGGCAGTGGCTGCTGTAAAGGGGTATTTGGCTAAGCTTTCTGCCTTCTTGTGTCTGCATGACCAACCCTCTTTAAGTAGCCCCAACAACCTTCTTGTTTCCTCCCACTCAGTTTCTGTTATTCAGTGGGATTTGTATCTGTGTTAAAGTTACTTATAACATCCACATTTGAGCCGATGCACCATTGCCTAGTTCAACTTCAAAAAAAGAAAAATTGTTTTCCTTGTACAATGGCGATAATTTCAGTCCGTGGGATCGAAGAACTTCAAGCATTCGCTGATCAGCCATCTTTCACTATATTCTATATTGATAAACTCGCTCCTTGCACTGGTCTTCACTCCTACCAAAGGTTGTATTTGCTTTTCACATGGGTCAGTGCATTGCTCCTCCATCCATCTTCCCATCACCCATCAATGAAAGGAGGAGAGACTGCATAGATACATTTCCCAGGCATTCATTTTCTTAATGTTTTTATATCTTTTTACATGGTTTGCACACGTTAGGATAGAGTGGATGACTAGCTTTTTGTATGCTTTGCTGGAGCGAATTAAGGCAAGGTGATAAGTAAGTGGACAGAGTCAAAATGTATTATGCTCATTTTGAACATCTGATATCCCTTTGCCAAAAAAGATCCTCCAGATGGCATTTGGGCCCACTCTTACGAGAGCAATGGCTTCCTCCATGGCTCTGGAGGCCTTCCAATAGCTGACATCTCCAGGACGACCACTTGGTTTTCCTTGCATACTTTTGTGAAGCATTATTTTCTGACAACTTAGGCACACAGTGATGCATATTTGTCTGGGCTATCCTGCAAGACTTTCTTGATTAGGGAGTACTATTTAATCCCAAGGATTAACTTTCTGGTAGGTACTGCTTTGAAACTCAATCTTAAGGCAAGAAATCAGTGGGAAGAAGTATGCATCAGGAGAAAAAGTTACTTCCTCCAGTTTCCTAACTATCACCCTCCCTACCTGGTAAATTACTCCTGCAAATAATATATATTTCTAAAGTATACAAGCACATCAGATTGATTATTGTGGAAAAATTACCCCTTCGCCTTTAATAAATTCATAAGGTGAGGAATCTTCTCAAGTTATAGCATCCACTAGGAAGGATGCGGCTGACCTGACCTACACTCATTGCCATAGTGACTCCTGGTTCGCCACTGCCCCGCCCACGAAGTTTTGTGATGGCCGCCATGGATTTGAGTCTGCATGAAGCTGGCAGCCTGTAGCTCTGCCATGCTACCCCACTGGTCTCCCGCCGCCTATTGCCTGATACTGCTATTCTTGGTGGTGCCGGTGCTGGGGCGTAACGAAGTGATGTGGAGGCAAGAGGAAGCCCAATACTGATGTTAGAGAGATGCTACCTCTAGACGCCGCCGGACACCGCTAACAATCGTGGAGATGCGGCGATATGGTGCAGCGCGGCAGCATGGAAAACCTGTGGGCCTGTAACCTGCAGACTGGTGGGGCAGATTTGATACAGTTTTTCAAGCTTGGCAGGAGCTCTCAGGATACTTCACACCCTCAAGACCATGTTGTCTCATGGTATCAAGGGGTATTAAGGGGGACTTTAACACCCTCTATGCTTGGCGCTGCTCTTCCCTACCCTTGTCGACCCTCCCAGGAGTATTAGCCAGGCGAAGATCAATTAGGTATCCTCTGGGGGTGCTCTACCACGGGCTACAGAGGGAGAGAAAAAAAACTGCTTCACAGCCTGTGTTTGTTCATATACCGGTACACTAGCGCTTAGAGAGTCAGTGCTTAGAGCCCAGCTGAGCTGAGTTGCTGAAAAGAAAATTGACGTCAGCTCATTAATTCAATAAATTAAGTCAATCATAAGGGCGATGGAAATATGCGGAATAAACAGACCAGACCAATGCCGGCGCTGATGCTGGAAAGGACTTTTTAAAATCCTCTGGCCAATCATCATTAACATCTATGCCTGCCCCTAAGGGAGTCCGTAGGGGGCAAAGAAATGCCCAGCAGAGAATGGAATTAAAGGCCAAAGCACTGGCATCGTCTGAGAAAAACAAGCAGTCTAGACAAAGCATCCCTGACAAACTCTTAGAGGAAGAGGAAACTCTATCTGATCACTCAGTCGACCCAAGTCTTTTAGCTTTAGGTGGTGAAGAAGAAGGAGATGGAGAAGAGACAGTACCGGAGCAGATGCAGGTGTTACACCCAATAGGGAGGATAACAACTGGGTGAGCCCTAAGCAGTACCCTCTCTTCAGCAAGCCTTTCGCTGCACGAATTAAGATGAATAGCTCTCCTCTTGTAAACAGGGAGGACCAAAGGGAGGACCACAGAACCGAAGAGCAAATAGACCAAATAGGCCAATGGCAGAACAAGACATGCAAGGTCGCCAACAAAATTCTCAAGGTCATAGGTCTCAACCTGTCGCCGCTCCGCTGGCTCAAGTAATCCATTCACAGCCCCAACTAAATACGATATCAGTGTCAGATCCTTCAGAAACTCCTCTGGCTAGTCATTCATCTAATCGCGAGGATCAAACATCCTCACAGATAAAGCAAAAGGTAGACAGCAATATATGAATCGGGATGGGAGCTCTGGCCGAGTTGGATTCAGAATTTTCAACTGAATCAGAAAAGGAAATAGATTTTCTCTTGTCAAGAGTCGACGAAAACTCTAAAAAAAAAAAAAAGCCAAGGGAGAATTAAGAGACTTTAAAGTATCACAAGCTCTTGAAATTTCACAGTTACATGATAGACTAACTAAACTGGAGGAAAATTTGAGTAATCTACCTAAGAGGATCACAGAAGTGGAGACTCGCGTATCAGCCCTAGAGGATAATGTCACAGTTATGCAAAAGGATCTTTGTACATTAAATAAGAATAAGTGCCAGGTGGAATCAAAGCTTCAAGAACTTGAGAATTATAGCAGGCGGTCCAATATGTGCCTTGTTGGAATACCGGAGGGCCTGGAGAATGCGGAAATAGTAAAATGGACTGAGTCTTTATTGAAGAAAGCAATTCCAGAGCTACAAGGGGATCTTACAATTACGAGAGCCCACAGGGTTCTCGCATATAAACCTTTAAATGCTAAATATCCACACACAATTTTAATGATTTTTTCTGACTACAGAATCACGGAAAAAATCTTAAGTGCAGCAACACTAAAGGGATCATTTTAAACTGCCTAAATCAACAATTTTAAAATCTTCTCTATGTCAGCTGCTTCAGCCCATAGACGGAAGGACTTTGTCAAAATCATTGATTTTTTTTAAGGCTAAAGGAGCACAGGCTATGATTGTACAACATTCTAAATTAAAAGTCCTAGCCAAAGGATTTTTTTTTATTTTCACAGACATATCGGAAGTCCAAAACTTTCTGGAGGAACTAAAGGCTGCATAAGAAAAGGAGACTCTGTAGTCATAAAGCGGTTCAGTATTATAATAGGTTTTGTTTAAGAAGGGCCATGAGATATCCTTAAAGTAATCAAGGACGGCTATGAGGGGAATCAGGAGTCGCAAAAGGATGCAACAAGATGGCATCCAGTAAAAAGAGGGAGAAAGAGGGAATAGCGGGACTAGTTGGGGCTTCCCTCCCTCTGAGGAGGATGGGGTGGGGGTTGGTGGTGGGGGTGAAGCAGTTGGAAAAAGAGAGTTCTCAGGTGAAATCATATTCTTTCAGAATAAGTATAGGATCTGTAGCGAAATAATTTATATAAGGTTAACAGTTTGCTAATCATATTGTTTTGAACAGGAGGAGAATGCACATTGAGCATTTTAATATTCTAATATGTTTAGGCGTAAGTCGCAGTGTTGTACATCAAACTCTACCTACGCAATATGTTAGCTGCTATAGAAAAGATGTTGTTTAATATGCTGTTGCTACATTGCACATTATATATTGCATATTGCACTTTAACTTGGATATTACGCGAAAGGAGGGGGGGGATTTTTTTTGTCTGTTTCACCTATTTATTGATTATTATATGCTGCTCAATGTATATTTTGCACAATTGGCATAATTTGTACCATAGTACATTGGCCTAGTAACTGCGTGATTTGCACAATAGGATTGGCTAGTACACTAGTTGGCAATACAGTCTGCTTTTTTCCTATTAGGAAGAAAAGCCCAGGTCATTATCAAGGATTCTTTAGCCTGTCTACCGGTATTAGGAAAATAATTGTTTGGTTACTATTCAGAGTTACTGTTTACATGCTCATTTTTGTATGTTCAGCACAAGTCGCACTTCAGTCGGTATTTGTTGTGGTATATGGCCCAAGCAATTCGTTCTTGCATTCATTGCAATAATGCTATACTTGAGGAGGTCTTTACACATCCCACAATGGGAGAAAAAAATCAAATGAACACAATTAATGGATTGTAATTCATCTAACATAATATATACCATCAAAGGTCCTTGTGGCCTACTATGCGTAGGAAAAATGGAAAGGAAAATGAAAATTCTGTTAACAGAGCATAAAAGTACCATGAGGAATAAAAATTCAAATTTCAGTGTGGCAACACACTGGGACACACATCGACACACGATTGCTCAACTCAAGTTTCAAATCATAGAACAAATAACTAAACAGGAGGGAATTGATAACTCAAAAAGATTTCTACAAAGAGAAGCATTTTGGATTAAAAAATTAAATACACTTCTGCCGACAGGTCTTAATGATAAATTTGAGATGGCGTGTTTTTTTATAGAGGTACACAAATTACAATAAAACAAAACATACGTCTTATCCTCAAGTTCAGGCACATGAAAAAGTAAGGTACCTAAAAACACACGTAGCCTGATGTATGAAGGATTAAATAAAGGAAGTGTAATATGCTCCAATTGTATTTGTAAACAGTTTGTATGGGATGGTCTAATGTGGTAACTTATAATTATTAATTGGAATTATAAACAGCAAATAACATTTGTAGGTAAAGATCTGATGTTGCACAGACTTGACAGAGAGACAGGTTAATTGACTGATTGACGTAGAATAGACACGTAGCGAGGACATAGTAATTGTTTCTATAAGATGAAGAAGCACCAAGGATTAATATGAGTTTTTTTTGGATAAGATCAAATTAATTACATTGAGATTCGTAACAGTAAACACTCTGTCAGAAGGCGCCCGTAATAGTAAAGGGAAGGAAGTCTCGCGAGAAGTCGGAATTTGATTTATGCACATAAACGCGGTGACTGGTTACTGAAACTTTCGCTATCTTGAATACATACGCCGAGAACATCATATCGCGTCATGGTAAGATGAAGGGCCATACGTTATAGCAATTTTCAGATTAAGTATAGTAAAGTTGAGAACGTTATGAGTAATAGCGATCTGTATTGTTACAGAATTCAGCTTTCGAAACGACACACTTAAGCATAAAGTCTGGCAAAAAGTGTTTACGGTCCTTTAGGCTAATAAACGTGCATGTATTTTCATTTGTACAGGAAACAGCGCAATCGACGGCATTGATATGATTGATATGGTGGTCATATAACTAGACACATTGTGAGTAAGGATTCCTTTGTTGTTAGAAATACTTACACAACTACGGGTGAGGTGGCAGTTCAGCCGTAGAATAGTTATTAACACCACTTGACTAATGAGACTGGGACAAAACGGTTTGGTTGATGGTTTTAAAAAAATAATATGACTAAGATTTCGACTGAAAAAATGTGAAACATTTAAGACATGGAAGGCCAAATTGCGGAATTCACATTGAAAGTGATTTGCACACAGATGATCTTGTGAAATGTCCTGAAGTTGCTGTACATATTGCCTCATTTTAACATAGAAAGCTTATATTTTGTTTTTTTGACTAGGTTTTTTCCCCTGACGAAGGGACTGCCTGTCCCGAAATGCATTAGGCAAAAGGCGAAGATAAAAAAAAGTTCCCAAAAAAGTTTATTCCTTGGAAAGGGGAAAAAAACTGTGATTGTTTTTGTAATAGTTATGGAATCTAAATGTAATACATAATGATGATGATAAATTAATGATGCATAAAATGCATATGAATAAAAATCATTGAATTGCAATTGTAAATAGATTGAGCTAGTATTCAATGAAGTGTACCCAACATAGCAGTGCATGCTTGAGTCCTTTATACAAGAGACACACTTTCGAACCATATTTGATGCTAGTACATTTTTTAAAAACTGGGTGGGCTTTCATTGTGCATATGTATCAGGTATAGCTCAGACGGCGGTGGGCATATTTTTAGGCAAACACGTCCATTTCCATAGTGAAGCATCGCCCTCAGATCTGGGTGGTAGATGGACATTTTTCCACGGGTAAATAAACCAGGTAAATATACTTGCTACAATCCATGCACCAGTGATAGATGACCCGATCCCTATTTTACAATTAAAGCAAGCACTATCAGGTATACCTGGACAGATTATATGGGGAGACGATTTTAACTTTTTACAGGACCCCTCTGTCAATTCAACAAAGATAGATTGAGGGAAAAATAAACCACAAGTTTCCATCGCTCTATCTAGCTGTAAGACAGATTTAGATATTATAGATAACTTATGTTTTAATAACCCAGTCAAACGTGGGTACTCTTGCTATTCAGCAGAATATGATTCCGCATCAAGCCTAGATTTTTTTCAGACTTCGCATTATCTTACAGTTAGTAAATATGAACATATTTTAAACGCTTTCTCAGATCACGCCTTGATTAAAATAGAAATGATTGTAGGAAAGACAGATGAAGGAGTATCCAGAAGGTGATATTTTAATGAACGTAATCTAGCAGAAGAACAATGATGCACAGAGATAGAGAAGGAGATTAGATCCTTTTTTGATATTAATAAAGACTCTGCTCCAATTAATGTAATATGGGACGCATTTAAAGCCACATTAAGAGGCATAATCACCTTAAAGGATATCCCACAACAGAGGGCCAAAAAGGAGAAAAGAATGGCAATAGAAAACGTGCTTGCCTCTGCGAATCTAGAGCATTTTAGGAATAGGAGCCCAAATACTATGCAAGAAGTTCTAAATGCCAAAATGAGAATGAGAGAATTTTATTATGAATTAGGTGATATGACTAGTAGGATTTACCTCCAGACAGGCTATGAAGATAGCGAATATACAGGAAGGCTTTTAGCCTGGCAAGCAAAGGAAAGGCAGGTTCAAAATAGAATCAAGAACATCCATAATGAAGCAACTAAAACACACTGAAAGACTACGTCACATATAGGCGAGATTTTCCTTAAACATTATAAGGATATCTATCAGACATGCCATCAGGTTCCCTCAGAAGCAGTTAATGATTTTTTACGGGAATTGCCAATCCCAGTTTTGGGCAAGAAACTTAGAGAAATATTGCTAGACGATTTCACGAAAGAAGAACTAGATTTAGTTATCAGCTCCCTGCCTAATTGTAAAACTACCAGGGAGTTTGGTTTTCTCGCGGAATTTTAAAAATACATTTCTACAATACTTAGCCCCAAACTTTTAAGACTTGAACATGTTTTATTACATAGGGTGATCCGCCAGTATCCTTTCGTACCGCAGTAGTGGTCAGCATTTAAAAAAAGCATAAAGCCAGTGAGAACGTGAACTCCTACAGGCCTATAAGTCTTTTAAATGCTGACTTTAAAATATCTACTAAACTTCTCGCCAATAGATTAAATAAAATAGTGGGCTCACTTACAGGGATGGATCAGTGCAGCTTTATAGCAGCGAGACAGCTTCATACTAATACGATTTTTTTATTGGAAGCATTGGTCTTTTTTTATACAAACAAGATTGAGGCTTAGGTCTGGTTTTTAGATGCCGAAAAAGCATTCGACCTGGTCTCTTGGAGCTGTCAGTTTGCGATTTTAGAAAAATTTGGTTTCCCAAATGAGTTCATATTTTATTAAAGCAGCTCTATAAGAATTTTCAGGCGCAAATTTTAATCAACTCTGTAAACGTAGGGACATGTCAAATAAGTAGAGGCACCAGACAAGGTTGTCCCCTTTCCCCGATTTTATTTGCACTATTTTTAGAGCCACTAGCTATCGCAATTCGAAAAAAAGGCTCATACGGTCCCTGTCCAAGGGATGAAAAATATAAAGCTTTATGCCGATGACATTGTTTTTTTTCTGGACTCGAAAACAGGCACCCAAGCAGAAATCATGAGGCTATTTTCAGATTTTTAAGAGATAGGAGGCTATAAAATTAATAAGACCAAAACAGAAATTATACTATGCAATGGCAGGGCTAATTCCTTATTATCAGAATTGAAAGAGGTATACAATACTCGCCCAAAGAGATACTTGGGGATTTATGTGACGGATGGAGTAGAAGAATTATTCCACTTAAGTTACACACCACTACTGAAAAAGGTGAAATCTCAGCTAGCACGATGGAGCCAACTTCCACTTTCAATAATAGGTCGAGTTGCGCTAATCCGAATGTCTATCCTTCCATTATTCAATTTCCTTTTTAGCGCAGCTCCATGTGTATTACAGACCTCTTTTTTTTAAAGAGATAGACAGTATGTTCTCCTCTTTTCTATGGTCAAATAAGATACCAAGACTGGCACTCAGCACTTTAAGTTATCCTGTTGAAGAAGGAGGACTGTCTCTTCCAAATATCAGAAATTATTATTATGCGACATTTGCACATTACAATTTTAGATTTTTCTTTTTAGATCCTCAAGAGGCATGTCATTTTTTTATGAAAAAGATATTAAGGGAATATAATATCATTGACCCTACAAGAATTACTAAGTACCCCAAGAAAGTACATTATAAGATCCTTCAATGGATACTTAAGCAAAAATCTCAACTTCTAGCATACTACTGTATTCTAACAGTTAATAACTCGACTAGGCTTTTCAATAAATATATGGGGGAAAGATGTATTTTAGAGACTAGCATTTTAAGGCTGTGGGTAGAAAACGGTATGTTCAAATTCGAGACTTGGTTAGAGATCGAAATGGGGCTCCAGCACTCTAATGCAACTCTGAAATGGTCATTCATTAGACTAAAACTGATGTTGGAGAAATTAGATAAGGAAAATCTGACCTACAAAACAAGTAAAAGTGAAGCTCTGAATTCCCTGATACAAAGGAAGATCCGTACCTGGGTTAAGATCTTTGATGAGAACAAATCTCTTTCGTTATCTGAAAAAGCCAGAGATAGATGGAAAAAAAGGGAGGTCTCTAAATCAACCTGAAATAGAATTAATAAGTTTAATGGAGTTATATTGGAAGTGTGAATTATAAATGCATGCAATACTACTCAAAATGGTTGATTTATATGACACCCTATTTTCTCCATAAGATATACCCACAAATTGAAAACAGGTGCTTCAGCTGCGCAAAGGAGGGCGGAGGCACCTGGGCGCATATTATCTCGGAGTGCCCAAAAATCTGCAGTTTGTGGGAGGAAATCGAGATATATCTTAGAACCATATTGGACCCCCTTACCTCAATTGATGAATCTATTGCAGTTTTGGGTTGCTCACCTGCTATCTCTACGCATGAAGAATGCCTATTTATTGCAGCATTAATAGCAAGATCCTTAATTCTACAACTTTGGAGAACGGAAAAGGTACCTACCTTCCATGCATGGCGAGCGAAATTGTGTAAAATCCAAGAATTAGAAAAAAAATATGCCATAAGATCAGGCAAAATAAGAAAGTACAAGAAATATTGGAGCTTATTTGAGATATAGGATAGGGATCTGGACCTATCGGTCACCTAATATTATCAAGGGGAAGACAAGAAGGAAATATGTGGAAGCTGGATTTTTAATAGAAGGAAAGTGTTTTTGCATATCTGCTAACACACACTTTGCACTTTTCTCTATCACGTTTCTTAACCAACTGATATAATTCTTACGAATTTAGATCGCATCTGACAGGCAGAAAAATTGTTGATATTATATGCTTAATTTATAGGTTGCGCAAAATGTACGCTATATTTACATATTTCTATCTATGTTCACCTGGTATAGAGTGATAGATCAGATGTGGGTTTACTTTTGTGATATTTAGTACTTTGTACGTTAACTTAAGATGATCTACTAGTGCCTCATATGAACGCATTGATTTTACTGCTGAATATTTTGAAACATGTATCTATATTGGATAGCATTTAGCACTTTGCACTTTAACTTAAGGCATTTTCTTGTTTTTGCAATACTCTGGAACATGTATTTATGTATGACAGTATTGTATGTTTGTAACTCCTATGAACTCTCAATATTTTTTTTTTTAAAGTTATAGCATCCACTAGAAATATAATTAACCCCAGAAAAAGTATACAAATGCATAGATCCCCGACTTCTGAGTACACACCTGCTGTATGAAGGAAGGTTGATCCCTGCTACACATGATATGGAACTTCCCTCTGATTTATACATATTGGTCCTGGGTTCATGCCACCTTATGCAGTATACTGGGTTACCTCATAGAGGTCGAACCAGGTCGAGCTTTAGTGGGCATCCACAGAGGGTTAGACTGTCCATCTTGGGAAAAGCTATTGCACAATATTGGTTGCCTAATAGCCAAAAGGAATAATCATAAACATTGGCACTCACCGCAAGCTAAAGAACCCCTGAGTACTGCAAGGTACGGATGAGTGCCAATGGAGTGTCCCTTTTAAAGGAAGGTTTCCCTCACCCACCCAAGGTGGCATGCTTCCTCATAGGGTAACATCCTCACATTATGAACATAGTTCATAATGCAGGCTACAACACCCTCTCTGAGAGGAAGGAGCTCATGGATGTTTTCGTTTTGTGAGAAGAGGTATACTAAATAGCTTACTTGAGCTGGATGTTGTGAGTTGTGCAAAACAAAAATCTGTGTGAAATAAAACTAGTTCCAGGGTACGCAACATACCTTATTAGAGCGTCAATAGACCAGGATAAAAACCAGGACCGTATGTGTGCTACTACAAAAAGTGTGTGTAACCAAATATAAGAAATTTGTCAAAAAACAAAACTAGTATTTAGAGTGGTAATCCACTCAATCAGATGTCCATTGGTAGTTATTGGTAGTTATTGCCTGCTGATGTCAGCTAAGATTCTCCAACCTTACCTTGGTGCAAAAAACTCAAGGTGACATCTGGTTCTCTGAGACCAGGTGGTGGGCTTCGCGAATTGCACCAAGGAAGGTACCTGAAGAAGGCCACCACACCTCTTATGAGGGTACAAGGCATAAATATGTCAGCCTACTTTTCACTCTATGACAGGTTCAATCCCCTCCTGTTGTAGCCTGTTTAATCCTGTTCTGTGGATGCTCTAAAGAAGTCTGTTGCGTACCCTGGAACTAGTTATATTTCATACTAATTTTTGTTTTTGCACCCCTCTCCACACCTAGCTCACTTAAGCTATTTCGTATACCTCTTTTCACCAAAAGAAAACATTCTTGAGTTCCTCCCTCTTCCAGAGGGGGTAGTAGCCCGCATTATGACTAGGCTCATAATAGGAAGAGGTTACCCTATAATGAAGCATGCCACCTTCTGGTGGGTGAGGGCACTCCATTAGCACTCATCCGCACCTTTTAAACCAAGGAGTTCTTTTGTGGTTTTGGGTTCTAAGTTGGGGATCTAACCTCTGCAGGTCTTTAAGCATCCTCTGGTCTTCTTTGTGTTTTGTTGTTCACTGGAAGCTCCCACATTGGCAGAGAGGCTACGAGGCATGGACCATTGTGCCTTGGAGTAGTCACAGCTTACAAAACCTGTAGATGTCCTGGGAAAAATAAAATGATATTGTGCAAATGGCTGGAAAAGGTTCAGGATTTATTGCCATAATCAAACTGTTAATGCACCCCAAGATTTCTGGGTGTTACTCGGTCATATGTGCTGATATCCCCTTGTAATGGCTGGTTGCAATAGTGAGTCACAATGCGGCTTTCTCAGATGTCCTGGTACCTGCTGTTTTTGTTTACTGTGCTCTAAAAATGAAATAAAAAGATATTTTTAAAAAAAGAAGTATGATTAATAAAGGTAAATTACATTTTTTACCTCAACCCCCGAATGTAAATATTTAAAAGTCTAAATGTGTTGAAGGCATAATATATGGAGGGGATGCCTGGAGTTTTGGTAAATGTAAAGACCCCTGCAACCTTAAGGAAATACGTTTTTGGGACACCTTTTTGGACTGTCTCCATCCACCTAACGTATGCTATGCACCAAGATCATACCTTGTTTCTATTTAGATGATGATATCAAGTTTGTTCCATTACTTTTCTGAATGTCTATGTGGTGCAATGTTTAAGCCTGCCTTAATAGCTAGATATTGTAGAATATGAGGCTTGAACATCTTGGCTCTGTTTCTATCCTATAATATTGAAAAGTCATCAAGTTAGCGTATAGCACACTTTTTACAGCCCCAAGTAGATAAAGTCTCAGGATAAATCATGGCCTCAGAAAGCTTTCCACGATCATAAGTCTGCTGAGTGTGAAAGGACGGGGTTGATCAAATATTCTAACATCATGTGAGACAGAACCATACCTCATCAGGGCAAGGATTCTGCACAAAATAAACCTGTTAATCAAGTTGAAATACAGAAAGAAAGATATGTCCTTGTATCCTATTTATTTGGAACATAGATGAATCTCTACATTATTCCCCATTTGCCTTTAGCTCACAACTAATCAATATGAATTTTATCTTCTTTCATCATTATGCTAAGTTCTGTAATGCTTATTTCTGAAGGTCGTTTTGGAGCCACTGGTGTTAAACAATGCAGAACAGCATTTGTATATCTCATGATCCTTTGTACCCAACTTAGTTGCTGAAAGCCTGTGAGTTTTGTTAAGGCGATTAAAAAAATTACAATATTGACATCATTTAGGTTAGAGATGTTTTTTTCGAGGCCGCTCCCATCGCATAAGAGCTTGAATTGGTTTAATAATTTTTGCGAACCCATGGGAGTCTTGGAGACAAGAAGGGTATCGTCTATGAATAGGAGGGTGAAGATTTTTTTGTTTGCTAGAGAGGGAACGTCCGCTGGGATGGCAGATAGAAGTTTGGCAACTAGGTTGATTTAAAGTGAGAACAAAGTTGGAGCCTGGACGCAACCCTGTCGAACCCCCATTGTATTTTAATGTGATGCATAACTTGTCCCTGGCTACCCCAACTTACCCTGGTGAAGTTCTCTTCATGTAACCAAATTAAAAGTGCCAGGATTCCCGGGGGTATACCCATCTCCCCGAGCACCCACCACAGTTTGTCCCCGGGAACAAGGTCAAACGCTGATTTTATGTCTATGAACGCTATGCATAGAAACCACCTTCCAGTACAGCATAAGGAGGCGGAACATCTTATCGACTGTACCAGTCTTCCATTGAAACCCTTATTCTCATCCATCCAGTTGTGGGCCTTAGCTAAAAGCGAGCGGCAGATGACATTTTGGACACAATCGATCAGGCTAATTGGCCGATAATTGGATGGATTGGTCCTATCGTCCTTTTTGAAAATAGGAATAACTTCGGCCCCTTCCATGAATCTGGGATCCTCCCCCACCAGCAATGCCATTAGATAGTGTCATTATGTAAGTTGCTCAGTTCTCCCTGTCAGAGCGAAAAAGGTCTCCTGGGATGCCATCCGCAACTGGGGCTTTAGCAGGTACAATTGCCTTCAAAGAGGCCAGGATTTCCTCTCTGGTGAACCAGAGGCCATATGATGGTAGGAGTAAATCAAGAATATTGGTTCCTTGTCTTGACTACAGAAGATGGAATAGAGTGAACCAAAGTGTTCTTGCCACGAGTTGCTGGGATGTTATTAGCAGAGGGGGTGACCTTTCAAAATTGCCCTTTCCCTCAAGTACCCAAAACATCCTAGCATCTGGTTGCGAGGTGGATTACCCAAGTTCTTCCCCTCTCCTTCCATCCCATTTCTCTTTACCTTTATTTGTGCCTGTTTTTTTTGCCTCCTGTGTGTCTCTGCACAATCAAATGTTACTGATTAGTTCATTTAGCTGCCATTTTAGTCCCGGGGTGTGCATGTTCTTGAGTGTGCCCTCAGTCATGAACATTCTAAACTTTTTCCTTAGGGTCACATTCTTGAAAAGGTCAATTCCAAATTCTCTAGCTATCAGTTCAGTTCATACGTCTTTATTTCAAAGTATTTCATTTTAAAAGACAGATATAAAAAACTCAGCTCTCAACTTAACACAGTGATGCAATAAATACCATTATTAAAACAGTCCGTCATAACATTAAGAATTTGTGAATACAAATTAAATCCCAAGCACAATGCTCCTCAAGGTAAGTCTACTACAGATGACATACAAAGATGCATATGTACAATGGATAAGACATGATTAAATTTAAAGACGTCAGAAAATGCATAACATCAATATTAAAACAAGTGATCGACTATCTGACTGTTGGGTGCTTAGCTCTGATGATCCAAGACCACCCCAGAAATGTTGCCACAGCTATGGCCACTGGGTCTGTTGTATTGGTCCGTAATAGCCTCCAACCCCACCAGTGTTCTCATGTTTATACAAATCGGTTTTAGCCATTTTCTCCGGGGTGCTGAGTATTCTGGGCAAACAAAGAGAACATGGCCTATTGACTGTTTTTGTTCCCTGCACCATGGGCAAAACTCATTAGACTGCCCACGCCATTTACTAGTAAAAGATCTCAGGGGGAGTGACTCGACCCTAAACTGATGATATAGCTTCCTATCCACACTCTTTGTGATGATATCCCAGTAAGCCTCTAAAGAGGGATCGAGTTTGTGTACCAGGAATCTACCCGTCAAAGAGGTGGGATCTGTTTGAGTGATGAGTTGCTGTCTTACAGTAGCCCAATATAGTGCTTTAAATTCCTTTTTTGTGGGAAAAACATTATTGGATGGTGCCAACCACAACTAGCCAAGACCCATATTTTGCAAAAGTGTTCTTACTTGTTTAAACCAAGGAAGGCTACCTGACCCCACTATGGATCTAAGGTCCGAATTTACATTTGCAAACGGTGCCAGTTCAGGAGTCGTCCAGATTCTCCTCCACAGAGCTACTGTTCTAAAACAGGCAACATCATCAATAGAGTGGCAACCCAGATCGAGTAACAGGGGCTTCATGGGACTGGATTGGGGGAGGCCAACCAGATTACGGAGAAATTTATTTTGGACTCTGACTAACGAAGAAATATCCTAGAAAGCCCATAAGTCCGCACCGTACAAGATTGCTGAACTTATTTTGGCGTTGTATATTTTTAACGCCGGACCTATCCTTTTGGTCAGGGATGTTCTCTGCTCCTTAATTAGGCACCCTGTCAGCTGGGCAAACTTCAAGGAGAGTACATCAAGCTGGGGTTTCCATCTAAGCCTGTTTTCCAAAACAACCCCTAGGTATGTCATAACACTCACCCGCTCTAGCTCATGACCAATCATGCTAACATGGCCCTTGACTGGCCTATTTTTAGTCAGTTCCATGAATTTTGTTTTGGTGACATTGACCTGAAGGTCAACATGTTGGCAAAATTCCTCAAACTTATTTAATGCGGTCTGAAGACCCCTCTGGGTTTTTGATAAAATAAGGGTGTCATCTGCAAAAATAAGAAGCGGGAACTTTGTACCACCTAAAGAAGGGGCGTCTGTTGGGGTTTCAGCAAAGTACTCCACGACCCTGTTAATGAATAACAAAAACAGTGTCGGTGCAAGAACACACCCCTGTCGTACACCACGGGTGACGGGGAATCTCTCAGTCACCTGCCCCCGATTGCCCCATCTAACCTGTGCAAAGTTTGCCTCGTGTAATCTAATAACTATTTCCAAACGTTCATGAGGCATTCCATGGATCCTAATGCATCCCATAGCTTAATTCTTGGAACTAGATCAAAAGCAGTCTTTAAGTCCACAAATGCTGCAAAAATAGTTCCACCACCCAAAGTGACCACCTTCCAGTAAATTAGAAGGAATCTAAACACCTGGTCGATCGTACTGACACAGGATCTAAAGCCCCCCTGTAGTGGGGACAGAACGTTCTCTTGGTCCATCCATACCTGAATTCTGGCTAGCCCCATCCTTGCTAAGATTTTTTGAATGGCGTCTATTAAGCTGATGGGACGATAATTCCCGGGGCCGAACGATCCCCCTTTTTAAATATTGGTAATATCTCGCCCCCCGCCAAGAATCCGGGATTGGAGGCCCCATGACAATGGCATTAGCTAGTAGAGTGATATAAGGCACCCAGTTTGGGGAATCATATTTAAATAAATCAGCCGGAATACAGTCCATGCCAGGAGCTTTACCGGCTTGTACCAATCTCAGTGCATTCTCTACATCCTTACAAACAAAAACTAAAGGGGAGCACATGGTCGGACCCTTTAAAAAATGGTCAAGAGAATTACAGGGTGTTTCTGGATCAGGACCCCTAACTGGGACTCAAAGTGTTTGACCCAATCTGCTGCAGACACGTGATTTGCTGGAACCTGCATTTCGTTAGTACTACCCCATTTGACGATCTGCCAAAACTTTGTCAGGTTATTTGAACTGCTTGCTTCGAATAAATCCTGCCAATGTTGGCCATCCCAGTCCTTTGCCTGCCTTTGAACTTTTTATACTCAAATCTTGCTTTCCTGATATTAACAGTAACACGGGATTTTAAAGCTTTAACCAAAGAACTGTACGCCTGACGGCATGAATTGTTGTACCATTTTTTCCCTGATTTGTTGGATAATGGTTTACCGGGTTTAGTATTTTTAGAAAAAAGTGTTTTCAAATCACCAAAGAGCTTTTCATGGAGTGCACTAATATTCACTGTCAGGTCCTCCTGTTCGGCCAGTGCCTGTAGCACGGTCAAAGTGGAAAAGACCTCATAAGAGATCCTTCCTAAAATCAGGGGGTCATCTACTACCCTATTCCACCGGACCCTGCGCCTATCATTTGTAAGGAGGGTCTCTGCGGTAGCGATCTCAGTAGGTACGTTACTCTACAGTCTACCCTCAATTTTTAAACTAAGGAGGAGCGGGTTATGGTCGGTCTCCGGGCGAGCGGAGATTGTCATATCATCTAGATAGGGCCAGTACTCTGCCCTTATTAGGATATAATCAATTCGACTAGTATTGATACCATTGTCAAATGTTACCCGACCAGATTTGTCGGAACTGGATCGTCCATTGACAGCTCTTAGTCCCCACTCGAGGCACAGACCCAACCACTTTAAGGCAGCCTCAGTCCACTTCTTAATAGGTTTTATATCAAGTCGTGTAATATTCCATAGTGCATCTTCCTCTGTAAATATATCTCCCCCCTCAAGGGGCAGGGGTTCGAAGGTGCAATTTAGGTCACATGCCACAACCACAAACTTTTCCAACCCGATGAAATCAAGGAAGAGATCTAGCTCATTTAAAATATCCGGGCTCCGTCCCCCTGGTAGCCCACAAACATAAATATTTACAATAATAATCTCCATGTGGTTAGGCCCGGTCAACCTTACCCCAAGAATATCCGGGCCGTGCACTAGTACTTCCGTAGGCCTAAAGCTAAGCGACTCCTTCCCCCAAATAGTTAGACCACCTGATGGTCTACCCCTTAGACCCCTGATAGCGGGTTTATAAAAGTTTAACCTCTTCGCCGCTAATGACAAGGGTAACTCGTCATGGACTTTCCATTGATTTCAATGGAAATTACATTAGAGCAGTGAAATAGCCTTAGCAGTAAAGGGGTTAAATACCCCACGCGGTAGACAGGATCAGGGGCCCAGCTTTCTTGGAAAATTAAGATGTCGTGGTCATCCACAAAATCAGCCCACTCGCTAATCGCAGTTTTACTCTTCAGCCCTGCGATGTTCCATGAAACAATCTTAAGCAAAGCATCCTGGGTAATTGGCTGGATATATGCAGACACCCTTGGGTTTAACCCTGTTTGCATCCCACCAACTACAAGGGTCTCATCAACCGAGGAACCCAAGGACGGCATATCCACACCCTGGCCATCCTCCCGACCAACCCTGACCCTATCCAAAACATTCAAGTCTTGGACTACTGTCTCTACCTCTAAAGAGACACCGGACATCGCACCATTACCAGCTGTTTCACCACCCACTGGTGTACCATCCACTAGATAGTCCCTCTCCCCACCGGATATGCTTCCTTTAGCGACTCTGCTTATCGCCCGGGACACAGTAGTACCACCAATAGGATGTGTAAGTCAGTCTACCCCCTCTAGGCCTATAAAAGGCTCAAATCGATTTGACAAGGGCAGGTAGTGCTCCACCCTGTCAAAAGGACTTACACCACATGGTCTCTTATGACGTATATAATGTGGGGGGGGGGGATGGGCCACATTTTGCACCAACATAGAAGTAGTTTAAGCCTAAGGTTTGGATGTCTCCCTCTTTCCCAAACCGTGGTTCTCTATGAATAACATCAACTACCCCAGGGTCTCTAAAGTTCACAATGACGCAGCCACCTTCTAGGTCCTTAACACTACTACCCACCCAACTCACCCTCCTAACATTTAATATTTCCAATTTCCAATTTAAAACATTTATAGAGCGCAGCGTGCACCGAACGGTTTCTTGGCGCTAGTGGAGGGTTTGGCAACAGAGGCAAAGTAGGAACCTGTCGTAAAGCAGGTAGGGGAAGTTACACGGAGAAGGCCTGTTTGAAAAGATACGTTTTTAGTTCCTTGCGAAAAGAAACATAATGAGTAGCCGAACGAAGGTGGTCGGGGAGGAAGTTCCAGAAAGTGGGGGCTAAGGTGGAAAAGTTGGTCCCACCCCACTTTTTACGTCTGAAACGTGGGATTTGAAGGAGAGACTTAGAAGAAGAGCGAAGCTCTCTGGTGGGGACGTATTCTTTTATTAACGAGGAAATAAAAGCGGGGGCAGTGCCTTGGCGGGCCTGGAAAACCATGCAGCCGGTCTTAAAAAGGGAACGTTCCTTAACAGGAAGCCAGTGGAGCTCCCTGAGGAGGGGTGTGGAGTGGTGGTAGCGTGGGAGGCCAAAGACCAACCGGGCAGCCTGGTTTTGGACCATCTGGAGCCTCCGCAGGCTGTATGCTGGTATGCCGTTGTAGAGCCAGCCGTCCAGCCGTGATATCACCAATGCGGCCATGATCAATTTGAGTGCCTGGGGGGAAAAGAAGCGAGAGACAGTGCGGATAGTTCGGAGGGTGAGGAAGCAGGAGGAGACTACAGAACTGATTTGTGAATGGAGGGTGAGCTGATTGTTCATTTTGACCCCCAGTGTTTTGACCGTGGTTGAAGGAGTGGGGGCGGGACCAAGGGTGGAGGGCCAGAAGAGAGAGTTCCAGGGACTGGAAGAACCACCGGTGAGAACCAACTCGGTTTTATCCGGGTTCAACTTGAGATGGTTGTGGTTCATCCAGTCCCTGATGAATGTCATAGTGGACTGAAAGTTAGAGACAGAGAGGGGAGAAGAGGATAGGTCAAAGATGAGCTGGAGGTCATCCGCGTAGTTGTACACGGTGACCTCCAGCTGCTGAAGAGCGAAAATGAGAGGAAAGATATAAAGATTGAACAGTAAGGGAGACAGAGAGGAGCCCTGGGGAACACCACAGGTGACGGGGAGTGAGGTGGTTGTGAAGTCTCCTAGCCGGACCGCCGGGGTGCGGTCCCTCAGGAAGGAGGAAAGCCACACCAGGGCTGATCCCTCAATTCCAGCCGCCCTGATACGGGAGAGTAAGATGGTGTGGTCCACCGTATCAAAGGCGGCGGAGAGATCGAGGAGTACCAGCGCCTGGTGTTTGTTATGATCCATTCCCTTCCTGAGGTTGTCTAGGACCGATACCACGACTGATTCAGTCGAGTGCATGGGACGGAAGCCGGCCTGGCGGGAAGCCAGTCCCCCATTAGCCTCTACGTGGGCGCTGAGTACCGCGGTGACATGGCGCTCCAGCACCTTGCCCAGATAGGGCAGCAGGGAAATGGGGCGGTAGTTGGCTGAGATGGACGGGTCAGCGCCAGGCTTCTTTAAAATGGGCACTATGGTGGCTGATTTGAGCGCAGGGGTCACTACTCCCTGCGCTAGGGAGCTATTGAGGAAAGTAATGGGGGGGTTCAGGACAAGAGGAGTAAATTAGTTGCAGGATTCGCGCCGGACAGATGTCTGCCGCAGAACCCGACTTTACTTTGGGGAGTATCTCCAGGAATACTTCCTCAGTGAGGGGGGGAATGAAGGTAAGATGATTTTGAACAGTGGGAGGAGAAGGATCAACAAAGGCAGACGAGGGGGGGGGGGGATGTTGGCCTTGATGGTTACGATCTTGTCAAGAAAGTAAGTGTTAATTTGGTCTCATAGAGGCTGGGATGGGGGGGATTTGGGGTGAAGCTCTATCAGAATAGGCCAGGTCATTCACTATACCGAAGATTTCCCGGGGTTTATTTTCGGCTGACATTATTTTTGTTGAAAAATAGGAGGTTTTGGCGGCGAGGATTGCAGTCTTGTATTCGGCAAGTGATGTGAGATAAAGGGTTTTTAGTGAGGGGCAGTAATTTTTTCTCCAATGCCTCTCTGCCTGTCGAACGGTCAGTTTTAACTCTTTTAGGTGGTCGTTGAACCACCTGTTCGACTCCTTGGGTCGCCGGATGGAAATGCGACGCAGGGGAGCCACTGAGTCACAACCTCCAGCCAACCAGGCATTAATAGTGTTGGCTTGAGAGTCGGATGGAAGACCAGAAAGGGTCGGAATGGAGTTCCGAAGCCGGAAGGTCAAGATGGGAAAATCAACTCTGTTCCAATTCCGCGCCCAGGTATTTTTGGCATGTGGGACTTTGGATACCGGGTTGAGAGAGATGGAGAAAGAAATAAGGGCATGGTCGGTCCAAGGACAGGGAGATACAGTCACCGGGGAAACTGGAAGGTTGAGGGACCAAACCTGGTCATGTATGTGACTGTGAGAGTGAGTGGGGACAGAGATGTGCGGCACAAAATTCAGAGAGAGAAGGGACTCAGTGAATTCTTTCGAAGCGGTGCACTCAGAAGGGTCCGAGGGCCAATAATTGAAATCCCCTAGCACCAAGACCGAAGCGTAGTTGACCACCAGGTTGGCCAGCAGGTCTTGAAATGCCGGTAAGAACAGAGGTGAAGACTGGGGAGGGCAGTACATTAGAAGGCAAGTAATGGGGGGGGAGAAGACGAGGGAACGGACTGTAAGGAATTCAGTGGAGGGGATGGGGGAAGAGGGAAGGGTTTGAAAGTTCAATTCCGACCGAGCGATTAACGCCACACCACCGCCAACCCTACCCGCCGGGCGATCGGCGCGTAAGGCAACGTAGGAAGGGGGGAGGGTAGCCAAGAGAACGGGGAGGGAAGAATCACAGAACCAGGTTTCGGTCAAGAGCAGTAAGTCAGGCTTCTCAGAATCGAGCAGGACAAAGAGCTCATGATGGTGCTTGACCGCTGACCTGGTGTTGAGTAAGAGAACAGATAATGACGGAGTAGGAGGGAGGGGGTCAGGCAGGGAAGGGCATTGTAGCGGAGAGGCAGGCAGAGAGGGCGGCGATGTAGGAATGGAAGGAGGGACAAGCCCTAATGAGGCAATGTGTCTACGGACGGATTCTGAGAGTGGCCAGTGGCCTTGGAGGGTGGTAAGCTCCTCAGAGTGTATGAGATGAAATTGGCATGAAGTCGTGCCCCTAGCCCCGTCCGGCCGCGGACGGGCGCAGACGGGCTTGTCTTAGGCGCGCCCGCTGCGCACGTCCGCTGCGCGTTTTGTAGATGCACATTTGAAATAGGAGGCCTCAAGGGCGGGGAGGGGGCGTGGCCTAGAGGTGGGCGTGGCCAACGGCGAAGGACGCCGGTGCAAGGGGGTCACGTGAGCGCTGGATCCGCTCCGTAATGCCCTAAAGTGCGAAGTGCTTGAGAAGATATCAAAGTAAGGTTTTAAAAGTCACATAAATCATTTAACTCACAAACAGCGTCTACTCGCGGCTTTTCGCCTCAGGAGACAGAACCCAACCGAGCGCTAGCGTATCAGCGCTTATGAAGGGCGGGAAGGGGGCGTGGCCTAGAGGTGGGCGTGGCCAACGGCGAAGGACGCCGGTGCAAGGGGGTCACGTGAGCGCTGGATCCGCTCCGTAATGCCCTAAAGTGCGAAGTGCTTGAGAAGATATCAAAGTAAGGTTTTAAAAGTCACATAAATCATTTAACTCACAAACAGCGTCTACTCCCGGCTTTTCGCCTCAGGAGACAGAACCCAACCGAGCGCTAGCGTATCAGCACTTATGAAGGGCGGGAAGGGGGCGTGGCCTAGAGGTGGGCGTGGCCAACGGCGAAGGACGCCGGTGCAAGGGGGTCACCTGAGCGCTGGATCTGCTCCGTAATGCCCTAAAGTGCGAAGTGCTTGAGAAGATATCAAAGTAAGGTTTTAAAAGTCACATAAATCATTTAACTCACAAACAGCGTCTACTCCCGGCTTTTCGCCTCAGGAGACAGAACCCCACCGAGCGCTAGCGTATCAGCGCTTATGAAGGGCGGGAAGGGGGCGTGGCCTAGAGGTGGGCGTGGCCAACGGCGAAGGACGCCGGTGCAAGGGGGTCACGTGAGCGCTGGATCCGCTCCGTAATGCCCTAAAGTGCGAAGTGCTTGAGAAGATATCAAAGTAAGGTTTTAAAAGTCACATAAATCATTTAACTCACAAACAGCGTCTACTCCCGGCTTTTCACCTCAGGAGACAGAACCCAACCGAGCGCTAGCGTATCAGCGCTTATGAAGGGCGGGAAGGGGACGTGGCCTAGAGGTGGGCGTGGCCAACGGCGAAGGACGCCGGTGCAAGGGGGTCACGTGAGCGCTGGATCCGCTCCGTAATGCCCTAAAGTGCGAAGTGCTTGAGAAGATATCAAAGTAAGGTTTTAAAAGTCACATAAATCATTTAACTCACAAACAGCGTCTACTCCCGGCTTTTCGCCTCAGGAGACAGAACTCAACCGAGCGCTAGCGTATCAGCGCTTATGAAGGGCGGGAAGGGGGCGTGGCCTAGAGGTGGGCGTGGCCAACGGCGAAGGACGCCGGTGCAAGGGGGTCACGTGAGCGCTGGATCCGCTCCGTAATGCCCTAAAGTGCGAAGTGCTTGAGAATATATCAAAGTAAGGTTTTAAAAGTCACATAAATCATTTAACTCACAAACAGCGTCTACTCCCGGCTTTGCGCCTCAGGAGACAGAACCCTAATATCTCTGTATTGGAGAAGGGGGGGAGTGTTCTATTCTTGTTAAGCCAGAATATGACTTTGTTTTTCAATTCCATGTGTGTTTCAACTTTCTCAGCCTCAATCCCTGGTACTCCCACCAGAATAATCGTATAGGGTACTGACTCGGGGGGGGGAAGATTTACACAAGGAAGCCGCTGATGAGTTCCCTTGCTACCCACGGAAACAAGCCCACTAGGCTGACTTTCTACTGTTTGAACACAAGGTGCGGATTGCTTACTGACCACCACACCTTCCCCCACACCCTTGTTCCCAGTGGATCCAGATGTAATGCTCACTACAGGGCACTTCTCCACACTGGGTTGGGCAGACTGAGTAACAGAGTTTTCAGTAGTAATTGGTTGGGCAGCCCTACTGCAACTGCTAGATCCTGTAACTTGGGGAGCAAAAACTGATGCCTTAGGACTCTCCATAACTTTTGCTAGCCTATCCAGCGTGCTGGTATTTGCTGTAACTAGTTTTTCTAGCTGGTCCAGTTTGGAATTAATCGTTCTTGTTCTCTCAAGTAACGGTAGCATCAAGGATGCACAGACTGTTTCCATTTTCTCTAGAAACCACTCATTAATGCTACATTGGGCAACTGATTTTGAAATGTCTGAGGAGGCCGTAGGTGGGCAGGGAAGCTGCACAGACTGTTGGGGAGCCTGGTTAGATTGTTTTTTTTCGGGATTTTGGCTGAGGCACCCTTCTGGGGACCACCCCCTCTTTTTCTTTTACTGGTTATCGAAGTAATTTTCTTATTTGTACTTGCTGATGACACCGGGGATATAACTTTAGGTGGAGGTCTAGGTGGCGAGAGAGATGTAGAAACACTATGCCTCGAGTTACTAGAAACTGTACTAATTGGTGTTGAACTTAGGATGGAACAAGCCACTGTATTGTCTAACTCTCCCTGCATAATAAAACTAGATCTTGCGTTTAGAATAACTAAGGGATCTTTTGGTATTGAATGTTCGGGGTAACAGCAGACCCAATTATACCCAGTGAGGAGCACTTTCCTGTTAAAAGATCTAAAGATAACCGTTTCTCAGTAAGGGCTATTTCTTTTTCTAACACCACTGCAGCTCGTTTAATAAATTGGTCAATAGTACCTGTAACCACCCCACCCGTAGTGGAGAGGGTAACATTACGACCCTTTCTGGAACGTTGAGCCATTTTACCTAGGTACCAGCAACTGTAAACATGATAAAAAATACAAAATGCTTAAAACAATAAAGACAATACCCAAGACCCAAAGATTAGGGGCGGGGCCCAACCCGGCCTCGGTCGTCCTCGGACGGCCTCAGACGGTCCCGCCATTGTCCCGGGTTTCGCCCGGGCACGTTCCGCGTGCCGTGAGTGAGGGTGTAACTAAATAGAGGGAGGAAGGGGGCAGGAAGAGGACCCAGCTGCGGCAGATTACGATGGGCAAAGCCTGCTGGTCCTCGCCGTCCCGCTCGGAGTATATTATCGCCAAAGTTATGCCCACAGACAGCACAAGTTCCAGGTCAGCTGCAGAGAAATCCCCACAGAGAGAGGCAAAGTCACAGGCTCCCAATGTCCACGACTATGAGCGGCTATCACTTCAAGAGCCTCATGAGTCACACAAGCATGTTGAGCAGTTTCTTTACACAGATACAAACGTTCCTCTTCATTGTACCCATCTTTGAATTCCAAATGTAGAGTTCCCTTATTGATTTCTTCCAACTATACCTTATCCCTTACTACATATAAAGTTCTTAGAGAGGTGTCAATCTCTGATGACCAGGACACGGAACTATCAACCTCTATAGTTAGCACACCCACAACAGGATTTGCTCCTGTTCAGGGTGTTGATCCCATCGCTGCAAAGGCGTCAAATCCAGACACAACAGTGGTAGTGAGAATTGTAGTTGTCACAGGTGTGACAACAACAGTAGCGTTATCCGGACACTGCCAGTGGTGGTGGGAAAAGAATTGACAGCATTATCTGGGGAGCCGGAAGCGAAATACCCTCTAATCATGGATTTGGGGGTTTGATTTGTGTCAATTGTGTTGGTAAAGGGGTTCCAGGAACTCCTCCATCGAGGAGGCGCTCTAGCACTGGTATCTGCAGACAATTGTAGTCCAATAGAGGGTTAATCTCCCCAGCTCATGGAACTACGTTATATGGGGGTAGTAGGGAATCCAAGTAATCATTCAAAAAGTCATCACTGGAATCACTATAGCTCCCATCATCATTCTTTATTTCAGTCTCACCCCCCTCTTGTGCTTTCTTTTTCCCAGTTTTTCCACTAGTTAAGACCGGGTACATCCCAACTCATGCAATTATCTCTGTACTTCATGCCTGCTGTACTGCATGCCACTTAGCTTCCATCCAACTCCTAAGTGTCCTCTTGGCCTTATTCTGATAATGTTCATTCTCTTTCACATGTGTGCTGTGCTGCAGGCTTCCAAAGTCAAAAGGTGCTTTATTCGAGTTGTTACTCATAAAAGCATATTATACACAAGAATTTAAAAACAAATTAAATTTACAATCCAGCACATTGACGCAACACTATAGGTTACATATAAAAATTCATTCGGTTAAAAGAAGAATTAAAACATTTGATAAAAATACTTTTCAAGATGAGAAACGCTGGAGTCTAAAAGCAATTATACAAATGCAAAAAAACAATTATCAAGACAGAGAATAGTTGATTAACTAGCAGTCTCTATCTTGATACATGGTCCTTGATAGATAAAAAGCAGTAATGTCAAATTCATGAGGGCCAATTTGTCACACAGAGAATAGTTATTTAACTAGCAGTCTCTGTCTAAATTGTCGGGCAGAGAATAGTTATTTAACTAGCAGTCTCTGCCTGAGCATCCATGCCCAACCCAGATATTTTGCTGTAGCTATCAGGATCCAAGAAACTTGAGTCGTACAAATAATTCGCATAGCTACTGAACTACTTGATGTCCCAAGGTTTCTGCACATAGGAGCTAACCATACTCGTCTTGGAATAGCATATGATCCGCATGAAAACAGAAAGTGACCCAGAGACTCATCCCCCAACCCACAAGCTGGGCAGGTGCTACTTCCACCTGAACCCCATTTAGCTGTCAATATTTTTATAGGAAGTGCACCAGCTCTCAGTTGGAATAGAAGCTTCCTGTCACCTGGTTTGGAGATGATATCCCAATATGGTTCCAAGACTGGATACATTTTGGCCTCAAGAAAATGCGAAGACATAGACCCAGAGCTTGAAGCATTTAAAGTTTTAGTAACAATCCATTCCCAAAAAATATCTTTTAAGACACGCTTAGAAGGGAAAGATGTCCCAGCAGGGTCCTGCCATAAAGAACTCAACCCTAGCTCAAACAATATAGATTTCAATAATTTAAGCCAGCTTATCTTGTGAAAGCCATCAGCTTTGATCACATCCACAAAACCCGCGGCATAATGTGAGAGCTCAGGAGTGGTCCAGAGTCTGCGCCAATACAAGATCGGGCGTAATCTGGCCAAGTCCTTGATTTGTTTCCTTCCTAGATCGTATCGGAGAGGCAACAACGGAGTACTTTTAGGTGTACCGGTAAGAGTTCTTAAAAATTTATTTTCAGAGGCTTGCAGAGATGTAAGATTTTCAAAGCCCCACATTTCAGCGCCGTAAAGTGCAGACCCAATAGCCTTTGCTTCATATACCAATAAGGCTGGTTTAACAGGTTTGGTTAGCGATTTCCTGTGTTCAGAATTAATTGTGCCAGCTATTTGTTTGTGTCGCAAAATAGCAATATTTATATGCTGGCTCCACCTATGGTCATCAGTTATTTGGATACCTAGGTATGTGAATGATTTAACTAACTCTAAAGGCCCTCCACTCATCATAATTTTGGACTTAAAGCTACGCTGCGGCTTGAAGCTCATTAGTTTAGTTTTCATAGTATTCACCTCCAGTCCAAGTTCCCCACAAAAGTTCTCAAAAATTGTCAGAGCACGCTGTAGTCCACTAGGGGTTTTTGATAAAATTAGCGTGTCATCCGCAAACATTAGTATGGGGATTTTTAGTCCTGCAAGAGAAGGAGCATCAACATTCGCAGTTACCAATCGAGAAACTACCCCGTTTATAAACAATGTAAATAGAGTAGGAGCCATTGAGCACCCTTGTCTGACCCCTTTTTCAACACGGAAATCAGGAGTGACCATCCCGTGACCGCCCCACTGAATTTTTGCATAGTTAGACTCGTGGAGGCGCAGTATCAGGGTTAGTAACTCATCGGAAACCCCCAAGCTATGCAAGACCTGCCACAGTTTTGCACGTGGGACCAGGTCGAATGCAGCCCGCAAGTCGACAAATGCCGCAAACAGGCTACACCCCCCCAGAACCACGGTTTTCCACTGTAATAATTGGAAGCGGAACACTTGATCGATCGTGCTTGTTGCCCTTCTAAAACCTGCTTGGAATGGAGATAGAATATTAAAATCCTCAGCCCAATCGAGAAGCCTATTGACCACCACGCGACCCACGATTTTTTGCACAGTGTCAATAAGGCTAATAGGCCTATAGTTACAGGGCTGAGCTCGGTCCCCCTTCTTATACACGGGGATAATAACTGCACCCCTCCATGAATCAGGGACATCTGCTCCTTGAGCAATTGAGTTTATAAGCAAATGTATATATTTGCGCCAGCGTTCACTATCATTTAAGAATATATCAGCGGGTACTCCATCTTGTCCTGGAGCTCGCCCGCGCTTTACTGTACAGATTGCAGACATAATCTCTTTATAGTTAAAGTTGTCATCTTCAAAAAACTTCATAGCTGTACTGTCATCAACTGAGACCCGGGTATTAAGAGTGTATTGCGAACTAAAGAATTCAACCCATGCCTCCTGTGAGACGTTATTACTTGGTGACTCTTCAGCTCTCTCAGAACCCCATTTTACAATATTCCAGAATACTCTGGAATCCTTCCTGTCACTGGCCATTTTCAGTTTGCACCAGTGTTGCTCGTCCCAATCCTTCTTAGCTTTAGCAATGCATACTTTATATTCTTTCCTGGCTAGAGAAACAGACACACAGTCTCGCTTCTTGATTGCCCGGCCAAGGTCGAGTCTTGCCTTCCTACAATCAGAGTTATACCATCTAGCATCTTTTCTGGTAATAACCCCCTTATGTTTATCAGGTCTTAGAAAGTGCGCCTTGATCTTACCAAAGAGGGTATTATGTATTTTGACCACTTCACCCAGATCCTTAGGAGAGGCCTTAGCCAGTTCCATAGCTAGAATGGCTTGATCAGTTTCACTGTTAATAATATCAATAGCCTGCTGATTTCTCGCTACAGTGTCCCAACGTAGCCTACGCATATTGTTCTCGGGGATAATGGGCGGAGGGACGAATTCATTCATGCAGCTAGAGTTTGATTCAGCAGGCCACCATTTGTGAGTCACACTTAGGGGGTTATGGTCACTCTCAGATCTTATGATGACTTCCATATCACAAAGGGCAGGCCACAGATGCAAACTGCATATCACATAGTCAATTCGACTTTTGTGCCTCCCATTGTCGAATGTTGGTGAGCCATTTCTATCCCCAGCTGTTCTCCCGTTCATAGCTCTCAAGCCTTTTTCAAGACACAGTGCATTAATAGCTATAATGTCCTCTGTCCAACGGGAGACTGGTTTCAGTTGTAGTTCAGGGATGCCCCAGAAGGAATCCTCATCAGCACCAGTGAAAGCATCTCCCACAACCAATGGCTCAAACGTCCTATTAAGGTCTCCTGCTATAACAATGTTATTTTTAACGGAGTGCTCCTCGATGAGGTCGGCCAAGGTTAGTAATGTTTCAGATCGACCTTTGGAACTCCTAATATAAATATTGTAAATATCAAGTGACCCTGTTCTGTCATTAGAAATCCTAATAAGCTGGATATCATTGTGTCCAGTAGCTATATTTTTAACTGAGAAATTTATTGCTTGTCGAATCCAGATAGTAAGCCCCCCCATAGGTCTACCTTTCGGACCCTTGACAGCTGACACATAAAAATTCAAATAGCTTAATACAAAGACAGGGTCGCAGGCCCAAGTCTCCTGGAATATACAAATATCAAATTGGGTAACAAAGCCAAGCCAGTCCCCACAATCGAGCTTGGATGTCAGACCAGCTAGATTCCAGCAGAGTAGGTTAGCAACTCCAGACAAACGACCCTGGCGTAATCCAGGAAAAGAGTTTAGTACACAAGCCTCACCCTCTGGTTGGACAACCAAGTTATTCGACAAATCATTGGTAAGGCAATTAACATTCCGGGTAGATAAGCTATCCGAATTTTGATCCCCATTTGCTAGTGGTACTTGACTTAGATTTATAGAGAGTCAATCACACGCTGCAGGCTTCCATACATTGAAGGCTTCATATAGGGCTGATCGAGGGGGGGGTCTTTTTTTATACACACCTGCTTTAAATTCTCAGTTATACTCAGGTTAAAAGTACCATGAGGAGGAATCTGCAAAGACCATTCATTTGCAGTGATATTATTCCTTTGTTAAAGCCTATACATGTGTGCAAACAGATATTGGAGGTCATTTAATGAGCCGGCATACCCTCGGGGGAGGCTCGTAGCCTACACAGACCGGTATTTTCATACCTTCTCCACACGAAGTCCTTAATTTCTTGATAAATATAATAATTTCTCAATATTTGACACAACACAAATTGAATTAAATGTTAATTGACAGAACTGGTGGTTCTCAACAAATCCCACATCTACAAGCAGCAACAATGACTTCCAATTTCAGCGTGACACCACAAAGCTGTCGACTCATAGCGCCTCGCTGATGTATTGACCAATTCCAGTGCAGCACACAAACCAACCAGCCAATACTAGCACAGCACTCTATGACGCAACTCACATAATTTCAGAGCAGCTCTTACTCAACAGTGTTTCAACTTTGCCTGTGCAAATGAGTGAAAAACAAAAATAAAACAATAACACATCTGTTACACTAAAATAAAGTTTAAAGTACACACTCACTCGTGGAGAATCAGGGACTAAAAATGGGAGCATGTCATCACAAGGGTGTCCGGTTCTTCAGTTTTAACCGATTACCATTGCTTAAAACCCACTGGGCTTGATTTTAGAAATTTCTGTTAAACTATACACTGAAATTCCTCCCTAAATGGCAGTACAGCATCAGCCTCAGCTCGAAAAAAACGTGTGCTCTCACTTCTTTAAAACTGGTGTGAGTGCACAAAATGACCAGCCACAAATAAAAAAAAATAGCAGCTTTAAAAATAAGAGACAACATTTTAGTTTTCAATAAATGTCATTGTGCAAACTGGGCATGGAAAAGAAAAAAATGATGTTTGGAAATGCGGGTTTAGTGTTTTTTGTTTGTTTTGTTGTGCATATGCGGCCTTAGTACTAAAGACGGGAAACTAGAACAGTATGTAAATTTTGTTGCGTTCGGTATGTGACTCTTGTGCTTATTATTGAAGGGACCACTTACATTAACATTTTGAATATCTCTGAGGTTTGGAAAAAATGGATTCCCTACATGCTCTGTTCAGTTACTTTCTAAGTATATTCAAGCACACAGACACACCTAGAGGATGACGCAGTTTAACACATAAACACAAACAAACCGAGGTACACACGCAGCCCAAAGGTTCAGTACAAAACAACAATAAGTGTCAAGATTATAGAGAAAAACCTTTCCCAGAAACTACAGTTGAGTCTTGAATATGAAGGTGGCCCTGAACACTACTGACATTTTAGAGACAGAATGCAGGCAAGAGGGGACAAAACTCACAGTTTGCCAGCGGAAGGGAGCAGTTGTCGATGTGAAAGAAAAAGAAGTCCATTATTCTGCTACACAGGGAAAGAGAAAGAAAAGATGGGGTAGAAGAGGAGGACACTTGCAAAAGAAGAATGCTGAAGATGTTAAAGTCAGGAAAAGAGAAAGGCAAAGAGAGAAGGAGGAAAGCCTGAGAAACAAAGAAGGGCGAGGAAAATCCTTGAAGAAATATTTGGCAACAGATAGGCTGGAGAACAAATCCATAAGAAAGATAGAGAATGAAATAGAATGATATGTTGGAAGAAGAGGGAGATCATGGGGCAACAGACGAGAAGGAAGTAGAGTGAGCAACGGGGAGAGGGAAAGGAGTTAAAAGGGACAGGTGCAGAAAAACAGAGTGAAGAGAGAAGGAGAATTGAAGAAAGGATGAAGAAATTGGAGTGCGGTACTGAAGAGTGGTGGAGACAGAGAGCAGAAGACGAATACAGGAAAAAGCCTGAGAATACTTGAGAGGACCGGGGGATACTTGCGTGAGATTGTGTAAACGACAGGAAACAAATAGTGAAGAGAAAAAAGGGGTTACAAAATAAGACTGAACAGGTGGGGGAGAGACCAGCCAGAAGATACGTGCAATAATGCAGAGCACCTAATGAATAGACAGTGAGTGGATAGGGGTGAGAGAATGTGGAAAGCCAAATGAACAGGTACATCTGATACCCAATGATATGGATTTCGAGATTGAAATATCAAAGCACATTCTTGTAGCAGTCAGAAACAAGGTGCTTGGTTCTCTGTTCTAATTAGATCTGAATTTTAATTACTAAGTAGGTTGTTTCCTTTAGCCCTTCATCATTCCTTATGCCTGGTTTGAGAAGGCGTAGGGATTTTGATGCAGTCAAGTTGTTGAGTGATGCAGTGAAAGTTGCACATTTCATAGCATCAGTTCTTTGTGGCTTTTAAGGTGGGTACGCCTACCCTGCATACATTATACTTTGCGCAGGTATAATGTTACGCAGGCCTCTACAAATTGACGCATTGGTCCCAATGTTTCCGTTTGCGAATATGGAGGAGTGTGTAGCACTGATTGCATCGCTGCATCGTCAAAAAAAAATATTATGCTGTGGTGGCCCTAGCTCCTTGTAAATATGGGGCAGGGGAATCATCAGCCTGTGTACCAAGCTGGAGACAGTCCCATCCCAATACTTCTTGCCCCCCTTCCCTTTTCTCACGTGTTGGTGGTAGCTCCCTAGAAAATTACCTGTTTGTCTGGTCCTTTTTGGTCATCTTCATTACAGGGGCAGTTTGGTGATAGACGGTGTGACGAAAAAACTTGTCCAACTATTCCAGACCCCTCGTTGTTTCATGATGACAAGACTTCCCTTATATTTTTGTCTTGAATAATCATCATTCGACTTGATTTTATTGTTATACGTGTAGCCTTCTCAATAGTGTCCTTGCTGTTCAGTTTATTCATATATTTTAGCCTTTCAGTCCCTACTCTCCATCCCTTTCTTTCGGTTTCCATGCTGGGCTCAGCTGTGGAGAGAGCTGTGCTCTCAGGGCACCCCGCCAGATGGCAGTCCAAGACAGGGAGCCGCCATGTTGGGTCTGTCGGCTGGTTGCAGGCAGTCCTCGCCGGTCCTGTTCCCTGTATTTGCCTGGCTGAGTACAGGCTCAGCCTCGGACTGGCTTTGTGTTAGCGGAGAGAGGGTGGGGGCTTTTGGTTAATGAATTATCGGTGTGTGAGCGCAGCTCCCCGTGCCGTGCTGCAGACGGCCCTTTCCGGAGAACCCCGTGTGGCGCTGGATGCTGTACTTGGTGCTGCTTAAAGCGGTGGTTTCCCGCATCATCACCGAATGCATCCTCCTTCTCGCCTCATGCATCCCACCGAGACCCAGTGAGGGAAGCGGAGCAAGGTGTCTCGTGCCCTCCAGGAAGGTGAGTCCTCGGCTACTTAGTGCGGGCTTCGAAACGCTTTACAGATCCGCTATTCGTGCTCCCAGGTAGCGGTTTACTATTGAGGCTGCCGTGCTCCGGATTGCTTTACAACACGGGCACATGTGTTGCATCGCAGAGGCGTAGATATTTCGTAATTCTTGGTTGCTCACGGTCACTTATTATTTATGTAAGCATGCATTGGTTTGACTGCTGGGAGCTCGTCTCGGTGGGTTAATGCACCGACTGCCGAGACGCTGTATATATGCAGTGAGTTTCTTGTTTCAATTGTAGACGCTTGTTAATATTCAACAAGAGTTCATCTTCTCGATGTTTTTTTTTGGTATGCACACAAATGTTGTGGTAAATCGAGGCTCAAGGGCTTTGTCAAAGATCACACCAGCGTCACCGTGTTACACGTTGTAACACACAAACTTGGGTTCCCACTTTGAGACCGTGACTCTTGAACTTTATATTGTAGGCATTTTAGACGTTTGATGTTACTCGTTTTAATTCGTGTGTACTTGAGAGGTAGCACTGGCTTAATGGACAACAATGTGTATTGAGCCAGGTAATAAACTAGGGCGCGCCCACTTCCTGGTATCCCGCTGAGCTCCGCACACTTCAAAGGTAGTCTAGGGCTCAGGATATGCTTAAATCAATCTCTGCTACAACGGAAGACGCCTGCAGGAGATGACCCCCATGTGAGCTCTATATAAATGTTAATGTTCACTGTTTACATATGACTAAATACTGGCCTTCGCATAGCGCTTCCTGTTTGGCAGAGGAACGAATCGAGGCACAGGGAAATGAAGGGATTTCACCACAACTAAACCAAATCTTCTCCCGCCTGAGGTCACCTTGGTTTCTTGAAAAGACAAGGATTGCTTAAAGGCGCCAGGCTTCCTGTCGAAGTCAGGCACACATTTGAGGTGTTGGGCACCAGGGTCGGAGTGGCCTATAGGGAATCTGGCAATGCCCGGAGGGCGTGTCCGACAGGTCAGCGTGTGTGCCGTTTTTTTGCTGTTTGGGTCCGTTTTATGGTCTGATGATCCGAATTTTACTGTCGATTTCACTGATATTAAAACCAGCATTGGCTGCAGCAAGCACAGTCTATGTCATATTCCATACCTTCCAAAATTCGTATACAGCGTGTCTTTGCAAGTTCAAAACTGCCCAAATTTACAAACATGGACCACTTTTTTTAGCTCTTTAATTGACTACTTGGGGGCCACTTTTATTTTATTTCCCGGGCCTATTTTCCATCCAAGTCCGACTTTGTTGGACACAGCTTGGTACACCTACATAAACTGGTACCTCACCAGTCAAAGCCCTTCACCCACTGACCACCAACGGTCACCCAATTGGATCACCCAACGACCATTCAAAGGGATGAAACACAGGAAGATCACCAGCCCTAGACTTTACATTGCCACTGGCCCAAATCTGAGGTCAGAACCCAGTTACATGTACCACCATTAGCATAAGGCCCAAATTCCCACTGTCATACCTGAGCATCTCCTCCCAAAAATTCTCTTCTCATTGCTCCAGACCACAGTTGCTGCAGAAAATACTCTCCACACTAATGTTTTGACATGCCAGAGGCAGGTAGTTGTTGCCAGCATGTTTTCTCTCTTCTTCTGCTCTTCCAGACTAAAAGGTGATGGTTGGCTCTGCATTCTTTCTCCTTAAATAGTTTTATATGGTCACACTGACAACAAGGACCCAAAAGTGGCACTTTCTACAGCTCAAGGAAGATATAATGGTGGTTGTGGAAGCAGACATTTTCTGTGTTTTAAAGTTCAATATGAAGAAATGCCATGCCAGCATCAGTTTTGCCATAGATTTTACTGGTCTGTTCTGCTAGATAAATGTACTTTACAAAAAATAAGATGCAAGGGAATAGGACCTAGGCACTGTAAACCAGAGTTTCAAACAACTTTATTGTCTTTAAAAGGCAGTGTTCTACTTTTTGTTAACCTTGCATGTTGGCGCAGTGGTTTAAATTCATAAATTTGCACCTAGAGTTTACGACCTTGCAGCCTTTAGATTTAGGGGCCGATTTAGACTTTGGCAGACAGAACATTCCATCATGGCGGTGGGTGACATTACCTCCGCCACCCTCATGGACTACTCACCTTCAAATTTGCAGATGACTGTCGGCCCCCAGCAGTCATACCTGCACTGTCATGGAGGTTCCCGTCAAGGTACAACACATGTGGTGGATAGCACCCAATCGTTTTGATCGTCATCCACCAAACTTAAAAAAAAAATCGTTTTTCAAAAACAAACTCCAAACTAGGATATTGTTTTTGAAAAAGAAAAAATTTATGACGCCAAAACCGTTGGAGTTTTTTTTTCTGGGTTTGGGAGTCTTTGTATTTTTTTTTTGTCTCTCATCACCAGGTTATTCTTGAAAGTGGCATGCAGAAACAAGCATTGAAAATGCAATAGGTCTCGCCTTTGATTAAGTTAAAGGAATTTGCTTTGTTAATGGTACTGTATAGCAAAGCAAATGGCTTTAACTTAATAAAAGGCGAGACCTATTGCATTTTCAATGCTTTTTTTTTTTAGCACTCACTAATTTTTCTCCTTTTCTTCCACAACTAGAAAGTGATCTCCTCTCCATCACAACCCAAGCGCCCAGTCAGGTCCGTGTAAAGAGTGGAAAAAACCGGTGAGTTTTTAAGAGTAATCCGTTTTGGGTAGCTAAGGGAAACAAGGTGCAGAGAAATAAAAGTAATGTGCTGAAGTTCACCCATTTGAAAAAGATGGGATTAGAATTACTTCAGTCTACTTATTCACACTAGGCACAAAAAAGTGTAAGGTCACAGGGCAGGTGCAGGGGTCTTCAAACTCCACAATCCTACGTCTAGCTCACTATTATCCCAAGTTTGACTGCTTTCACGTTGCTTCCGTTTCTAATTTACTGAAAACTATTCAGAAGTTAGAGTGGATTGAATAAAGTGCGACTAAAGCATACAGACCATAACAGACACTTGACATTCCATACAATCAGTAGTGGACTAGCCTGCAGGGAAGGCACTCTTTTTCTACACAGTCTCGTCCCTCTGAAAGAACAGGAGGGCTGGGGAAGTAGCAGTCACAGGTCGTGCCCCGATTGTCGTGAGTTCATCCTATTTTTTGGCCAACTAGAAAACTATTACTGATCAGTGATGTGTACACCTTATGGTGCACGCCCAGACTTTAAGCGTAAATTACAACTTAAAAAAGAAAACTGGTCCATCTTCAAGTTAGAGCTGGCTGGCCAGCAATCACCCACCTGGAGTGTGTACTTCACCTCACAGGCACTGCCTAATAATAATGTGGAGGAGAGTGCATATTTCAAGAACTACAAGAAGACAACACTGTGCGTGCATTGTGCACTGTATACCACCTACCGAAAAAAAAACCAAAAATGTCTTCTTTATTAACACATTGAGCAGGAAAAAGAAACAGTCAGACATCATTCTATCCCATTTATCCGCGAAGGGCAAATCAAATGCCTGTGTACTGGTAGTCCGCCCTGTGTCATGTGCGTGGCTTTGAAATCTCTCCCTGGCCATGTTGGCATTTCAGGCGTGGGCGCTGTCCGTGCCCTGCTTGCCCAGTACCAATTGGCAGCAGGACTAGCAACACTTTTGAACTGTTTTGAACTATAGGCCGTGGGGGCCTCGGAAGGTCGTAGTTTCAAGTGACATTTCTAAGAGTGGACGTTGAACTGCAACCGGAAACTGCCAATCACAACCTTAAATCGACTGAAGTAGGTATTATGCAAATGAGACATCCCTATCAGTCAGGCTTTCACAGGACCTTTCTGGGTTACCTGCAAAAAACATCTCGTGCTGTCATGCACAATTAGCTGCAATCCAAATTACACAGCACAGCATAGGCATAGCAACTCCAAACATAGCATAGCAAACAGCATAAACTGCAACAACACTTTATATATGCTATGCAGTGCCCACTTGCACAAGCTGCTGAGCACTTGCAGGGGAGTCTTTAAACAGTAACCCTCCTTGCGGTGCTCACCTGCTAGAGAGGACGGGCCTGTGCGCTAGAAACATCCAATCTGAGAGGTAACGGGAGCCATGTGTTCGCGAGACACATCCAAGGTTGGGGAGTTGTAGATGAAGCGGCAGCACCGGCTGCTGCATCACACTGCGCGAGCTGGGAGCTTTCTGCTCTCATGGAGTTTCTCGCTCAGTGCCTCGAGCTGGAGGCAGCTTCTCTTAAAGCGATAGTAGCTGTGCACTCAAGATCACGGCGGGATACGGGGCCAGTGACACGGAGCGTGATCGGACGAGGCAGCATTAAAGTACAAACGCATTGAAAATCGTGTTTGGTAAGCACTTGGAATGTTGTGCGATAATGCAGTTTCCACACCGGAATGCACCCAATTAAACTATCTTCCATCCAAAAACTATTGGCGGTGCCGCAGTTAACAAGCGAAGGGATTACTGTGGTGAAGTTGTCTAGACGTTTCCCTGTGTGTTTGGTGCACCGTGCGCCCGCTTTGAAACCCTGGGTTGGCACTATCAGGGAGCTTGCTACTGGAAAAATACCCTCAAATCCACTGTAAGGTTAGTTACTCACATTAACGTCAAACTAATGTCTTGTCAGTTCAGAAAATAGCTTGCATGCGCCTTAACGTGGAAGCAAGTATCTGTTTGCATAGTTTAGCGCCGATATCCAATACCCAACTTACACAGCGATTACGTTCAAGAAATGCATTAAAGACAAGCGCTCGCCAGGCTGCCACGGTTTATTTTTGCATCGCGCTTTCAAAAGTGAAAGCGAGATATAAAAATAAACACGCAGCAGAGCTTGTCTTTATGGGGCCATGTGTTTGAAAAACATGGCCCCATAAAGATAAGAAACCTTTTGCAGTAAAAGAAAGTCAGACAAGCCCGTCCAAGTGGGCCATCTGACAAAGAGAAAAGTCAGCGTCACATAAACCTCTTTCCCAATGGCTGGCCACCGTTTAGCATAAAGGGTGACACCGGCCAATGGGAAAAAGTGGAGGTTAAAACCTGTCAGTAAAAGCTCATAAAAAACATAAAATCTCGCCAGCGAGACTGCGCATGTGCGCAGCCCACGTAGGCGAGACCTACAAAGGACATCACACCATCGACCCTAAATAAGTTGGGCGGTGTAATGTTATTCCTCCGATGGCCACTATTCCCTTTCCATCAATGAAGCCATTGTGGATTCAGTTGACGGTAAACGGTCTACCCTTCTCTAAACCAGCCTCTTAGCCCCTTTAATTAGGTCTCATCTTTTGACCCACTTTAGCTCTTGCCACAATGTTGTATTTAAAAAAAAAAAATAAAACACATCCATATTTTTAGGCTCTTTCGGTTAGCAGGCTTCATCCACAGACATGTTAAATTGCCATTTGAATTTGTATCCACCTGCAGCAGCATACAGGATTGGGCAATGGATTAGCTCAATTCTGCAAGTGGTTCCCCTATGTGCGATTGACAGAACATAGCTGCTGCACAATGTGCAAATCCATCATAAAATTTGTCCCTTTCGGTGCCAAGGCTGCTTTTTAATAATATTTCTTTCTGATTCAAAACAAATATATATATCTTTTGTTTCTTGAGGGACCTGCAGCTCCACAAACACTATTACTGGGCCTACACTACCACCTGCTGATTTAGCAGCAGCCATCTTGAAATGCACTTTCCCAGACCTTGTTAACAATAAGGACTTACCCAATTGTATTCCAAGGTGGTTACCCAAGGATGCAGATTAACAGATTCTGCACCCAGTGGCATAATAGTAGCCCCCACAGTGCGGGGGGCGAGTTCCAGGGGTCCCCCTCTGGCACAGTGCACGGTCATCGGGCCCCTAGCCTGAAAGTTCCTGACTGGGTCCAGAGCATGTTAGACCCCCTCCTTGTACTTTGCAGGGGGTCCCCCTCAAGTTTCATTATGCCACTGTCTTCCCGGTATAAGTGCCAATTACTTATAACAAAGGCAAAGTAGCAGAGTCCTGCTTCTACAGGAATACTGGGAAATATTAGAGGGGTTCTACCCACATTACCCTCCCATACCGGAGCAGGGGTCATCAAAAAGATGAGGAAAGTAGAGAAAACGGTATTAAGGGATACATTTCACATTTAATGATTGGAACCAAGAAAAATTAAATTGTCTTGTTCTTTACAACTTAATGTAAACACATATAATTAGTAAAACACAAACAATTGAAGAAGGGTCTGAGGGAAATTTAAAGACCTGCCCAGTTCGTATCCCCCTAACTGTAATCCTAACAACAAAAGAATCGGGGGTCTATAACGGAGCTTCAAGTACTCCGAGCTGCTGCAAAACTCCTACATAAGTGAGTTAGGCGCTAATAGAGCTATATAAGTCTCTATATCAGAATGTGTGCCAGGACAAACCTGTCGAAGGACCTACTGAGATTGTTGGTAAGACCCGTACAGAGATGTGTTGGATTCCCATCAAATAGGTATGTAGATCAAGTGTTCTCGTTTGGTCATCCAAAAATGGGGTGGTATGTCTCTTGATCAATGAGACCCATCCATCGCCCTTACTCAATTGGGTCGCACCATCAATCGCTAAGGTACCCATGAACAAATGATAAAGATGGGATCGAGTGCAGTGCAAAAATCAAAAGATGTGTGAGTTAAAAACAAGGGGTAAAAGGATCAATAGGCGAAAAACTCTAATGTAATTTGTCCTTTCCCTCAAACAAACAAGAACAATGCAGAGGAAGCAGTCTAAACATAACTGCATTTACAAGGCCAACATGTTTCAGCCGGTAGGGACAAAATCCCATGGCTTTCTTCAGGGCCAGAGTTCTAAGGATTAGCTACTGCATACATAAAGTGAACGTAACGACAATCTGTAAAGGATATACATAAATAGTCCAAAATCGTGTTCCTCTGTACCAAACGGTGTCTCTTACATCTGTTAACAAGAAATACATTGTAGTAAGTCCTATCAAAACAAGAAAGACCTGGCACTGGCTTCTACTAATTAAGCCAATTTATTTTACTAATGTTACTCACCTGAATAGTACAGGGAGTGTACCTCACCTCTCCTGGAACCTTGCTCAGGAAAAAGGAGGCCCGCTTTGTGAAGGCAAGGAAGGGGTAATGAACGGAAGGGTGGACAGTACTACTCTATCTCTCCCTCCAATACATAATATAGCCCCTATAACAGTCAAGCTTCACAGAGCCACAAAAAATCCTAAGGGTGGAATAAGTCACAGAGCCCATGAAAGTCCCAGGTTCCCAAGATCCATCACTTAATGTAAAAAGCTTTGCTCTAAATATGAGTGTCCTCAATAGGATGGAGCTAAACTGTAGCAGGTTTAGATATGGGCTAGCAAAAGTTTGACAGACCAAGCCTGGTCTCATATCCCAGAAACATAGGTGAACCAGTCTATGCCACCCCAAAAGAAAAAAGGCCAAAAATAAATCCTAATGAGCCACTAACCTGTCCGGCGTTGTCTCATTGCAGGACCCGAGCTTCGTGGGAGGCAAAAATGGCTGCCCACAGGAAGCTTATAAAGGAGATAGGGGCGGAGTATCACGTACTCTCGCGGGATTCGATTGAACTACAGAGTGATGTCACAATCCACTGTGTTGTAGTTCACCCAAGAACTACAAGATGAATCCAACACATCTCTGTACGGGTCTTACCAACAATCTCAGTAGGTCCTTCGACAGGTTTGTCCTGGCACACATTCTGATATAGAGACTTATATAGCTCTATTAGCGCCTAACTCACTTATGTAGGAGTTATGCAGCAGCTCGGAACACATATAATTATACATAATTTGATATGGACATACAAGCGTATCACAGGAAAAAGTGGCACAAGAAATTAATCTGAGGGAAAACACATCACAAATTATACATATATACAACATCTTTATACAACATATACAATATATGAAGAACAGCGTACCCTAAGAAAGGCAAAAGAATGCCATCAGCTGCTTAAATTTGGGCTACTGAAGTATCTTCTGTCATGGATTTTCACCCTTGCTGAATGATCACGTAATAAACCACCCCTAAAGAATTCAGTCTGGTTCTTGACCATAGAGGAACTGGCCCTGTTCCTTTTTCAACTACCTTGTACAGGGTGTAGCACACACATTAAATTACGTATGTTTTCCATTTTTTGTGTTCCTTGATAAATTGCTGCAGATTTTCTTGAACAAGGGAAAATCGCGTGGGTATCATAAATATCGCAAAGGGCGTAATCCTGCTCTCTGTGCCAATTTTGGGTTTGATTTTGCTTTAACTTTTTATTCAGAGCCTCGGGGGAACACTCCCTAAGTACTTTTAAGGTCCGATCTTTTAAAATCTAACTCCAATTGCACTGAAGGAAAGATGGCCACTGGTGTGTATTGTTGCTCTGCTGAATCAATGTCTGAATCTTCACCGCTTACATCACTCCGGTTAGAACTCACCCTATCAAATATGACTCTTTACTACGCATGCGATAGATCGCATGCCATTACAACGCAGTCATTACAACAACTGCGTTGTTACATCGTGAAGCACTACATCGCAAGTCGTTACAATGACTTAATGTAGGGGGCGCGCTGGACTTAGGAATAGTATAATTTAATGTTCCTACTCCAGTTTGTTCAATAGCAAGGAAGGTGTTGAATTGTAAATCTAACACCTTTCTTGTGCCCCTATCGGAAGTCATTTCAACTGCTTGCAATGTAAAGGTTTGCGATGTAACAACGCTGTCGTTGTAACAACCACTTTGTAATGGCACGCGATCTAAACGCTGTTTCCCACCATATTAAAGTAAACCATTTTTAAAAGTGAAAGTTCCAACATATGGAAGTCTTACTCTTTAAGTTAACGCCCCTGTTATCAGCATTATATTCCTCCATGGTCTACACAACCATTGCCCATGCTTTATTTAACCTACCTGGAACAAAAATATCAGTAATATTGATGTAACACAAAACATAAAGTCCCCTTTCCAATTTGAAGAGGGCTACCTAAAGAGTTACAATCCGTCAGGCCGTGCAGGGTACCAATTCAAAATAGCCATTGCAGATTAACTAAGTCATACCCATTTCAAAATGTTATTTCATCTTGTCTTCAGATTTATGTGCTACCAGCTCATTCTAACATTGCAGGCGCCATCATATCTGTACCTTTTTAACGAGCACTTTACCCTTGCCTTCAGAAGAGGATGGTAGGGTCAGGCGCAGATATGGGATGGAACTTGTACAATCATTTTTTTCTTATAAAAATCACTAACGTCCTCCATCTAGAGAATTGAAAGACATTACTGGAACCACAACTAGAGCTCCCCTTTCTGAACTTGAGTAAGAAACTGTATTATCCTCCCACGGTATTGTCACAGTCCATATCCTTTCAAGAAAGAATACATGATATCCATATTGAGAAGATGATTCTGATAGATATCTGGCAGCTGCAAAAAACAAGCATTGGCAATGGGAATAGGTATATCTTAGGAATGCATTGTGAAGCCAGACCTAAAAATGCATGTACAATATTGACTGCCACCCTCCCATCTGTTCTGTTGATAACTATCTAGTAATCTAACACACACATGCCATTGTAATGGCATGTGTGTGCCCCTGAAAGTTCAAGTTTAGGAAGCAAGATAAATAAACAAACTGATGACAGCTGTGTGGAGTGCAGGCACATTTTTGTGGAAGCATACCACTTCTGCCCAATCAAAACATGCGCTCTTGACTTCCAATATGAGGATGGGGCCAAAGCCCCTCTCCTGGTGATTCTGACTTAATTGTCCGGTGACAGCTGCTTTCAAGACAGACCATAAAAGAGACAGAAAGAAGCATTCTGTCAAGAGTGGCCGTATTGCACTTTTTGCAGAGATTTGTGAATGTTTGAGCTATTAAAGTGGAAAAAAAAGTGTGTTTTGCATACAATCTACAGAATTGATGCTTCCAGATGATGGTGTATTATTCATTCTTCTTCATCACATTTCTTCCATGCTTCTTTTCACAGTTAGGAAAGTACACGTTTTCTGCACATTCTGTTGCCTTGGCTGTTGACTAGTGGTGGTTTTGAGCACTTCCCATTACCTCAGAATGTGTTTCTTTGCCACATGATTATGGACTACTACTGGGGGCTATGATGTTGCTAAAAGCCCTGAACCCGAGTTAAAGGATTAAGCCGCAGATGAAGCCTTGAACAACCATTATAGCCTGAGACATAAAGGCTGTCATGCTTTTAGAAAATTACATTCACTGAGGTTAGGATGTTCTAAATAAAGAAGTGAGAAACAGAAATAAAAACTTTGAAACGTTAGAACAGAAGGTATATATATTAGCCATTATTAGCCCCGAATCACTCTATTGTCACCAGGGGAGTTTACAACATTCCAGGCTGTAACGTAGCCTTAGCGCCTGACCCAGCGTGATCTACTGGCCATTTGTTGTGTGGGTATTTATTCTTTTGACTGTTTTGTAAGCTCAGCATGCACTTGCTATTCTTAGAACACATGTAATTGTTGTATTTTGACGCACGCATGGAGTGTACACGGCTGAGGCTTCGAACAGCGTTGATTAGTCGTTTAGATGCTGAGCCTGGAGGTTGCTCCATGTCATGGGTGGACGAATAAAGAACTCCTTAAATTACCTTAATGCTGGTCCTGGCATCTTTGTAATACCTGTCGGTGAGCGGGAGTGTCCACCCACTGATCATCGCAACCCAAGCGGCAAAGTCTGATATTGCCAACTGCCCGATGACGAGTGTGTGACCGAAACGAGGTCATGGAGGTTGACCCGATCTTGTCTCTCTGAATAGTAGAGACAGAGCGGCACTGGTATTCCAGGCACAGCGGGTGGGCACCCGGTCAAGAAAGCAGATGTGTCGTGAACAACAAGGAAAGTTCAGGAGGATGTTCACTAAATCACATGACGTGTGACGGCAATGCGGCGGCCATATTGCGATTGGCAAGGAAAGATTAGAGTTGTTTAAGGCAATACAACTTGAGGAAAATCGACGCGGCGGCCATATTGTGGTTAGCCATGAATGTTTAGTACCATTCATTATTTTTAATCCCCAGTTTATTTGAATATGGCTAAATCCCATTTGGTGACACAACCTCCACCATTTCTTAGTAAACCAGCAAACCGGCAATAATTTGGCCCGAGTGGTTTAGACTATTTGAGAAACACTTAGTGGTATTACGCTGTAGGTTATAGTCCAGGATGCAAGTTTGCAATGCTATTTGGTTGCTTAGGGTAAGCGGCATAGAGAATTTTTGACAGTATTGCACCAATTCCACCGCCTCAAGGTCAGTCTGGGGACAGACAATGGAATGTGTATTTAGAAGCTGTAGAAAGATTAAAGAAACAATTCGCGGATTAACCTAATATTATGCTGGAGAGGCATAACTTCTACAAAAGGAAACAAATGGAAGATAAAAAGGTGGAAGAATGTATTTCAGCTTTGGGGGTACTTGCTACTATGTGTGGATTTGGCCCGATATCAGATGTCTACATCATACACCAGTTTGTTTTTAACTGCACGTCCAGAAAATTAAAAGAAACAAGGCTTTTCCGCTGTAAAAACCTGTAGTTAGCGGAAGTGATTAATTTGGCTACAAGCATTGAAAGGTCTGCGATTTCTACTAAAGCCATGTATGGGGAGTCTGAGAGCAATGTTCTCATGGTGGCTACTTTGCTTTAGAACCAAGGCGACGTCTTGTGTGCTGTCAACATGAAAGGGAAAAATTTGAAGTTCACGCAGAAAAAGATGTAACATTTTTGTTTCACATGTGGTTCAAAGAACAATTTTAGCAATTTTGCAGGTTGTCCAGCCATCACAAATGTTGCTATCCTGTAACAACACGGGTCATTTTCAAGGCGGCTGCAGAAGTAATAAAAAAACCTGTGAGCAGTGTAGAGACAGAAATTGGTGCATGTTCTAATTCTATTAGTAATATTTTGTTAACGATCAATAGTATAGAGAACTCCAAAGTAGTGAAGGGACCTCTGTGCACTGCAGTCATTAATAATGTATCATTACAAGTCATGGCAGACTCAGGTTCTCCTATAACCATCTTGAGGGATACAAAATGTTATGAATTCTGGGGAGAGAAGTTTTCTTTGATCAAATCTGATGTGAACTCAAAAGCATTTGGGGAAAAGGATATAGATATGGTGGGGTATTTTGTGTCTAGAGTGCAATGTTTAGTAAGAGAAACTGAAACAAAAGTGTACATATCAAACAAAGGAAAGAATATTATTCGATGTAGAGTTCTGGCACAAATGGGACTGTATTTAGTTCCGGGAGATGAGAAACCAGTCAAGGTGGGAGATTTACCAGTTTGCCATGTGGAATGTGTGGATGGGTCAGTCAAGGACATCCTGTCAAAGTTTCAATCAGTATTCAGTGAGAAAGTGGGGTTAGTAAAAGGGCATGGAACATCATAGAAAGTTGGTACTGGGCGCTCAACAAGTAACTCGTAAGGTTTGTTCTGTACCTCTAAGCGTCAGAGAGGAATTGAAGAAAACCCTACAAGATTTGTGTTCTCAAGCCGTCCAATCACCTACTGATTCCTTACGTTGGGTGGCTCCCATAGTCGTTGCTCGGAAAAAGTCTGGCGAGATTAGACTTTGCGTGGACTTAAGAGCACTCAATACGAATTTCATCATTGACTGCCACCCACTTCCCAGGATCCATGAATTACTTAAAATCTAGGGGATGCCAAGTGAATTTCTATAAAAGACCTGATGTCAGCTTACCACCAGGTGGCATTGTCAACTGAATCTCAAGATCTTGCCACGTTTGTTACCCTTTTTGGCGCCTATAAGTTTCAACGGCTGCCCTTCGGACTAGCGTCTGCGGGCAGCTTGTTTCAGAAACGTATGGATATATTATTTTGCAATACAAAGGGGATGCAAGCATATCTTGAATACATTTTGATAAATGCAAAAACTTTGGAGGAACATAATGTTATTTTAAAGGATGTTTTGTCTATTTTAAAGTCTAGGGACATGACTGTTATAGCTGACAAATGCAAATTTGGGGTGCAAGAGTTGAAATATGTAGGGCACACTGTGTGCTGCAATGGTGTAAAGCCTAAATAATCAGTTGTGAGAGCTATAAAAGATGCGAAGGCTCCTACTGATAAGGATACCTTATGATCTTTTCTTGGACTGGCAGAGTACTACGCCAGATTTGTGACAAATTATGCACAGACAGTGGAACCTTTGCATACTCTTCTCAAGAAGGGACAGAGTTTCAAATGGTCAAATGAGTTGGAGTAAGTATTTACAAAAGTGAAAGATGTCATTATTTCGTCTTAGTTATTACATGCATTCCACGAAGACTGTGTCTCATAATAGTAGACGCCAGTATCCATGGTCTTGGAGCAGTACTTAGTCCGAAGGTAAATAGGTGTGAGCAAACAGTGGCCTTCACATCAAGGTCGCTTAAACCGTTTGAAAGACAATATAGCACAATAGAGTGAGAGGCTCTAGCATGCTTGTGGGCTGTACAGAAATTCAGAATGTATATTTTGGGGTGTAGATTTATACTTGTCACGGACCACAAACCATTGGTGTATATTTTTAGTAAAGTCAATAGCAGCCAGACTCGCAAGAAGATTACTTTCGAAATTATAAGAGTATACCTTTACAGTTTAACACATTTCAGGGGGAAGGAACTTTAGGGCTGACTGCCTATCAAGAATGCTGATGGAGGGGGAGGAGCCAAGATTACGACCGGAGCAGATGTGTGAGCTCCCGGCTCCGCCAGCCCTTGAGCCCTTTGTTCTTATCCTGCCTGATATCCTGCTCATTTCACCGGCTGCCAGATTGGGGACTGCGCGCTGACTTCACCCATGTTCCTCCGACACCTCAGCCCGGTCGGACTGCGGAGATAGACCGTTGCCCGGCCCTACGCCATGACTCCGGTGTGAATCGATGCCGGACTTAGACGGAGCGGAGACGGCCGGCCTGCCTGCAGGACACCCACAGTCTGTGCGGAGCTGCTTCTTCTCGATCGCGGCCCGCGGCACATTGCTTGTCTTGAACTGCTGGACGCTGAGGCTACATTGGCTTGGAAGGTGGACTATACTAAGCGACCGGCTCCTTTGTTAAGGACTGGGTGAGGGCTGCCTAGACTCCATTGCGGGATGTGCCCGGACTCGGTGGACCGCCCGTTTGCCCTGATTGCCTGTTCAGGCCGGCGGGGGCCCCTTGCTGGCGACGCTGGGCTACAACTGGTTGCAATGGAAGAAGGGGCAACTGCTGACTCCTGTCGCACCCCCCCACGTTCTGGCGACCGGCTTTGGGGAGCTGAGGATATTCCCGGTGACCCACGGGACAGAGGGGACTGCCCACCCTCGCCCCGTGCCTGCGGCACCGTGGCCGGACCGGGGTCTGCACTGGCTATGCCCACATCTGTCCCAGCCACAGACGGACCGCAGCCTACCCTATCCTACGGCGATCTCCTGTCTGCCCTTGGCGAACTGAGATCAGCGCTGCTTCACAGCTCCCACAGGCTGTGCAAGAAACTTGACGACATAGCCTTGGATTTGGAGCTGATGCGGAGGGACTGCTCCCAGCAACAGTTGTACTATCCCCTGCTGGTGCCTGAGGTTGCTACTGTGTTGCCGAGCGATTTCAGCGGTGGAGAGACCCGTGACGACTGGACTGGTGCCTGTGGAAGACCGCTTACCGACTCTGCCAGTGCTACATTGTCTCCACACTCGGGGACTGATTCTTTGTATTCGCTTTCACTATTAACAATGAGGCTGCCGGCTAGGCGGCTTCAGGCTCCCTTCAAGACTCTCTCGTTGAAGCCTCCGTTTTTTCCCCTGATGTCCTTGTGCTATCGTACCAACTTGGAGACTCTTTTGGCTGTGCTTACTGCACTGTTGGGTATTTGGCACCGACCATTTTGTATTTACGAATCTCCTCTTCCATCCTTGCGCCCATTTTGTTTCTCTGCTGTGGAGAGGGGTGGCATTCATCAAGGGCTGGGTTCAGGGGGGCATCCGAGATCGGGCCAGGGTTAGGCGGGTTCCTCGTTGTATTGCTTTCTTGCCTGGCGGGGATTGGGTTTAGAACGCTATATGTAGTGGCTGCACGGATCACACGTATAATGTAGATTGTTTTCCCCCGTCTGTCTCTGTTACTGTTAGTGATTGCTTTGCTTTACATTAAAGGCATCCTTCGTGTTATTGCGACCTTTGTCAATGGCACAGTCGGCGCCATATACTGGCTATCCTGATAAATTGTGAGCTATCGGCTCCGCCACATTCTCTTTGGTGCCTGTCTGCTTGTCATAGAAGTTTATTGGGACAGGGGGACTGTTTGTTTAGGGTAGCGTCCATTTTGCTCTCCTTTGTCTACGCGCTACTTGAGGCGGCCATCTTGTTCCTTTGTTCCGAATGGGGCGGGCTTCTGTCGGGCATCATGGTGTAGCGGTCGCTTGCGACCTGATTAGGGCTGGAGGTCTCCGGGGGTTAACTCTTGTTGGACTGGCTGGTGCGATTTCGGATTGGGCCGCCTCTCTGGCGAATGTTGTAGTCGTGGCTCCCCACATTTGTTCTGCTACTGCTGTCTATCCTGGTACTCTTGCACGTGGGGTGGAGCTGTACATATCCTGTTGTTTATCCTTATAGACGGGGTGGTCATTCATGTACTGACTCGGGGACCTGGGTGCACCTGATTCAACTCCCCTTCTGGTATTGTGCTTCTCGATATTATTGTTTCACTCGGTGTAGGGGTTACAAATGGCTGGGGGACCGAGAGTTCTGTTATTGTGAGGGCTCCTCCCCGTCTCCTTCTTCTTTTTGGGAGTGGTAGAATAGCTTGTCCTTTTCTTCCTCCCTATATTTCAAGAGTGAAAAATCTTCTATTTTCTTATCGTTTCCTTCTCTTCTCTTCTATTCTTGGTCTATATTTCGGGGTCTTTAATGGGCGACAGGCACTTTGCCGGGGGGGGTAGGCCGTATCCTCCGGATTGATGTAGGGTGGGGGGGTAGATTTAGTTTTCCTTATTTAGTTTCTATGGGCCTTATTTTTCTAAACTTCTGCGCTTTCTTGTCCTGTTTTCTGTTCTGGGTCTGTGATAGGGGTTAGTAGGGAGTGGGTGGCGCTGTGGGTGGTACGTAAATGCGGACTGAAGCTCCTGTTGTTTTGCACTGTACTGCCATATTGACGGGGTGTTCATCACTACTGTTGTTTCTTATTGATGCTGCCTGCTCATGTTGTGAAGCTAATGTACGGACTCAGTTCTCCTTGATTCTATTCTTCACTGATTTATATTTAGATCAAAAATTTTTTAAATTTAACCTTCAATGCTCCTTCTCCTTGGCGACATGATTCCATTCAGTGTAACTGCTATTAATTGTTGCTATATTGCCTGATGCCGCTGGGGAACCGCATTGCTTGCACCTGTGCTTAAAGTATTGTGGCCGGCCTGACGGTTGTAGGCCCGTATTTGTTCCCTTTTTCATGCACAATAAAGGTTTTCAAAAAATTAAAAAAAAAAAAAAAAGAATGCTGATGGACGTGGATGATGAGGATGATGCTTTGGTGGATGACATCGAGTGTGTATCGGGGGTAGATGCCGTGACAGAGTATGAATCAGTCATATCTAAGGAAATGTGGATGGAGTCATGCAAGTGTGACTAGCTTTTCCCACAGGTATGTGAGTATATCACACATAATTGGCCTGATCCAAGATGCTTGAGCTGTGATTTAAGGGTGTTCGCACAGGTAGCAGACAAACTGTCTGTAGAAAACAAAATTGTTTGATGTGGGGACAGGTTTCTACCACCTACCGGCCTCTTCGTCATAATCATAAATAAAGCACATGAAGGACTCCTCGGTTCCACAAAGACCGCGATGACTGTAAAACAACATTATTGGTGGCCAGCAATGGACAGTCAGATTAAGTAATTAATAGACAGGTGCTCAGAATACCTCTTGTCAGACAAGCATTGGAGGATGGTTCAAACTCCTTTACATCCCACACATTTCCAGATGCAGCATGGTAAAGGTGGGGTTTGGATTTTTCGGGCCCTTATTCCTTACTAGGCCCAGACATGAAGCATTTAATTTTAGCACTAGATTACTTTTCTTAGTGGATGTACTACAGTTTTGTGGAGGTACCTGACAATCATACGACTATAAAGTTCCTAAGCAAAATATTTGTTTTAGAAGGAGCCCCCAAAGTCATAGTCACAGACAACACCACACATTTTGTATCACTAAAGATGTGCAAGTTTTCAAGTTCAAGGGATATTAAGCACTTGAAGGTCGCCTTATACTCACCTAGTCCGAACGGCCTAGTAGAAAGAGGAAGCAAGGTCACGAAGGAGGGGATTCAAACTGTAGTGGCTGCTGGCTTGAATGTTAAAGAGTTCATTGAGCGCAAACTGTGGAGCTATAATACCTCTCCACATTGTACCACAGAAGTGACTCCTTTTGCCATGTTGAGAGGCAGGGAGGGGCAAACTCCCTTATTCCCATCATGTTTGAGTAGCATGTCAAGCCAGGACAAACCTGGGGTAGATGAAGTGACTGCAAGGGTGGTGGAGAAACAGGCTGCCATGAAAGATAGATTCAATTTAAGGTGCTACCCAGATTAAGAAGATCTGGTAGCCGGCAACTGGGTTTTGATTAAGAAACCTCTCAGAGTGAAAAAAGGGTAGTCCAAGTTCTCTATGCCAGAGCAGGTGAGTAAAGTGAGTAAAGGGGCTGCATTCATGGACGCAAAGGTTGCTGGAACAAGAGGCAACTTGTAAAAGTGACACCTGAGCAGGCGTCACTTATGCGTCAAAGAAGGCAGTGGAGGAACAAGAGCCGGGACCAAATCCTACTGCTAGTAGAGTGGGGCATTCAGGGTGCGGGCGCATTAGAAGGGCACCAAAAAGGTTTGACGGTTTCATTAGGTATTAAAGTGGAACTCATATTTTGTATATCGTACATTCATTGACTGTAAGGATTTGTGTTTCACTTCTTGTATGTTCAGTTTGTGTTGTATTAGGGGGGAAGGTGTTGTGTGGTTATTTATTCTTTTGACTCTTTTGTAAGCGCGGTGTGCACGCGCTATTCTTCGAACACATGTAATTGTTGTATCTTGACTCGTGCAGGGAGCGGACACCGACTGAGGGTTCGAACGACGTTGATTAGTCGTTTGGACGCTGAGCCTGGAGGTCGCTTCATGTCATGGGTGGACGAATAAGGAAATCCTTAACTTACCTTAACGCTGATCCTGGCATCTTTGTAATACCATTAAAGGCCTGCTCCAGCACTCAGCTCTGGCCTTTAACAAGGGAGTGGACTTTTGATGGCCGATAGAACCTGTGTAAAGTTGGTGGTGATCCAAATGAGTCCAGGACAACGTTTACATCCAAAGAAAGGTTTATTCCAAGTTAGGTTTCCAACACAGGAGGAGCGCCTCATCAGCCAGGAGTCCAAGAAGCAACTGAAGTACCACAACGCACACCTGGCTTCTGAAGGCTCCCCACATTCAAAAGAATACATACATACATTCCGACCTGCATGCACGAGCTTAGCGCGAGTGCATTACATTATAAGCACGAGTACATCACACTACATCACCTTCCCCCTTATGCAAAACACAAAGGAAAAGCCAAATTAAAAAGCAATGAATTTATTAAACCTCGCAGGGGGTTTTCTGATACGGCCACTGCGACTACAAGATGGAATTGCAGGGGTAACTGTAGGACCTAGCAATTCGGAGTTCCAAGAAGTTTCAATGCGTCACCAGGAGATCGAGATTCCAGGAGAATGTCCAGCGATGAAGGTTCCGATGGAATGGCAGAGAAGAAGAACTTCACGTTCAGGAATCCCTCCACGGAAAATCCGGTAAGCGCGCAATTTGAAATGTGCTAGCGCTTCTCACGCGAAGACCCAAAGTTATAGAATCGAGGCAGCAATCAGCAATCGTAAACCAAAGGCAGTAGTGATAAAGTCAAAGGGAGAACAGGAAACAACCTCCGACAACTGCAAAGAGTCTCTCAAGACCAGCGATAAATTAAGATTTCACCCAAAAAAATTCCGCTCCTCACGTTGGTGAAAATCTTGGCAAAATGAACATATCCGTATGAACATCCAGCAGTGTAGTCACCCAGAGCCACAATCTAGAGTTGTCACGAAGATTCTCCAAACGCCAAATTAAAAAAAATAAGAAAAAATCATCTTAGCGTGGGTTGGTGAAGGAAACAATCCCGATCGTCGCCAATATGTAAAGTTGGTGGTGATCCAAATGAGTCCAGGACAACGTTTACATCCAAAGAAAGGTTTATTCCAAGTTAGGTTTCCAACACAGGAGGAGCGCCTCATCAGCCAGGAGTCCAAGAAGCAACTGAAGTACCACAACGGACACCTGGCTTCTGAAGGCTCCCCACATTCAAAAGAATACATACATACATTCCGGTCGCATGCAAGCATGCGACCTGCATGCACGAGCTTAGCGCGAGTGCATTACATTATAAGCACGAGTACATCACACTACAACCTGCTAGGAGGGCTCTAAGGCTATTTTGAACATTCAGCGCTAGAGGGCAGAATATTCTAATTTCTAAAAACAAAGGCCTCTTGGAGCCCGAGGGGTTTAAATCCCCTCTGGCTCAGAGAGGCCTTTGTTCACAGCAGCAGCTGTGAACAAAAACAATATTGGAATGTTGCTCTGCGAACTTCTACCTGCTCGTAGAAGCCCGGAGCACTCCATTGTATTCAATGGAGTGCTCTACATTCCAATGCTCTAATCTGTGTTAAGAAATTCTCTGTGCTGCAGTCTGTATTAAAGAAGGAGCTGTTTCAATAATATTAATGTCTTGTGCCAGGATTCCTCTTCCCACCGAAATACCCTCATCTTGATGATTGTTTCTCCAGAGTAAAGTGACATTCACAAAACTTCTTGGACCCTTAGTCCAAGAGGAATTTCGTTCTACCTCAGAGTCCTGATTGACCAGGCTATCCTCTAATGGTAAATACAGTAACCAAGTGATTGATCAGCCTAGGATTTGACTATAGATAGACCAAAATTTGAAACGATGAATTGTTGATTGATAGGCCATTGGGGAATTGTGAGATTTCCCGACAGATGTTGCCCTTTGAAAGGCTGGGAGTGTTGTGGTGAAGTTACTCTCATTCCAAAATTTGCCTAATAACTGACAGATTTTGACCCTGCAAAATCATCCATTATAGCAGTTACACAGGCCTGATGTACTAGCTCCATAATGTTCAAAGTTGTTAGATATTGGACTCACTTTTCATGTTGTGGTCAGTTAGGTCTTTCATGTGGAATACACAATGTCTTCAGTTGAAAGGGACGTGAATAAGGACCAGTTGAACCTTTTGGTGATACCCAAACAGTTCCATATGCCTTGTAGAACTTCAGAATTTGGGTATTGCTTAGCAAAACATTTTGAAAGACTGTCTATTAATGCAATATCATGCTTCCGCAGTGAAGATGCTAATCGTTCAGGTTAGTGTATTGCAACTTTATAAAAAATGTTTGAGTCGATGACTGCATTTAGTAAAGATGACAGCATTTATGGTGCTTTTCATTAAAACAAAAACTTGACACTAAAGAATGGGGCTGCTCTTCATGTTTGAGTTTGAGTTAAAATTATTTCTAAAGCGCGCGTACACCTGGCGGTTTCATGGCGCTACAGTTTACTGAGGCCTCGAAGGGCGGGGAGGAAGGGGGACATGGGAGAAATTATTGTGGAAAGGCTTGTAAAAATAGAAAGGTTTTTAGTGCCTTTCTGAAGTGAGAATATTGGGTAGAGGATCTGAGGTGAGCCGGAAGGGAATTCCAAAAGGTGGGGGCGAGTGTGGAGAATTTTGAGCCTCCCCATTTTTTACGCCGAAAGAGGGAAACTATCAGCAGGTGTTGAGAAGATGAGCGCAGTTCCCTAGCGGGGGCATAGGCTTTAATCTCCGAGGAGATAAAAGCGGGGGCAGAGCCTAGCTGAGCCTGGAAAGTGATGCAACCCACCTAGAACTGGGAGCGTTCGCGGATGGGGAGCCAGTGCAAGGATTTTAGGAGAGGGGTGACGTGATGGGATTTGGCCAGATTGTAAACTAGGCGGGCGGCTTGGTTCTGAACCAGCTGCAGTCGTCGTACGTTGTAGGCGGGCATGCCGCAGTATAGGGCATTGCCATAGTCTAAACGAGAGACAACCATAGCTAGTATAATTAGTTTTAGGGCAGTGAAGGAGAAGAAGCTGGAGACCTTGCGGATAGTGCGGAGTGAAAGAAAGGAAGAGGAAACCACTGAGCTCACCTGGGAGTGCAGAGTGAGTTGATCGTTGAGCTTGATACTGAGCGTTTTGACGGAGGAGGAGGGGGACGAAGGGGGACCGAGGGAGGGGGGCCAAAAGAGGGGGGACCAGGGACTGGTACAACCACCTGTCAAAACCAGTTCCGTTTAATCTGGGTTTAGTTTCAGGTGGTTGTAATTCATCCAGTCCCGGATGAAGATCATAGTGGATTGGAAATTAGACTTAGAGTCAGGGGACTGAGATAGGGAGAATATAAGCTGGAGGTCATCCGCATAGTTGCATACGGAGACCTCCATTTGCTGAAGAGTAAAGATGAGAGGGGCTATGTACAGATTGAATATTAGTGGGGAAAGAGTGGAGCCCTGAGGGACCCCAAATAAAACCTTCCGCGGTTCAGCCGAGAAGTCGCCCAGGTGCACCGCTTGGGTGCGGTCTCTTAGGAAGGAAGACAGCCAGACCAAGGCCGAGCCACCGCCCCCAGCCGCCCTGACACGGGAAAGTAAGATGGAGTGGTCCACCGTGTCAAAGGTGGCGGAAAGGTCGAGGAGGACCAAGGCCTGGAGGAGGTTGGTGTCCAATCCTTCTCTAAGGTTGTCAAGGACCGATAACACTATAGACTCGGTGGAGTGAGCGGGGCGAAATCCGGCCTGACGGGGGGCTAATACTCGGTTTTCTTCCACGTAGGTGGTGAGTACTCTGGTCACATGTCGCTCCAGTACTTTCCCTAAGAAGGGTAGTAGAGAGATGGGACGATAGTTGACGGGAGCAGAGGGGTCAGCGCCAGGTTTCTTAAGAATGGGAGGAATTATAGCTGTTTTGAGAGTTGGGGTAACAACGCCCTGAGACAGGGAGCTGTTGAGAAAGGTAAGCGGGGGTGGCGCGCAGGTCGTGAAGATGTGCCTGAGAATGTGGGCAGGACACGGGTCAAGTGGGGACCCTGATTTGACCAAAGGGAGAAGGGAAAGAAAGGATTCTTCTGTTAGGAGAGGGAATGAGTCGAGACGAGCCTCTGGAGGAGGGCGGGAGGGATTAAGGAAAGAGGGAGAGGGGGGGGGATATTGGCTTTTATTTTTGCGATTTTATCCAAGAAATAGGTGTTCAAGGAGTCGCATAAAGACTGTGACGGGGGAGGTTTGAGGGTGCTTCTGTCAGAGTAAGCGAGCTTATGGACAATAGAGAACATTTTTCTGGACTGGTTCTCGGCGGCTAAGATTTTCGAGGAGAAGTAATCCGTTTTGGTGTTCAAGATAGTTTTTTTATATTGCGACAGGAGGGAGTTGTACTGGGCTTTGAGGATGGGACAGTACTGTCGTCTCCAGGCTCGTTCGGCGTGGCGGACTGTAAGTTTTAGAGCCTTCAGTTCCTCGTTGAACCAGCGGTTGGAATCGTTCGTACGTCTGGAGGAAACTCGCCTAAGAGGGGCGATGGAGTCACAGCCTGATAGAAGCCAGGAATTGATGGAGTGTGCTTGTGGAGACCAAGTAAATCTGGGCTGGAGGAGGAGAGAGAGGTGGCTAGTGAGGCCGCATCCACCCGGCCCCAGGAGCGTGCCCAGATGTTTTTGGGAAGCGAGGGCTTGGTGGGTGGGCCAAGTTGTAAAGAGAAGGAAATCAGGGAGTGGTCGGACCAGGAGCAGGGGGAAATGGATAGGGACGCAATGGGACAGTTGAGGGACCAGATCTGGTCGAGGATGTGGCCCTGAATGTGAGTAGGGGAGAGGACATGAGAGTTGAAATTGAGAGATCGAAGAGTATCGGAGAATTCTTTGGAGGTGGAGCCTTCTGCTGGGTCGGAGGGCCAAAAGTTGAAGTCACCTAGCACCATGATGGAGGAGTTGTTGACCGCTAGGGTGGCCACAAGCTCTTGAAACCCAGCAAGGAAGACTTGAGAGGGTTGGAGTGGGACGGTACATAAGTAAACAGGTAAGAGGTACATTAAGGGAAAGTGAACGGACAACTAAGAAATCTGAAGTGCCGATAGGGGGAAAATGAAGAGGCTGAAAGGGGAGTTCTTTGCGGGCGATCAGAGCGACGCCCCCGCCCGATTTGCCAGATGGCCGGTCAGTGCGGAGAGCGTAGTAAGTGGCAGGAAGAGCTGCTAATAGGGAAGTGAGGGAGCTATCACGGAACCAGGTCTGTGTAAGGAATAAGAAATCAGGTTTGTACAGATCGAATAGAACAGAGAGTTCATGATAATGCTTGACTGCAGAGCGCGTGTTGAGATAGTAAATGGAGAGAGAAGTGGGTTTGGGTCCAGCAGGGGAATCGGAGCGAGAAGTGGGGGGGAGAGGGGAGAGGTGGGGCGGAGCGGGGAGAGAAGGAGAAGGGGTTGAGGCAGGCAGTCCCAAACTATTAATATAGTTGGTCACGGAGGCGTCAATCGGCCACGGGCCTTGGAGTCCATATAGTTGCGCCGATGAGTATTGTCGCAGTCGGGCGTAGTGGGGTGGCCCTAGGCCCGTTCGGTCGCGGGCGGTCGCAGACGGGCTTGCCTTAGGCTCGCAATCGTCGCGCCCGCTGCGCGATCGATAAAGGCACATGATTTATAGTGGGCGAGGAGGCTGTGGGGGGCGTAGCCTCTGTAAAGGGGCGTGGCCTTGGCGCTCGCCGGAGTGGCGTCAAGAGGTGAAATTGATCGGTGCCCTACCGCAGCAGCGTTAAGTCGGCTGCGCGGGGAACATGGATCAGATGGTGAGTGAATTTAAAATAGCTAAGTACACAGGTAAAAACGAACAGTTTCAATATTTTAAAAACATTAAGTCGCGCTCCCGGCTTCCGCCTCAGGAGGTTTCAGTTAGACTGGGCAGACGCTTGTATTCAGCACCCTTTTATGCGCGGCGGTGGGGGGCGTGGCCTCTGTAAAGGGGCGTGGCCTCGGCGCTCGCCAGAGTGGGTCAAGAGGTGAAATTGATCGGTGTCTTACCGCAGCAGCGTTAAGTCGGCTGCGCGGGGAACATGGATCAGATGGTGAGTGAATTTAAAATAGCTAAGTACACAGGTGAAAAACGAACAGTTTCAATATTTTAAAAAACATCAAGTCGCGCTCCCGGCTTCCGCCTCAGGAGGTTTCAGTTAGACTGGCCTCAATGTATTATATATATGTATTATTTCATCTTCTGATTTTAATTGATATTATCTCTTAAATGGAGTTAACATTTGGTAGATGCCAAATACTTGTTTTGTTTAGAAAGTCAGGTCACGTTTGCTGAGATCTTTGAGTTTATGTGTCTTTCTTTATGTATGATTGTTGCGTGGGTGAATGAATATGACGAAAACCAAGCTGAGATAAAGAGGGCTTTATTGAGCTCAATACACGTCTCCTCCTTGACGCCAGTCTCTGATGGATACATGGGAGTAGTGGTCTGCTGGGCGGACGTCCTTCCTCTCCCAGTCTCGCTCTGGATCTTCTCCCTCCTTGTCTGTTGTCTGGTTCCCGTGGGCTCCGTGATAAGGCAGTGGGAAACACAAAGTAAAGAAACTGACGTGAGGGGTCGGTTTGGCTTTAGCCCAAAAAGGGGAGGGTAGTGATGGGACACCATAGCAACCGTGACACTCTTCTAAAGTATATGAAGATGTGAAAAGTGCTCAGGAAAAGGAGTAGATGGGTGGAAAACAGGGGGGGTGGAGAAAACGACTTCGGCTTCAACTGGTTTAGCCTTTCCCTCCTCCCAATCCAACACGTGAAGCATTTGCCTACCTGTGAAAGCCACACTCCTCCTGGAGCATGGCTGGGCGAGTCGCGGGGTCGTTGGCCTCCTGGTTCTCCCTGGCTTCCTAATGACACTGCCACAAGGTCCGCTTCCTCCTCCTACGCTCCACTTCCTCCGTAGAATACAACTCTATCTTCACACGCCTTGTCTTCCGCACGGGTGTAGCAACACATCCCATTCCGGGAATCTCCCTTCCTTATTGCTCCGAAAGTCATGACGTCGACCAAGGGCGAGGTCTCGCGGTTTGGGAAACCCCAATCAGAGAGACCTTCCTCCTGCTTGTCGACAAGGCCAGGGTGGATGCCGGGATGTGTCGTCCATTCCTCCTGTCAGCGAAAAACAAGAGGGAAAGAGAGGGGTGTAGCGGCCCACCAGTCCACACTGTCCATGCGTTTCCCGTTTGACGGCCCCAGCCTGCCACAATGATTCAAAAGATTGGCTGGTTTTGAACCATAAAATGATGTAGTTTATCATTATTCTCTGTTGAGGAGGGTTAACTGTTGTTATTTGCCTGTGCAGACATTATACATCCAGGCGGAAGGCAGGGGAATGTAAAGAAGACCAAATTAACGACGTAGATTGGAAGTTTTGTTTTATTATATAACCCCAGTGAGGAAAATTGTAGCCGCAACTGTTCCTGCTCCTGATCCCCTCCTCTCCAACCATCCCACATTGAACCCCCATGCGCCATTCCCACCGCAGACTGGACCAAACCAACACCACACTTCTTCCTCCCTTAGCAACAAAAATCCAGAAACTCAACAACATAATAAGAAACAAGGTACAAGGGAAGAAAAAAAATACTTCTTATAGCCAAGGTAATTCAATTGATGGTGAACAAGTATGAAATACCAAGGTTAGTAAATAAGTATGGCATACTCATGATTAACAACCTGAAATAGAAAAGATGGTACAAAAGTGTAGCATGCCATACACATCAATATTGCCTCAATTACCCCACCACTCCAACAACAAAATCATCCAACTTTCCAGGTATGTGCAGTTTCCTGTTATCACACGATGAGAGCGAGAGATTGCAAGACAATTTGCACTCTCACAGAGTCATCAGTCACACACAAAAAGCAACAGGAATGTTTCCGCAAATAGATCAGTTAAGAATTAATTTATCCTTTCATTAAACCTCTTGGATAGCCAAAGATATTGGAGTAGACGGATCACTCACTTGATTGTGACATGCTTCATCATCTGCGCCTAGCCACACACCCTGGTAGGATGGTGCCACCAGGGTGGACTCAACCAAAGATAGAATGGGAGTTCTTAGATAAATCAAAATTGGATAAGAAGGGATCCAGAAGAGAAGTATATCAGGTATACCCAACAATTCCTTTCATTCACAGTTACCTGGTGTTTGGTAAAAACATTCTTGAGGTTCCAGGGGCTGAAACATGTTGGCAAAAACAGCATGTTTAGTTGAACAATTGCATTGAACAAAAAACCTCAATATTTTTTTAACCATACCCTAAGTATCCTGTAAATAAAAGGAATGGTTGAATGCCTTTCTTTAAGAATGGCAAGCACTTTGAGTCCACAATCATGTTCTTGCCTGTCTCGCCCCGTGACTAGTGTTTTGTCAAGGAAAAAAATGACCTCTTTTAAATCCTTGAATAGTTGAAACATCAATCGCTGGATTACAGCAGCAGCTGATGCGAATCTGAAAGGCATCTGATTGAATTAGCAACATTCATAGGGTGTTATGAAGGCAGTTTGCTGTTTTCTATTGGGGTGCAAAGGAATCTGGTGGTATGCAGCATTTAGGTCTAGTGAGGTGAACCAATGTACTGCTTTAGTCATCACCAGCATTTTACTTATCATAAGTTAATAGAAACGTGTCCCCTTGAATGTTAATATTCAAATCATGGAGGTCAATGCATAACCTAATATTACCATTGGCTTTTTCCATTACAACTAAGGGAGCCAACCACTCACTGAACTTAACTCAATGCTCTCAGTGATGCAATTTTCCACCATAATGTCCAAAACTATCTTGAAGTCCCTCACACTCAACGGGTTGTTCCTTATTTACGCGACACAGGTGTTTAGTTGTCTTTTAGAATTATTTTATGTTGGAAACCCTTCAAAACTCCCACTTTGCCAGGAAAGGCATTTGGAAATCGATCACAAAAGGACTGTATAAATTTATCAGTACATTCTGGCAGTAGCATTTAATTATGGTCTTTGGTGTTCAGTGTGATGCCAAGTTTCCCTTGATCTATCCACTGCCCCAGTACCAAAGGATCTTTCTCAGCCGCTTCCCTGCCTTTAAATTCAAATTTCAATTTATAGTAGCCCACCATAGGTATCAAATTACTAGTAAACCTCACAGGGTGGACATCTAATAGGTATAAAGTAACCCAAACTACGTGATTGACAGTTGTATCAGGTGATCCTGAATCTGCAACAATTTCAACAGGAATACCACCTAAAACAGTAGAGCAGGAAGGTTTCCTTTGTTTCGCAATTTAAACCGAATATATCATAATCAATGCATAAGACACATTGTACATCACCCTTGTTAGAAATTGAGTTTCTAGTTGCCAGGGTATGGACCCTGTGCAAGCAGGAACCAAAAATCCTAGCCAGGGTAAGTCAGTAACACACTTTAAATTAACCTGTGTTCACTCTCTGGTAAGACACCGAGCAGTCAGTCTTAACCCAAGAGGCAATGTTTAAAGTATTTGCACAACACTTCAAACAGTAAAACTGTGTAAAGACCATGAAAAGGCTCCACACCAGTTTAGATAAAATGCTTCTATTTTTATCAACAAGAATCCAATAAGTAGAAGCCAAGATATGACTTTTTAAAGAATAAAGGTTTTTATAGTGCTGAGAAACAGCAACAACCGGGGCTATCTGGTAGCACTTGACAGGGGCAAATCCAAAAGTTCAGGCCGACCACAACTGAGCGCAGGACTGATACAAGGACTAGCCTTGGCCCACTGAACAGTACCTTGGATGTGTTGACGTGGAAGGCAATGCATGGAGCAAATGAAGCAATGCGTTGCTGTCGATCCTGCAGAAGTAGATGATGCATCGGTTCCGTGTTGCACAAAGTCAAAGATGCGTCGAGAGTCAAGATGTGATGACATTGGGGTGATGCATCGTTGTCGAACCACTGAGCTATAGGCGATGTGAGAAGCTCAAAGTGACGCATTAGTGCCAAGCCACGCAAAGTTGGAGATTCGCTGGACACTGGGGACAATGTGTCTTGAAATCGGCGATGCGGTGTCTGTGGTTCATGCAGCAGTGGCAATGAAACAGTGTCGAGAGAAATGCGCCGGTTCCGATCAGCGCAAAGTCATTGATGCATGGATTTTCTTAGTTGCAGCACTTGGTACTCAATTCCAAGGACCCAGGACTGGATTGGCACCACTTGGCAGAGCTGGACTCAAAGCAGACAGAGGCCAGGTGCTGGTTGCAGGATAAAGAAAGAAGTCTTTGATATCCCTGAGACTTAGAAAAACAGGAGGCAAACAGACAAGCCCTGGAGATACTTTGGTTGTGGGATATAGAGATGCAGGTTTCGTCCTTCTCACTTCCAGGCAAGAGGCAGCAGGCCAACACAGCAAAGCAGTTCTCCAAAGTGGCAGTCCATCCAGCCGCACTGCAGTCCTTCTTGGTAGAATGTCCTCAGTTCCAAATGTGTTCTGATCTTGTGGTGTCAGATGTCCAGTACTTATACCTAGTTGGGCCTTTGAAGTGGGGAGATATCAAAGAGATTCTTTTAAGTGCACAGAGTCCCTCTCTTTATTGCCCTGGCTCCAGACCCACTACAGGGGTTATGTGACCTTTTGTGTGGAGACAGGAAACACCACTGTCAGGTGTGAGGGTCAGCTCCTCCCTCCTATCCTGCTTGGGATGACCTATCAGCATGCAGATAGCAACTCAGTCACACCTATCCTTGCTTTAAATGTGGCTACCTAGAGGGAATGCCAGCTGTCACCCACCCCTGACGTATTTCAGAGACAGGCAGAAGGCACCAAATGGTTACATTGAGAAAAGGCCAACTTTCTAAAAGTGACATTTTCAGAATTGCAATTTAAAACAAACTCCCCATCAGTTGTATTTTTAAATTGTGTTTCTAGAGACACCACATTTGGGGGGAGTCTCATCTCTTTGCAATGGGAAATTACACTCATAATATGTAATAAGGCAATCCCAATGTAATAGGCCTTTCAGTAGCTTAACACAATTTTTAGAGTATTTCACTATCTAGACATGTAAAACTTGAAAGTGCATGTCCCATTTTTTTTAAAATAACCTCACCCTGCCCATGGGCTGTCCAGGGCCTACCTCAGGGGTGACCTATATGTAATAAAAAGGAAGGTTTGAGCCTGGTAAGTTGGTTAACTTTCCAGGTTGACATGGCAGTTTAAAGCTGCATACACAAGCTCTGCTGTGGCAGGCCTGAGACATGTTTAAAGAACTACTTAAGTGAGTGGCACAATCAGTGCTGCAGACACACCAGTAGCATTTTATTAACAGGCCACATGTAGTGTACTTTACTAGGGACTTATAGGTAAATCAAATATGTCAATTGTGGATAAACCAATGTTACCTTGTTTTAAGTAAAGAGCACATGCACTTTAGGACTGGTTAGTAGTGGTAAAGTGCCCAAATTCCTAAAGCCAGCAAAGATAAAATCAGCAAAAAAAGTTGTAAAAAAAGTCAGAAGGCAAAAAGTCAGGGGAAACCACCCCAAGGATGCCAAGTCTAACAACCTTCCTATGCTCTAGACAAATCAGTTTGTCATTTATTTCACAGAAGAGGTTGGCTTTTCCTTACAACACACTCTAGCTTAATGGCCTATAATGCCGCAATTGGAGCAATGTTGTTTCATCGCAGGTCAGCACTTATCAAATGCCAAGTGTTCTTTGCTTCTACAACAGTAGCAGATCCTAGAATTTCGTAAGCCATTAACTTCCTGTTTGGAATGGTTCAAATTCTTCATCTTGGATCAGTTCCTAAAATCCTCCATAGCTTTCTTGCACTCTTTAGTGCAGGTTTTAGTTGCCTTAGCTACATCAACTTTCTCATTCTTCCCTGCTTGAGTCAAGGCTGCCATTGCACAATGCTTAGGAAGTTCAGCCTTCTTCGCTATGGCTATTGCTTCTTTTAAAGTTGTTTTTCCATTAGCCCAAAGCCTTTCTTGGACATTAGAGTCTTTGGTATACATGGTATTGCTCATTTTAAGTCTATGACAAAATCGTCAATAGACTCTTGAGCTTTTTGATGCCTTTGAAATAAATGATATCTGTCAACTGAGATGCATATTGAAGGTGTAAAGTAAATATTCAAATCCTGTAAAGACATCTGTATCGTTTGCAGCTCTTTGTTTTTTCCCACCTGGTCGTACAATATTAGTCTCTCAGGACCCAGAGTGTGCAAGACCATTTTTCGCTTGGGGTTGGAGGACATCTTCTGCTCATCATCGCCTTCAATAGTTGATATGTAATTGAGGAAATATGCTTTCGGCTGTGGCCACTTCATGAGCGGTTTTTTTGGCAGCGTAAAAAACGGTAGCAGGGGCAGTAATGAAAATGTTTGTGCATACATATTGTATATAGGACGCAGGCGAACAAGTAGTTAACAACTGAACCAGAATGATGTAAGCAGGGCTTTAAGTGGTCCGGGTCTTACCGGTTCTGAGCACCTGTATTTTATAAAGGGGGCTTCGAAATGGGTCTCTATCGGGCTCTGTTTTGTGCCCTGGCACTGGCGGTCAGGCCTGCAGTGACAGCAGGCACATCCACGTGCGTGTGCTCTCACTTCTCACTAGTGGAGAAGTTACAGCATGACGTAATGCCAGGTGAGCGTTGTAGGGGAAGGGAAATACTTTAGAGAGTCATTTTGTCTCTGGATTTCCCTCCTCTTTGAAACTCAGGAGCAGCAACATTGTCGTGGTGTCACCAGGGCTTTAAGTGGACATTTTTTCAATACTATCAGGCACATGTATCAAAAGAAAAAACGGTTGCGAACTGGCAGGTTCTCAAAATCTGCCCCTTTGCGACCAGTATTTTTGCAATTGGGATGTATCGTCCCAAATGCAAAAATCGCAATTTAAGTAATCTCTAAATTGCGATTACTTAAATTGCAATTGCATTTAAGGAATCACAAATTGAGATTCCTTAAATGCAATGCATTAAAGTAAAAACAATTAGCGATTTTGCTAATAGGAGTAGCAAATTACCATCAATTTGTATTTGATGGTAATTTGCAAAAACTTTTCATTTTACACACACACATGCCCTTGGGGCATATGTGTGTGCAAGATGTACTCATATGCATATTTCAGGGGTGCAACAGGGTGTCCTTTTGACACCCGTGCACCCTTGAAATTGCATGCGCAATTTGTGAGTACCTATTGGGTACTCGCAAATTGCGAATGCAATTCCCATTCATTCCTATGGGCCTCTAGGCCCATAGGAATGAATGGGAAAACATTCCTTAATTGCGACTCGCACTTTGCCACTCGCAAGTAAGCAATGTTTAGAAATCGCTATTCTTTTAGCAATTTCTACTTGCATAGGCTTTTGCGATTCCTTAACTGCAATTCCTTAATAATCGCAATTAAGGAATCGCAAAAGTCTACCTTGATGCATGTACCTGTATATACAAGCCATAGTTGATGCATATTTATCTTATGCAACTAACAACCATTGACAAAGCAAATTGTCCTGACTTGTAGGTATGATGTTACTTGTTGTATCATATATATGGATGCAATGATAGAAACAGCAAAATACAAGTCAGGTGTTACACTACGCTACGCACCGATTTTTAGCCTATGTGTTTTCAAGCTAGCGCACTTAATTACATTGGCCACACCCCTTTGAGAGACCCCCCCAGTTTTTTCATCCCACTTAAAGCCCTGGATGTAAGTAGATAGATTCCCTTTTGTTCATTACTTCTCTTTCCTTTAAATAAAATTATATCCACTACCTACATAAATGCGCATATATAAGAGGATAAAGACACCCACCACGGTATACATCATACAATTTGCCGGTGTTGTTGTGCTGATATGCTCAACGATGGATGCCACAATAATATATCAGAAAACTAGACATAAATTCCCTTCATGTTTCCATTGCGATTATATCTGTCACTCCTACCTCCCCACACAGACATGTGCACTTTGCTTGCTGAAATAAGACCTATATAAGGACTTGTTTCTCTGCCTTGCATTTAATAAAAGATAAACCAAAGGTGGTGATGGATGGAGCGTTGACAATACAAACACTCACACCCAGTGAACTGATCGGGGTTTATTCCATCACCGTTCTTTAGCTCACTCCACCACCCCAATTCAGACATGGCCTTATGCAAATCAGTCTGACCCTGTGCCTCATGGGAATAGTCCAGCCCGAACTGCCAAGCCATGTCTTCCCTGGACCGGAATCAAGCTTCCCAGGACCGGTTTCTGGCATTACAGCCGTCTTCAGCCGGGCTTGCTTGACTCCAGTGGCAAAGTGAGCAAGGGACTCACGTCTGAGCATACCCTGCCAACTTAACCCTAAGTCGCAAACTATGTTGACCATTTCCTAGCACCAATTGTACCTACCTTACCTTCATACATTAAGGACTCGGGGGATTTCCTCAGACAATTGATGGACATTGGATGGATGGATGGTTACCGGCTAGTAACCATCAATGTAATCTCTCTTTACACCTCAATAAATCACGAGCTGGGCCTGACAGTGATACAATATTTCGTGAAACAAAAACCTATTGAACAACTGAAACATTGCAGGATGCTAGTTGAAATGATAGAAATGTGCCTTAGAAATAATGTATTTCTTTTTAATAAAGTGCATTACTCTCAAAGCTGTGGTACAGCAATGGGAGTTTCCTTCTCTCCAAGCTACGCCAACCTTGTTATGGGTTGGTGGGAGAAAATGGTAGCTTGGAGAGAAGGAAATGACCACTACGTAGCCAGAGTGGTTCTCTGGCTGCGTTTTATGGACGATCTATTCATCATATGGAATGGATCCAATGCGGAGCTCCTGGAGTATCTGGAAATCCTCAATAATAACGATGTGGGATTAAAGTTTACACACTCTATAAGTACAAGTGAGATAATATTCCTGGACACGAAGGTCTATGTGAACAATGGCCAACTGGAAACAACAGTCCACAGAAAAGCTACTGCTACTAATAGTATCCTGCATGGAAAAAGTTTTCATCCGGAAGTGCTGAAGAAGACCGTCCCTTATGGAGAATTCATTAGGATGAAAAGAAACTGTTCAAATCAAGGAGAAATGAATATCAAGTTCAAAGAAACAGCTGCCAGGTTCAGTAAAAGAGGGTACAAACAAAGTGATATCCAACGAGGTGAAAAGAGAGCGAGAGAAAAAAGTCGAAATGAAACATTGATCCCAAAAAAAGAATTACAACAAGAATCAACCATGAGGGAACCAATCAGAATGATACTTACATATAGCAAAGAGAGCCACAAAGTACGCAAGATACTAGAAAAATACTGGCATATTTTGCAAAAGCGCCCAGATATTGGTAAAGAACTTGGTCAACATCCGCAGATGACATTTAGGAAAGCGCCTTCTTTGTCGGACAAATTGGTTAGAAGCAATTTTGAGAAGAAAAAATCAAACAATTGGCTGCAGGAAAGACAAAATGGTTTTACAAAAAGCAGCCAATGTAAGGCGTGTTAAGTAGGATGTAATTTAACAAAACTAAAGGATCCCAAAGGAAAGATCTTTAATGTGGAAAATACCATCACCTGTAAAACAACGCATGAGGTGTATCTATTGCAATGCTTCTGTGGCAAAAGATATATCGGAAGCACGATTTGCCCATTGAACAAACGAATACTGGAACATATAAGAGCAATAGAAAATCGAGACCAAAGTTATGCGATGGCCAAACACATGCTGACCCATGAAAAAAAGTCATGGAAAGATATAACCTACAGTAGGATGGCAACAGTGCCAATAAAAGAGAGAGGTGGCAACCGACTGATGGCACTACGTCGTCTGGAATCAAGACTGATCATTCGCTTTAAAACAAAGATCCCGTATGGATTGAATGAACTTTATGTGCACCTTTGAGTAAATCTACCCTCCATACTAAAAATCTGGCTAATATCTATCAACAGACAACAGATAACTTACAAGGAAAAATGTTACTGCCATAACCCTGGGCACCAAGTCCCTAAATAAGAAAGAAAGTATGCAAAAATTGTATAATCAAATTAACTCCACTAAATCAAGGGAACTCAGGAATGTAAGTAAAATTCCCTTAAGTGAAGAGTGGGTTCATATATGCAATGATTCCAACAAAGGGAAAGAATTGATAAATAATGAATCGCCATTCGACTCACTAAGAGACTATTTAAATGTGGAGAATCAAGCGCCATGAATCACAACGGACAAGTTGATGATCAAAATTAAATTGGGTCATGGCAAATACACGTCCTTGTAAAATGTGCCAGAGACTTTTGAACTTTAACCCATGCACAAAAGAATGTCACGTGCAAAGAAAACAATTGAAACTGTGTAGTGGAAAAAACATAAATTCAAGTGTGAATAATAACTACCAGACCGATAATGCACCATAATAGTGCTGATATGATTGACTGGTATAAAAGACTGAAAGTAAAGAAGGACAAATGTTTGTAACCGTGAGCAAGATCGTGAGATCGAAACGCGTAGGTTGAAGTGCTGTGTGCTGTAATGGCACAATGATAAATAAAACCTGCTGAAATCATTTCCTGGAGGAGTGAGAGTATAATTTCTTGGTGGTAAAAAAAATAAAAATATATGAATATATATAAGAACAGTAGACACGCTTCTGTGCCGAGGCTTCAGCCGTGCTGACATTCTTTATCTTTTTGTGATAGCTATGTCGCCTTACTTATGAATAACAAAAGACAGCATTTCCCCAAGTTATGATCAGGGCTTTTACTAAATGTTCAAGGTGCTGCAATAGTGTACTTACAAAGTGAAAATGTAAGCAATGTTGCTTCAGAGAAACCAACCCTGCACTGTCACTCAGGCAAATGTGTGGCAACAGTAATTGTGTAGGAAAGAAGGCAATTAAAGAAACGTGCATATAAAATGGCAGTGTTTCTTCCAGGGCCTAACCAAGCCAGGTGACTGAGATAGAATCTCTTTGTGTTCACCAAGAGTTTTTGGTAGTCCCAACTACTATTGGGATGTCTTCTTGTGAAAAAGAAGGAAAGATACCTCAGATGGGCTGTAGTAGTGATGTGATGTGCTGACCACAGGTTGATGTGGGTGCCAGACAACATTTATTTTACAGTTCAGTGTGATTCCTAAGTGATTGACCTCCGATGTAGAGGCACGGTTTGTTTGGAACAGATGACTTCAATGCATTATCTATATATGGTAATTAATTTCCATATTCAGTGGGTTTTTTTTACAGCTTGTAAGCTGTGTTTCGATTCAGTGATCAGTCCAAAAACTGCTAATCTTTGCCACGTTTATGGTTAACTGTAATTACATTATTATGTCCTTAGTCACACTTGCTTTTATTCTTATTACCTGGCTGTTTTGAGTACAATTTAACTTTACTTGTTGATAAGTATTGTCTGTGAAACTGTCACTGAGATGACATCTCCGACAACTAGATCAATAAGTGAATTTATAAGTTTGAAAGAAATGAATGCTATTTCACTTTTGAAACCCACCTGAATTCTCAAATTCAATTTTTTCAATGTTTGAAATTGCTTTGCATATGTTTTAACTTATTTATTGTAATATGTATCATGCTGTTTAGAGACCTACGGTCTAATAAACGTACTTTTACTGACTGACAGTGTTTGCACACTTCACCAGCCATGTGATGACTGTTTCTGGTGACAAACTCAAATGTATACACTATATTTCTATGCCGTATAAGTAGACATTGCCATATACAATATGTTGTAAAGTTAGAGTTGTGTGGAATTCACATAGGATGAGCGTCATTGCTCCATACCGAGTGTGTGTTTATAACTTACATTTGCTTGCTTTTTATTTGCTGGCTCAATTTATTTTAGGCTGTCCAGCTAGAATTTGTCCTTTCCATTACCGCTTCAAATCTTAGAAGGAGAAACCCTTAATCGAAAAGGGAGGGGTTTTCTTAGAACAGACAAAAAAAGACAGGTTCCCTTTTCGTGTAGTCTAAAGAGAGAGACATTAGTCTCAGGGGATTGTTTTTTAGAAGGGGTTATATGGTGAGCCAAAACACGTATCAAAGATGTTCAGAGATCAACAAATTTACATTCAATTAAAGCTTCATTTAGTACACAACATTTTGCCTCCCTTGGATTATAACTAATTAGTAATGGTGTAAACACTGTTATTTATAAAAACAATTCTTTATTATTCTCTATTCATATTACATAATTCAGAAGAAACTCGACAATTAAAAGGTTGTTTAAAAAAATTTGTTTACAAAAAAACAATTACTGTTGCATTATTATACTCCACAGACATGAAACAATTTTCACAGTTAAAAATTAAGCATACTTTTCAAGAAACACTTTTGTCAAATAAAACAGAAACTTAATCAATTTTATTACACAACACAAATAGTCGACGCGGCGTTTCGGTGATTCTATGTCTTCACCTTCTTCAGGACAGTGTGTTAGTGAAAAATTCTCTAGTTAAGCTGTTATTTGGTCAGTCGCTTTTTGAAGACATTGGCGAGTTTTGACCTTGTCGGATATCTCGACTTCTTGCTTTAGAGGAATTTCCTCGTGTAAAGCATGGTATTGGACCGCCTCTTCAATAAGTTTTGTCGAGGGTGTATCTGCAAGTTTTCACAGAGAAGTCTGTGTTCCTGGAGGGTATCAATTTTCCTCACCCGATATATGGTTTGGGTGTTTATTCTTACAGAGCTGAATTTCTTCAATGAAAGCTCTTATGCAGAGGTCGGTTTCCTTGTCCTCGCCCGGTATTTATAGGGATGGAAGTTCTAACCCTTTGGAGAACTTAGGTTTTCTTCAGCCACTACCTGCAAATCGGCTGAGGTGTACGCCCGGAAAGCGCGAGGAGGAAGAATTCAAACAAAGCAAGAATCAACCCCCGCTCCTGGGAAAAGCTCTATTACCAAAACAAATACGAGCTCCCAAAAAAGAAAACCTAAGTTCTCCAAAGGGTTAGAACTTCCATCCCTATAAATACCGGGCGAGGACAAGGAAACCGACCTCTGCATAAGAGTTTTCATTGAAGAAATTCAGCTCTGTAAGAATAAACACCCAAACCATATATCGGGTGAGGAAAATTGATACCCTCCAGGAACACAGACTTCTCTGTGAAAACTTGCAGATACGCCTTCGACAAAACTTATTGAAGAGGCGGTCCAATACCATGCTTTACACGAGGAAATTCCTCTAAAGCAAGAAGTCGAGATATCCGACAAGGTCAAAACTCGCCAATGTCTTCAAAAAGCGACTGACCAAATAACAGCTTAACTAGAGAATTTTTAACTAACACACTGTCCTGAAGAAGGTGAAGACATAGAATCACCGAAACGCCGCGTCGACTATTTGTGTTGTGTAATAAAATTGATAAAGTTTCTGTTTTATTTGACAAAAGTGTTTCTTGAAAAGTATGCTTAATTTTTAACTGTGAAAATTGTTTCATGTCTGTGGAGTATAATAATGCAACAGTAATTGTTTTTTTGTAAACAAATTTTTTTAAACAACCTTTTAATTGTCGAGTTTCTTCTGAATTATGTAATATGAATAGAGAATAATAAAGAATTGTTTTTATAAATAACAGTGTTTACACCATTATTAATTAGTTATAATCCAAGGGAGGCAAAATGTTGTGTACTAAATGAAGCTTTAATTGAATGTAAATTTGTTGATCTCTGAACATCTTTGATATGTGTTTTGGCTCACCATATAACCCCTTCTAAAAAACAATCCCCTGAGACTAATGTCTCTCTCTTTAGACTACACGAAAAGGGAACCTGTCTTTTTTTGTCCTTTACATTACCCACATTCTATTTACTGTATTCTTCCACTAGTACTGGATTTCTGTAAACAGGCCTTTAAATCTTCTTCTAATCTTGTAACATTTGCTGTAGATTCAAACACAGAGGCGAAATGTCAGGCCTGGCTTCCAAGGAGCTTGGTGTTTACTTTTCTTCCTCCGACTTCAAAGTGAGAGGGTTTATGTGACAATCATGCTAGCTGCTAGAGAAATGTTTGAGGGAGGCTTTACAATGTTATTTTTTTTCTAGTAAACAACAAAATGTAAATATCTGCAAATTAACTTTGTAGATACTTTAGAATATATCCTAATTAGTGAAGCACACATGAAGTACATTTATTGGTAATTCTGAAGTGTGGTGGTAACAAATAGTTTAATATGATAAAAAGAAATTAATACACTAGGTGATGACATTTCCACACATTATCGTTGGTGCGCTGTATACATTTATCAGTAAAATTGTTAGCCTGTGCAAATGTAATGGTTATTTCAATTGAATGTGTTGTCTGTTACAGCAGTGTGCTACCAGACAATGCATATTCCACTCTACTCTGCACCACTCCACTCTGCACCACTCTTCACTACGCCATTCAATGTCACTGCACTATACTCTGCACCACTCCACTCTCTTTGCCTCTTCACTCTATGCCATTCAACTCTGCAACACTGCATTCTGCCACTGCACTCTGTCAATTCACTTTACTTTGTCTCACTCCACTCTACGCCAGTTCACTCAATGCCTATCCACTCTACTCCATTCAATCAACTCTTCACTCTGCCGCTTTATTCTACTCCACTGTACTCTACCATGCACCAGTCCACTACTCTGAAACAGTCTACCATGTGACTGCACCACTGCACTCAGCACCACTCCACTCTGTGCCACTGCACTCAACACCAATGCACTCTACACCATTTTACTCTAAATCAATGCACTCTATGCCACTTTACTGATTACTAGTCGACTCTACTGTTCACCACTGCACTCTACACCACTAGACTCTATTCCTTAACACTTGAAGCAATTGTACTCTAAGTCACTGCACTATATGCCACCCTATTTTATTCTCCACAAGTGTACTCTGCCACTGCTCTCTACACCACTCTATTCTCTGTCCCACTCTATGCCACTGCACTCTACACCAATGCAATGTACTCCACTCTACTATACTCCACTGCACAATGCGACAGTCTACTCTGCAACACTATACTCTCTTCCACTGAACTCTAAGACACTGCACTCTATGCTGTGCAACTCTAAGCCACTCTCCTCTACTCTGCACCACCTTACTCTATGTCATGGCTCTCTTCGCCACTCTACTATAAACCACTTGCAATGCACTGAACACCACTTTACTCAAAACCGATGCACTCTACGCCAACTACTCTCCACCACTGCACTCTAAATCACTATTCTCTACTCTGCAACACTCTATGCCACTTCCCTCTATACCTCTACATGCTACTCCACTACACACTAAGCCACTCTATCCTACTCTGCATCACTGTACTCTATGCTAATGCTCTCTGCACCACCCTATTCTAAGCCACTGCACACTATGCCACTCTGGATCATTGCTCTCTGTCACTGCACTCTATGCCATTTTATTCCACTCAGCAACACACTACTCTGTTCCACTCTGTCATCTCACTCTATACCACTGCACACTACAATACTCTACAGAACTGAACCCTCCGATACTGTACTCAATACCATTCTACTCTGCACCACGGCACTCTATGCCACTGCACACTACGGCACTCTACAACATTGCGCTCTGCGTCACTGCACTTTACGTCACTCTATGCTACTCTGCACCAGTGTACTCTACGACACTGCTTTCTGCACCACTCTACTTGGTACCGCTCTACTCTATGCCACTGGACTTCACCCTCCACCACTCAACTCTATGCCACTTTAATGCACTCTACACATGTGCAATCTATACTGCTACACCCTGCCTCACTCCACGCCACTCTGTTCTGCACCAAAGTAGTCCATGCCACTGCACTCTACACCACTCTACTCTACGCCTCTACTCTCTTCCCTGAACCACTCCTTTCTACCCTGAACTACTCCATGCCATTTCACTCTACTCTGAAACAATCTACTCTATGCCACTACACTCTACTCTGCTCCACTCTACGCCAATTTACGCTATGCCACTCTACTCTGTCACTGCACTCTATGCCAATGCACTCTACACCACTTTACTCAAAACCAATGCACTCTAAGCCAATCTACTCTGCACCACTGCACTTTATGCTTGTCACTCTAGGCAACTCTCTCCACTCTGACACAGCACTATATGATGTTTCACTCTAGGACACTATTCTATTAAACACGAATCCACACTATGACACTGTACTCCACTCGATGCCAATCCACTATGCAACGCTCTACTCTGCTCTATTCCACTGTACAGCACTACTCCACTCTGACGCCTTACCCAACTCCCTTTATGCGGCTCCATGCCACTTTATTCCAATCTATTCTATGACAGACTACTGCACTCTACTCAACTCCACTCCACTCTATGCTACTCCACTCTGACACGCTATGCAATTCCACTCGACTCTACAACACTTTACTCCAATATATGCTACTCCATTCTCCTATACTACTCCACTCTGTGACAATATATTCTGCTCTAAGCTCTACTCAACAACACTTTACTCCACTTCAAGCAACACCTTCTATGCCACTCCACTCTGCTCTACATCACTCCATGACACTCTATGCCACTCCACTCTGTTTCACTTTGCACCACCTAACTCTACTCCACTCTATGCCCTTCCACTCTACTTCCTCCACAACACTCCACTCTGCTCTACACCCCTCCATGACACTCTATGCCACTCCACTCTATTTCACTCTACACCGCTCAACTCTACTCCACTCTACGCCCTTCCACACTACTTCATCCACAACACTCTACAATACTCCAGGCCACTCCATGACATTCTACCTTGCTCCACTCCACGCCACTCCATAACACTCCACTCTGCTCCCCTTTACGACACTCCACACCACTCTCCTTTACCCCGCAAACTTTTAGCCATGCTGAATAGCAGTCATGCTGCTGTACAACATGGCTGAAACATATTGGCAAAGCCTGTTGCTCTTGCATAGGCGAGACCTGTTGGCTTGCTTTCTTACTGTTCTTTAAAGTTTCTTCTGCAGAAGACTGCGATGGCTTTGGTTTTGAGACAATAGGGACAGGAGGTAGTGAGGATTAAGGTATGGAGGGATATGGGAACTGATGTTCTAACCTTCATTCACAGAAAACTTCACAAATTGTGCAATTCCATTTTGCGAATTAAATAATATTTTGCGAACCAATTTATAAATTAATAGGTCAGTTTGCAATTTAAGGATTTAGAGTGGGTCACATGTTGCCCGCCTTCATTAATATGCATGAGGAAGTTTCCAAATTGTAGCTCACTATGATTGGAGACCATCACAGTAAGGATGGTTTGAAACAATCAGCTGACAACAATGTCTGCTATTTCCTTTATATAAAGTTTTTAAAAATTCTACTAATGCCGCAAAGGTGAAGAGGCCGGGAAAGGAAACATTTCCCCCTTTGCTAATGGGTTACCACCTTCTTCAAGGAGTCTGTAAACATTCCAAGGTGTGTGACTGAAACTGCGTTTGCAAGTCAATGATACTTGTCATATATATTTGGAAGTAACTTCCTAAACACTCCCCTCCAAATTGCAATTCATTATCCATTTCTAAACCCACTTTGTGATTCGGTAACCCTTAACTAGGATGACAAGATTTTTAAAAGTAAACACCGGGCGGGACAGGTCAGACGTTAAAGTAGGACTAAATGCTTTAGTCTTACTTCTACAGCAGACAAGAATGTCTGTGATTTCCCTTAAATAAAGTTGCATGTTATTTGTTAAATGCAGGCTGGTTTCTTTGAGGGAAAAGGGGACATGTTTACAAAAACCAATTGACCATGTTTTACGTTTGCTTAAGAGTCGGCAATGATCCCTTGGGCTATTACCTACTTCCCAAGAAGCTTTCAATCAATATTTCCAAAAGAGAAGGGGCCCTAAGTAAAAAGGAACCTTGTCTCTTTTGCTGATCGGTTACCACTTCCTTCTGATAGTCTGTAAATTTTCCAAGGTTTGTGACTGAAATCCACATTTTTATTTAATTTGGTGCCAGGGAATGGGCCCCCCGGGGCCTGAGAAGGCTCAGGGAGGAGGCCATACTACCCCTCCTCCCTTTTTAAACCAAAACAAAAAACGGCCCTGGAGATTGGGTCCCCATGGACTATGAAGGCTCGTGGATGGAGGATATGTGGCCCCTCCCCATTTTTATTGGTTTGGCCCGGGGATGGGATCCCCAGGTCCTAATAAGGCTTAAGGAGGGGGATTTTGCAGCCCCCTCACATTTTTGTATTGTATTTTTCCCCATAGGTTGTGGTTTCTAGGGCCTATTAGGGAGTGGGGGAATGCATGCCCTCCTCTCCTGTTTGGTTGTATTTTTTTCTTTTTTCTGAGTTTTATATAGCGCAAACTTGACCCGAAGGTATCAGCGCGCTTTACATGAGCACAAGTTGCGTTTTTTAAGGACACATTAATTTTTATTAGGCACAGGGAGATTAAGTGATTAGCCCAGAATCACAGGATATTGAGCGTTGTTACTGAGACAAGAACTCGTTCCCCGGATTTGCGTTTGATCGCCATAGCTGTTAGGCCACATCCTCTCCCAAGGATAGTTTGATAGCCTGGAGGAACGGCTTCATGCAGGACTGGAGCCATTTCATTTCTCAACCATGATTCAGTTATGAAAAGTATGTCAGGTTTGGTGTCAGTGAGAAGGTCATAGATGTGATGCTTGTTTTTAGAGAGTACTCATGCATTTATTAGCAGACAGTTTACAGAATGCTCTTTGGTGATAGTGTGACTTTGTTTTGTAGAAGAGTCAGCAGTATTTTGTGAGCTTCTAGCAGGTGTGTCCTTAGTGTTGGTATTAGCTGTATGTGGATAGCAATCGTGTAGCTGTTCTGGATAGTGTTCCTCGTCCAGCAGGCTAAGGCAGCATTTTGATGGGTCTGTGTGTGTAGGTGGTGAAGATGGACGTTGAGAGTGAGGTGGTGAGCTGTGTTGTTTTTGTAGAGTAACCTTGTTGTGCAGTAGACATGGAGAAGCAAAGTTGTGAGGGGTGGCTTGCTGCCTATTTTGTTTGCATCTGTTTAGGGTGGAAGCTGTACAAGTATTTGGCCCCAGGGAATAGGCACCCCAGGACTTTTAAGGTGTGGAGAAGGACGTCACATGACCACTCAACCCTTTTTATTGGAACTGGCCCCAGGTGGCTAACTAAGGGTCTTGAAGGGGGCTGCATGCAGGGATGGGGTCCCCAGGGCCCAAAAGCCAACCCATTCTGCGCAAGCCAAAGGCTGTCCGGGGTTGACAACTTGCTGAGGGCTTGGCGGCAGGCCAAGTCCCATGGCCCTGTGGCCATAGGGCCCTGTAGCCCTATGGCCAACCCCCGACGTGCATGGCCAAACACTGTGCGCTGTGTGGGGTTGACTGCCTGTTGGGAGTTGGAAGCAGGGCGTGGCTGCAAGACTGGCTGCGAATGGCGTGGGGTTAGCTGCGTCCTGGTGGCTGCCTGCTGGGAGATGGATGCAGGGCCTAGCTTCAAGCCAGGCTTTGTGATCGGCACTCCGCACATGACGAAAGGAAGTGTGCCGCGTGGAGTTGGCTGCCTGATAGGCGGGGGAGGGGGTTGGCTGCATCTTGTTGGGTTGGCCCAGTACTTAACACCTTGGCTGCAATTGATAATCCTCTCCTGTGCTGGACCACAACAGAAATGGGTGTGATCATGACGGCCGGGAGCCGTCATCAGCACACGAGCACTGTGTGCCATGACGGCTCCCGGCTGTCATCAGCATGGAAGGGGTTAATTTGAGCCAGTGGTTTCCTGTGCTCTGCACTGCCACTTAATTGTCAACACCGGCGCTTGTGACAGTCTACCACAAGGTGGCACTGTATGGGTAATTTATAGATGACCACAACAATGGTTAACTATTATTTCAGTACACTTTAAAAATGAGTATTATCTGCTGCCTAAGCCATTGTTATAGGTTTGAGGGCTGAAATAGTCTGAATTGTCACACTTGTAGGAGTGTGATGGTTAGTATTTATGTTGTTACTATTATTGGCAGCATGGCAGGGCAATGTGTTGTGCAAGCTGCATTGGCCGCCTGACAAGAGTCCTGGCACTTATGTTTTTACAAATTAAGCACTGCGTTGGCCAATTAAGCACTGCGTTGGCCACAGGGCCTGACCTCCTCCTGTGCTGCTTGGCAGAAACATATCCATTACTTAAATTAATTCACAGGCGCCTTTGGAAGGAAAGCATGCCTTTCAGTTCTGCTTGCAGGGTATCCCAAAAAACTGGGACATGTATCTAAAATTAACAAAAGCATTGGGACACTTGGACAGTCCTCTGAAAACTGGTAGTGTCTAGGGAAATCCGGGACGTCTGCTCACCCTATCCATAATTCAATCACATGTGCCAAAAAGCCCTTTTGCAGTTGCTAACCCAGTTTTGGCAAGGTTTGCAAATGCAAAATGGCTTAGTACACCTGAAACATGGTATCCCAGCGCTAGCTGCAGAACAGGTCAAAGTAGGTGGCTAGCAATCACTCTTCCAGATTAGCCACGTTTTAAGGCACTTCCGGAAGGTAGGGTGGGAAGTTTCTAGCCGCAGATTGAGAGGGCAGGTATTCCACAATCTGGTTGTGTTGTATGAAAAGGAGCGACCTCCGCTACTCATCCTGGTAATTTTAGGGATGCTGGCTAAATTTAAATTTGCTGAGTGGAGAGACTTCTTAGGAAGGTATGCGATGATCAGAGACTGATTGATGCGAGAGCCTGTGCCCATAAGATTCTTGTGAGCAGTACATAAGTCCTTGAAGGAAATCCTCTCCTCGATCGACCACCAGTGTAGGGTTTCCATACTGGGCCTGGCCGACTGTGTTCTACAATAGCCAGTCAAATCCGTGCAGCACAATTCTGTGCTACCTGAAGCTTCCTTAGAGTAGAATTTGGAGCTCTCAGATACAGAGTTACAGTAGTCCAGGCGCAAAAGAGTCAGGGCCTGGACCACGACTCCCCTTGCCTCTATGGGCAGTAGGGGGGACTTTCCGCAGCATTCTGAGGATGCTGTGACAAAACCCTGCCGCTGCTTGCTGGTCAAGTTTGAGAGATTTATCCAGCCACACATCAAGGGTCTTTATCTTGGCCTTCGGGACTGGGGGGTGCCCAGGCAAGGAGGCCATGACAGTGTGGGGACTAAGTTGGCCGTATTGCCTAGGTACATGATTTCAGTTATGTCTCCGTTGAGTTTGAGACATGAATGTTGCATCCACGTGGCAAACTTTTCCAGGCAGAGTTCTAGGTTTGAAGGATCAGTTCACAGATGGTTTAGAGATACCACCAGCTGATTGTCATCCGCGTAGGTGACTACTTTAATCCCAAACGGCTGGATTACCTCGGCCAGTGGTCTTATATATACGTTAAAAAGTGTGGGACTTAGAGAGGATCCCTGGGGCACTCCGCATTTAAGAGGTAGAGGCCCGGAGGTGGATTACCCCGCGAAGACCTGAAACGTCCTGCCATTAAGGAAAGATTGAATTTAAGAGATGGCTCCTCCTGCTACTTCTGCTCTTCTTAGCCTTTCAATGAGAACATTGAAATTGACCGTTGTAGTGTCTGCCGTTCAGTCTAGGAATGCTCGTGCCATGAGGTCCTGGCCACAGGCATTCCATTCAGAATGTGGGGTTTGAATTGGTGACAGTTGTGTGAACTGGAAGGGTTGGAGCCTGCTGCTGCACAGCACCTGTCAGTACAAATAAACTTCACCAACTACTTTACTGTGGAGTCGTTTTACTTACTACAACCGTGTCAAAGGCCGCGCTAAGATCTAGGAGGATGATGGTGGCTAGATATTGTGTATTTTGTTCAGTTGTCCGTTGGAGTGGGTTGGAGCATTCAACTACAGGTAGGAGGGGCTGAGAATGGATGGCAGTCGAAGGTCATAAGTATTGGTGACTTCTGAGGGTGGAATGGGATGATGCGAGATGACGTTTGCTGAAGTCCAAGGTGAGTGGTGATGTCCAGTATCTTAGTGGAGAGTTCACATCTCAGGTCTTACTAATGACAGGGGTTTAATTTCGATTGCTACTCAAAGAGCAGCTTGCATAGGGATCTGAACTTGCAAAATTTATTGGCTGGAAAGGCATGGTAATTTTTTTTAACATGGTGATAAATGTGCAATAAATTTCGAACCCAATTGTATGACTTATTTACTTACCGGGCAAACCAGTACAAACCGGGTGCAGTTGTTTGATACATGCTAATTTTACATGGTACACCTCATTAACACGAGATTATGTAAAATAAGGAATTACCAGTCAAATCAGTAACTGAATTACTGATTCACCTGGTAATTCCTTATTTCTCAAGGGGACCTCAGTGTGCCACCCATAATGCCCTCTTAACTCCCCTCTGAAGTTACCACAACCTAGGTATCAGTAAGTCATGGGGAAAAGAGGCGATTTAATAGGGCACTCATATGAGGGCTGTAGTGACCAAATTTCAATCCACTGAAATAATGTGGTCAAACTAGGGTTTTTCCATTGGTGAGTGTTCTCAGACCTACCATGTCCCTCATTAAGAAGAATAAAACTGCTCCACAGAGAAGTCTGGAGTATAACTATGCGGGTTCGTTTCTCGCAGTTCATTTTCTTGGTTTTTACTTGACGTATTCTCTGATTTAGACCCTCACTAGAAGTAGCCCAGAAATTAAGATTAGTCCCTGATGTGTAATTCCGACCGGTTTGGGAACTTTCAGTTACAGACCGATGAAAATTACAGGGTTTTTTCAAATTGGACATTTTTGCTACTCATTCTTGCATGTTGTTCCCCAAAAACATTTAATCTCTGTTATACCTCACCCACCCCGAACTTGGAGCTGCGGAACCAGGTTCGAGTCTCGGCGTCGACTCTCCCTTCTGTGATTCTGGGCAAATCACTTAATCTCTACGTGCCTACCAAAAATGAATCTGTCCTTGTGTAACGTAATTGGAGCTCTTGTAAAGCGCTCTAATACCTTCAGGTTGAGTTCGCGCTATTTAAAACTGGAAAAAACCTGTAATTCCAGGGTGGGAAAATTACAGGGAATTAAAAGACCGTCTACAATGAGAGCTCGGTGTATGCACTGGCCTGGGTATATTGCTTTGGTATAAGTGTATCACTCGGCACTTAGCCACATTTAAACCTGATCTTTCACAGCCTTGTCAAGATTCTGTTTTCATAACCGCGCGTGCAGTGTGGCTTTTATCAACACCGGGTGAGTGTGCCTGGCATCAAGCCCACACACTGTCTGCTTGTAAATGCATCCTGACTGTTCAATTGATGTGGCATTAAGAACTCTTCGGTAGGATGTTAACTATATTGACTATTGAATCTGTGCGAATTTTTTACAGCAGCTGATAACTATTCACTGAAAAAAATACAGTAAATTAGAATAGTTCATTTAAAAGATGTAGGAAACATACTACCATTTTACATGAAAGAAGAAGTGGTCTTAAAATCCAGTGTTCAAATATCTGTCACAAATGTTTGCACTGAGGTATTTTATACCAACCGGTCTTGCCACACATGTTTTTTTAATTTAGAGCGAGGACTGCTGTTTAAAGGATCTTGGTACTCATGTCTGTCTTGATTAACAAGGTTGCCTGCCATTTGTGGGGTACCATACAGTGAAAGCCCCCTATGGAGTTCATGTCACCCAGCCATTCCGCAGCTTGTTGATGTTTGGCCACGTTTTCATTATTTGTGGCTTTCCTCTTGTTGGCGTTCCTAGATGTTGGATTGGAATGTTCACTTACACATATATGTATGTGAGTGAGTTGATACCAGGGATCTCTACTGTGGACCTGGTTAAGTTACTTCCATCCCGAAAATCAGACGTGGATCTATCCCACCTGAACATACCGTGGACACCATTGGATTACTTGGTGAGTCCAGTGGCCTGTAATTGTGAGGTTCCCTATGAACAGAGTCTTATGGTTTAATGCATTTTACACGTAGTTGCCACCTTTGAGCGTTGGTCTTTAGCACTGCAGTTCTTGGTTGGCTTTTAGAGTAGACAGTATGTAGGCTATGTGACTTTCACATTCATTAGTAATTAGATAGGAAGTTGGTCATCCAGTCTGTGAAGTTTATCCTTCACATTTTCTTTGTCAGACTTTTGATCGGAAATCTTATTGGCAGTCCCTTGTTGCATTTTGTTCGAATTATGAAGAGCAACTTTGGCACATCTCTCAGAAATTTCAGCCTTAGGAACCATAGCAACAATGCCTTTTAGATCTGCATCCCCATTAATCCATAATATTGGTTGTATTTTCTGAGTTTTCATATGCATTACCACCCGGTGTCGGCTAAGTTTATCTCGCAATTGTGCAAATTTCCAGTTCCTGGTAAGTAACTTAAGAGCTGCAACATACTCTTCCACGCTTTTCAGAATTAAGTTGTTTGTGTTGGAAAAAAATTAAATCTACTAACCGCAAAGCAAAGCTTGGCGAGTAGTGTTGATCCAGATATTTCAAGGCTTTGGAAAAACGTCACCACCATTACTGCCAGCTGTCTGAAGTTCTGTTGTAAACTTTCAGCCCTTCCGGCCCCAAATTGTGCAATAATAATAATTTTATATTTCCTGTCAGGGGACAAAGTGATTCCTTCATCCTCCGTCGTATCTAAGTAATTAATTAAATAATCCTTTAATTCAGACCATGGTAAAAGCAGAGGACCCAGGGCAGATAGAAATTCTTTAGGAGGATTAATTGTTTAAGTGAGGAGTCCTGTCATGCGACCAAACAAAACCAGATACAGTAAAAATACCAGAGAACATCCAAACAACTGTAGAAATGTCGTAATACTAGAAGAAAACGTGAATGACCCCAATCCAAAATGCAAGTTATTGACTAGGTTATCCAATCCAACCCGATCCAAAATGGTAGTGTGCTACTAATGACTGAATTGAAACCAAAAATGGTGATACATTTACATGGCAACTTTGTGATCCAAAATGACGGTGCATCTCCATTGTATGAGACCAAACCAAAATGGTGGTGTGTTCTCACATCAACAACGTGATGACGTTGTGATGCTCAGTATGAACACATCCCTTTTCTGAAATAAAACACTACACATGAGGAAATATGGTCGCACTATGACAACCTTCTTGACTGCCTCACATAAGAATAGCTGGCAGCGGGGCTTGGTGAAGATGGGAGAAACTGATCAGCGCGCACTGAGATGCAAAAATTTTATTTTATTTTTCCTCCTTTCTGGAGCAGCTGGCGGAGGCAGGTCTTAAGGAAAGTCATTCAAACATTGACGCAGAAATGGGAACTCAGCCTGTTGGACTCCTTGATGAGTCTGCAATAGCCCAGTTGTCCCTCTTGTAGAGGCACTGGGGTTAACCAGGAGAGCTTCTAGTCCCACCTGGAAAAGCAGCGCATCGCCTTTCTCCTAAGTGAGGTTTTCATGGCCAAGGGATGCCTTAAAAGAGCACTGCTACAGGCTGGCCCACATATTGTTCAGCAGCCAGCTATCAGCTCTGTTCGCCCTCATACACTCATAGAAGGTTTGATGTAGTTGGCTGTTCGTAATATTGTCGCCAACATTGTAAGAATTCTTACAGCATGAACAGTAAACTTCTTTATTTAGATGAATAGCTAATCTCTGTCCCAAGGCGTCACGGTTCCAAATGTCCCCTACCCCCCAGGAATCCACCACACATTCTAACCAAAGGCACGAGTGCAAGCATGCCCCATTATCAAACAATCATAAAAAGAGCATAACACTGTTTCTTCCCACTCATGCATGGAGTTCCTTACCAACAAGGGCCGCTCAGCACCAGAAATGGTTTGTGTGCAATTGTGACTGATGATGGTGACCTTTGCCAAGTACTTACCAATAGGGGCACAACCATGGTAAAGTAGCAGGTGAAGATGACATGTACCATATTGGCTTTAGTGGGTGATTATTGTGCTACATTGACTAAAGGAGGCGATTAATGTATGTTGATGGCTTGATTACTGTTTAAAGGTATGTAGGAAATTGGGTTATTAGGTAGTGGGATGATACACTACTCAATTGACAACCGCAGTTATTGTCAGGGTAAAGTTACAAGCAACCCCAAATTATCCTGTGCTTTAACCCTCTGGTAGATTTGCTCAAAAGCAGTCAGGCTTAACTTAGGGGCAATGTGTAAAGTATTTATGCAGCACTTCAAACAGTAATAAGGTGGAAACGCAACACAAGAACGATTCCACTTCATGATAGAAAAATAGAGTAAAATTGAATAAATTACTTGAGACCAAAATGACAAAAATACAATCAGTAGTACCGGAGATATGTAAGTAAAGGTCCTAACAGCTCAAAGAACAACGCGCGACTATCCGGACGTGCAAGACTGGGTGAAAGTCACAATTCAGTTCAACCGTGATGGAGTGTGGGCCAGATACAGGACCATGTTAGTCCCACTGAAAAAGTTAACTTTTAGAGTCTGGCGTAAAAAGCCCAGTTCGCACGCAGTAGAGGTGGCTGCAAGGAGCAGAAAGAGCGTCGCAAATGGTCGTCGCTGTAGCGCAAAGAGCAGGCCGGGCATCGCAGAAGGTTATTGCTGTAGTGCGAAGAGCCTGTCGGATGTTGTGGATGGTCATTGTTGGAGATGTGTGTTGGCAGTCACTGTGGGCTGTAGATGTTGCAGTGCGAAATGCAGATGTGTTGCTTGGCATCGCTGCCGTTTGCTGTGGCGTGAAGAGTCAGGTTCACCGGAGCTTTGCATTGGTCCATGGACCAATGGCAAACTCTTGACGTGCACAAGCCCGTTCCCAGTCACGAAGAACCCAAAACTTCAGGATTTGTGCTTCTGTTGGGGAGATTTTAACTGATGCCACATCAAAGAATCAGTACCTGAGGGACTTGTCTAGGGTATCAGGAACTTACAGGTCTAGGTAGCAGAGCAGCATATTATTCCTTCTTCTTCTGTAGCTTCCAAAGGTCAGGAGCTGTACTGAAGATTCAATATTTATACCTGGTGTCCTCTCTGAAATAAGAGAACTTTTAGAGGCTTCCACCCCCAGAGGAGCTTGGAAATTCCTGTCTCTCTGCCTCCAGCTTGTCTGGGGTCACAAAAGACTTGTGTCAAACCCTTTGTGAGTGTACAGGGCAGATGCTCTGTGATGTGCGAGTGTGGTAGGGGACATCTCTACCCCCTATCAAGTCAGTGATGGCCCATCCTGTCAACACCTATTTTCTATTTGTCTCAGTTTCTGAGAACAATACACAAAGACCCACTGCCAGCTACACCTAGTCATGTGACTCAGGGTACAGACTGCAAGCACCAAATGGTTAGGAGAAGAAAATGGCAACCTTCTAAAATTGGCATTTTCAGAATTATGACTTAAAATCTGACCACCATTAAAGAGGGTTTTAAATTGCAATTCTTTAGATACCAAACTCGATATTCCAAATTGCTCCCAATCGAAAGTTATCACATATTAATTGTAATAAGAGAAGCCAATGTCATCCTATGGGAGAGGTAGGCCTCACCATAGTGAACAACGAATTTTGGAGTTTTTCACTGCCAGAACATGTAAAACTTTAAAGTACATGATGAGCTTTTTAAATACACTGCAACTTGCCCTCCGGGCTCTGTGAAGCCTAACCTAGAGTTGATTTATATATATATTAAAAAGAGAGGTTTGGGCCTACCAAGTTGTATATCTTCTCAGGTCAAAATGGCATTTTAAAACTGCACACACAGGATGCAATGGCAGGCTTGAGGCTTATTTAAAAGGTTACTCAAGTGGGTGGCACAATAAGTGCTGCAGGCCCACAAGTAGCACTGAATGTAAAGGCCCTCGTTACAGGGAGTACCACTTTACTAGGGACTTTCTAGTAAATTAAATGTGCCAATTGGGTGTAAGCCAATTTCACCATGTATTAAAGGAGACAGCACAGCCACTTTAGCACTAGCTAGCAGTGGTACCGTCTGCAGAGTTGTAAAAACAAACAAAAACGGGGTCAGAAAACAAGAGGGGTGAAGAGTAAAAGTTTGAAGATGACCCTGCAGAAAGGGATAAGTCCAACATATTAACAGATGGGGTGATTACTATAAAAACCTGCCTCTTATTCCTCAAAGTGTAATTACAGACACATAAAGGGCACAATTTTTAATTCTGATTTAGTGACTAAAGAGACATTTTGTGGAGAATGGCAGGCAACGTCTTTTTTCACATGCAGGTGGGTGCATGGTGGACCTAGTTTCCGTCATCAGATTATGACCGAGTGATAGACAGAAAGGGGAAGTAAAGAGACAGGAAGTAAAGAGAGCTGGAAAAAAGAGACATGAGGTGGAGTCAGTACTAGACTGCCATGATATCTGACTTCCTGGCATTTGGCTGCAGTCCAGTGGCGGTTCCTAAGGAAATCCTGGTGCTGCTTAGATTCCTTTTTAGGTCTCGCCTGTCGATGCGCATGCGCATCGAGCAAGCGAGAGTATTGCGACTTATCCACTCTTTATCCACACTGCAAGGAATCGTGGCGATTCCTTGCAGTGCCCGTGACTTTTAAGCTCAATGCGCATGCGCATTGAGCTTATGCGCATGCGCATTGAGCTTAAAAGCGCGTGCACGTCCGTCTTTGTTTACCCACTCCGCCCCCTCCCCTTCCCGCCGTGTCGCATTTCTCCTCCCCCTCCCCTCTCTTCCCTCCGTCTTGTTTGCCAATGTGATCCATTTCAAGATGTCCGCTATGCTGCTGTGCGTCCCGAGGGGGCGGTGCGCTCCAAGAGTCCTCTCTCCACCTTCCTATGTTTGGCCACGTCGCTCGTCGCTCGACATTTTCAGACCTACCCCAGCTGCAGTACGGAACCGGGCCCTTTCATTGCCAGGTGTGCAGTCCGTCAGCGTTATTTCATCAGGGCCCCGGTCGCAGCAACCCCCTCAGCATGAACATCTTCAGACTTACTGGAGATCTGTCTCACCTGGCGGCTATTATCATCCTTCTGCTCAAAATATGGAAGACCCGGTCTTGCGCAGGTAAGAGGGGCCAGCAGGTGCAGACAGTATTACTTCGCAGATCCATAGGACCTTCCCAACCTGCAGTGCCTGACAGTTCCAGGGAACTCCAGCGCTGCAGGATATTCCCTTCCAGGAACCTCATTACTCTACACTCCCTGCAGCATCCAGGAAATCTCCAACACTTAACAGTTTTGTGCAGCCCCAGACTGCACTGCCTGCTACGAAAAGTATAACCATGTCTTTTTCGTAGGGCATTTGGATGCCCCAGCCTGTTTTTTTCTGCTAAATTAAGGACACAGCAACTTGCTTTACCTGCCAGATACCTGAGCCACCCAGTCAGTGTCCGTTGTGTGCAAAATGTCTTGCCAACTTGGATTAAGAAGTAAGACACTATCTTTCAGACTGCTTGACTGTATGCCAAATACCATCTGGAGATTCCCACCAGTGCCTGTCAGGTTCTTAGATTCGATCCATCACTGCACAGCATCTTTTTGTTTCAGCGTAACCACCCGAGACGTGGGTGTGTTAAAATTCTGAGATCCCCCTTGCCTGTAGACTTCCAGGAATGTGTATCATGACCTACAACTTACATCACCTTAACTACCTTTTTTATTACACCCTGCTTTTACTCTACGTAGTCTGTCTGGTACTCCTGCCTCTCCCATTGCGGAAGTTTCCTACTTGTGACCGGTATCCAAAAGATTGCCTCTCTCTTGGAAATAATTGTGAGATTCAGAATGTACAAGATGAACTGATTCCTTTTGTGTGCATGCATCCGGCTCAGGCAGGATTGGGGTCACGCCTGGTTGAAGTGGGAACCACACCTATTTTAAGATGTCAGAGCCACTCCTATGCTGATTGTAGTGCTCCTGTTGTGTTAAGATATTGTGTGACTCCCGTTATTTAATCAGAACACAATAGCTGACTCTAGACAGTTCTGCGGGGCGCTGTTTAAAATTTCAAGTTTCCAGTTCTATGCAGGGGTTGCGCATTCATTCTATTTTTGCTTTGCATTCTGGGACTTGTAGTGCAAGTTTTACCATTGTGATCAACAAGACTAGAAGTCCCAGGATGTAAAGTAAAACCCTGAACTGTATGAGATAGTCACGTAATTGATTGATTGAACCGGGGAAATTGAGCGTTCTACCATTGCAGGTAACTACGGTTGAAGCATTGCAAAGCTAGTGAATGCTATAGTAATTTGTATATTCGTCTGTTCAGGATCTCACCAGAGTGTCATAAACGGCCCGACAGATATAGAAGGGATGTCCTACCGTATTTACAGTATACCATAGCTTGTGTTTGCCATCGATGTGGCAAACGTCATTCACCACCCCGGACATTTGCCCTCTTCCTAGTTAGCGCAGGTGTCACTAGTGTGAGCGTGAATACATTCGAGATCAGCAATCGATTGGTAGGCCTGGTCCCCCTCTGACGTGGCGGCTTCCTCTGCTGAAGCCTGAAGGCATTATATTTCAGAGTGGGATGGGAGTAGGAATGCCGTTGTGGCACAGGAGAGCACTCTGCTCGGGGCTGGTCAAAACCTATTAGCAAGCTTTTTGCTCCTACATACACAGCATGCATGTCTTCGAGCGAGGCGGTCAGGTGCGCCTCTGATCTAGCAGATTTTATTAGTTTTTTGCTCCCTCCTAAAATAACTTATTCCGAGCCTTTCTATCTGAGCAGGGGTTAATGTCAGAAACTTAGAGTCTCGCCTTTGTTTGTTTTACTCCTTGGGGAATGGTTTCACTTTGAAAAGTTGCCAACACCATGATGGTGGAAGTCTCAGCGAGTCTCCGAGGCAGCCCACACCGCTGTGCTATGATGACTTCCCCACTTCTCCAGCAGGCACTTTACGAGAAGAGTAACCCCAAAAGGCTCACCGGACTATGGTGACCTCCTCAGCATTATTTTGTTTTTGTGAAACGAACACTAAACTTGGGGCCAGCTTATAAACAGAAGTAAAACTCAAAAAGTCTCTGGCATGCTGGCAGTTTCCTCCCAACGTAAAGGACTTTTTGCTAATTTTTCATACCTCGGATCACCATCACCAGGCCTTGTGTGGAGGGCCCAGAAAGAAATAAATTTCAGAAAGTGCACCTTAATTAGGGTGAGCTTGAAAACTGAGAAGCTAGCTAGAGTTTTCCAACAAGCAGTGCTAGCTGTGTGTCCAAGCGGAAACTCACAAGTTTTCCTCCACCTCTGAACGAGGTGAGGGAGCTGGGGCTTCGGCGGATTGGCACATGCAATGGTTTACAGCAGGTATGCAACTTCTGCCCAGCTCTGACCCATCCCTTTATAGCATTCAGTGTGTTCTTCCTTCTGTAGTTGGCAAGAGGGTTGACTAGTGGCATTAGTTTACTAAAAGCTCGGATGCACAGTGAGATAATTGATGATACATTTTTATTTAGTAGGCAAAAGTGCATCTTATTTGGAATTTTCCAGAAAATAGCTTTGTATCCTAACACGGGACATACACAGCATGTGTTTTTTTTTCTCGCATGTAAGTATTAGGTTCCTCCCTGAATTACCTTTTTAATACTTCCCAAAGTGTGACACAGCAGTGGTAGAAGTCCTTAATTTTTAAGCAACATGGTCCAACAATTCACAAACCAAAAGGGTGTAAATGCATGGCAGTAGCATCTCTTTGTTGTCACCCCCGTTTTGCATGATCTGCCGGCTCCATCCAAATTCATGGCAAACGTGGGGTCTGTCAGACTGTTGAATCTTGCCCAGATCGTGCATGTTTGGGACGCCAAATACTCACTTTGGTCTGAGTTTTGCTTTTTGTTTGGTGGCAAACATACATCACCCTCAACCCCTCACCCTCAACCCCTCACTCACCCTCACTCTCACTCACCCTCACTCAGCCTCAACTACTCCCCCTCACCCTCACTCACCCAAAACCCCTCACCCTCACTCACCCTCACTCACCCTCAACACCTCACTCACCCTCACTCACCCTCACCCTCAACACCTCACCCTCAAAACCTCACTCACCCTCACTCACCCTCACCCTCACTCACCCTCACTCACTCACCCTCACTCACCCTCACTCACCCTCACTCACCCTCACTCACCCTCACTCACCCTCACTCACCCTCACTCTCAACCCCTCACCCACCCTCACTCACCCTCACTCACCCTCACTCACCCTCAACCCCTCACCCTCACTCACCCTCAACCCCTCACTCACCCTCACTCACCCTCACCCTCACTCACCCTCACCCTCACTCACCCTCACTCACCCTCACCCTCACTCACCCTCACCCTCACTCACCCTCACCCTCACTCACCCTCACCCTCAACCCTTCACCCTCACTCACCCTCAACCCCTCACTCACCCTCACTCACCCTCAACCCCTCACTCACCCTCACTCACCCTCACCCTCACTCACCCTCAACCCCTCACTCACCCTCACCCACCCTCACCCTCACTCACCCTCACTCACCCTCAACCCCTCACCCTCACTCACCCTCAACCCCTCACTCACCCTCAACCCCTCACTCACCCTCACCCTCACTCACCCTCACCCTCACTCACCCTCACTCACCCTCACCCTCACTCACCCTCACCCTCACTCACCCTCAACCCCTCACCCTCACTCACCCTCAACCCCTCACCCTCACTCACCCTCAACCCCTCACTCACCCTCACTCACCCTCAATCCCTCACTCACCCTCACTCACCCTCACCCTCACTCACCCTCAACCCCTCACTCACCCTCACTCACCCTCACCCACCCTCACTCACCCTCACTCACCCTCAACCCCTCACTCACCCTCACCCTCACTCACCCTCAACCCCTCACCCTCACACAGTGCAATAGGTCTCGGAGCATTTGAGTTGGACCTTTTAGAAATGTTTATGGCTTTTTTTTTTGTAATTCTTTAGCATTGGCTACAGGAAACAAAAATGCTAAAGATTTACAAAAAAACCCATAAACAATTCTAAAAGCACTAACTCTAATGCTGCGAGACCTATTGCATTTCCAATGCTTGTTTTTTTAAACAAATAAAGCACTGGTGGCAAACAGTGCTTTATGGCTTGCTAGTGCAATTTAAAGATAATTTAAGGATAGTAAAATGAAGAACTTGCCCCATAAGATTGTGTTCATTCCAGGGCGCGCTTCTTCGTGGAACCGGAGGCCTCAACTCTACCCCTAAGGGCACTGACCCTTCCAAACTCCCAAATGCCCTAACACGCAATTCTTTGGAGACCAGGGGAAAGTGCTCTAACCAATTTGTAGCACCCGTTTTTTTGCAGCTTACATGCAGGTTTTTTTAACTACAGTTTGCTAAAACCATAGCTTGATGAATCCCTATGCAAACATCACAAAATACAAAGTCAGATCTGTTTATAGTTTAAAAGTTTGCATCAGAGGTATAGGGGCCGACCTTTGCTGTTTCACAGGCAGAGTCAACTATACTTATTAAATATTAACGTGGGGTGGTGGGGCCTGCTTGAGCTCTGTCCCTTGAGGCCTGGACTTTGAGATAGCGTGGGGACTTCACTGCCTTTATCAGGGCACTTGTACTGCTGCTGTGTACAGAAGTAGCCAATAAATCATCCTAATCTCTGTATATGCCACACCCCCCAGAGCTGCTGTAGCTTTACTTCAAGGAAACACATCTACTGAAGACCTTATTTTCTTATTCTTTCAAGTTAAAGATTATCTCTACATTACAATTTTTAATTTGTGTTTACATTTATTGCTGTGTTCCAGTTGGTGACAATGTTTCACATATCTGGGATAAAATGCCCCCTGTTATAAGGATATTTATTGCAGCTACTGAGGAGTTGCATTAGAGGGTCACGTAAAAGTTGAGGTGACTTGCTGTTTCTTTTTATTTGACGGAAGAGGGTATTTCATTCCTTCCCAAATCAAGGTCGAGGTCTCCCTCCTTTATTACAATCAGATCAATGTAAATCAGATTGAAATATGTGTATAATAGGCACTCTCTTCATAAACCATATTGTAATTCATAATTAACATAACTAGTTGCACATCAGGTCATACTGTCCTCATAAAAAAGTATAATAAGACACGACTGCCAACATACACTGCACAAGTATTTGTGTGTTTCAGATGAACCGTTGCGCGGTCAGTGTGTTTTTTTTTTTCTATTTACTGCTAATATAACTTAGCTAACCTTTTTGTTCAATTAACTTAGAAGCTTTGCTTGCAAGAAGATTTCTGACTTTTCTTTCTATCTTTTCTCCCTTTCACGTATGGTGCTTCTGTTGTGTTTTCCGTTTCCTTCGTGTCACTGTGATTCTTTTTAAAATCTCTGAGGGCTGAGTGTCTTGGTATGTGTCGTAATTGTTCAGGGCAGGCAACCAGAACAGTAGTCTTTGGAAGAAGTCACTTCAAGCAGGCCAACTCTATATTGCAGGAAGTATGTTTTGGTGTGTGCAACCACCTCACATAGGTGGTGTTGATTTAATCGTTTTAGTTTTGCCTCTGCAGCTTTATTATGTTTTCCATCTTTGTTTCCATTTGTTGAGTGAGAGGCTGGGTTATGTTCTATTTAATTTGAGTTACTGCACAGATTCCATCCAATGTTTAAGCTGGAAAATCACTGGTTTTCCTAGACTGGTTTCCTAGCCGGGCAGTTGTTCTGTCGTGGTCCTGTGAAGTACACCCCATCTTATTTAGCTTGTCCTACTCGTAACTATACCACTTGGACTCACCACAGGAGTGCAGGCGGTGTCAAACCGCAACAAGGCTGTTCTTCATGCCATGCATCTCAAAATGTCAGTTGATTTGAGAGGTGCACAATCCTCTTCTCGGGGCTGGCGTTGGGATTCGCATTGAGGTGGACAGAGTTTACCTAAGATCAATGGGCTTGTCAGATTTTGCCTTTCATTTTAAAGGAAGACCTTCTTTGCTTCCATTTTACCTCACATTCCCCTTATAATTGAACATTGTGTTAAATGACATTTTGGCCTTAGTAAAGAAAAGAAAGTGAGAAGGTAAGGGCGATGAGTGAGAAGTCCTCACCCCTCCAATAGGTAAAGCTCTTAATTCTTCTTGGTGCACCGGTAATGGGGCGATCACGAGCCAATTTTAGATCTGCATTTATAGAAGAAATTTCCTAGGAAACCTAAATTCTAAATTATTATGCTAGTGCACTTTTTGTTGGCAATGGCGGTTCAGGATTAATTAGTCTTGTTAGATATTCAGTATGCCTATTTTCATATTACTATAGACAAATGTCTTAGAAATGCCTGAGATTTGTGTTACGAGGGAAGCTTTTCGATATGCCGCAAATCTAATTGGGTTCACATGAAGGAACTGAATTGTTACCAAGGAGTAGGCTATAGTTGTTCTGAAGTTGCATCTCATCTGTGCTACCACCGGGTATGACATTCATGTTTGATTGGACAAGGTGCATTCCTTGAGCTACTGCTGAACACCTTCATACTATGTGTAATATCAACCACAACCTGAATTCTTCACTGAATACCAACAATTTCTGATTCTTGCCCTGTACATACAATTTAGTGGTGTGGTTTAGACATGGAGGTAGCAAATGCCACTCTACTCACATCTCAGGTTTGAATGGAGAATATTCAAGACACACTAAACGTGCTTCTAAACTTGCTTCTGTACATGATTTTTATTGTATATCTCCTGGGAGTGATTATATTTTGTGTTTTGCCTGTGCCTAATGCAACATCCATCAATGGATCCACAGATCTCAATCGAACAGGTAGTACAGGGGGTTGTTCTATTCAGTCGTGATCTGGAGTACACTGCAAACTTTCAGATGGAGGGGCACTAAGTAACTACGTTTCAGTGGTTTGTGGATCCATGAAGAAGTGCCATTCGTAGTCTGTCTGCTTTGCATTGGGTTCTGTCCTTCTGATGGAAGGCTGCCAAGTAAAGGTTCTGATGAATAACATGATCTAAAGAGGAAGAGCAGAATTCAGGAATCCTTTCAGGGAAGCTGTAGAGCTACAGTGTTGGTACTTGACGGAAGAATAGGTGTATCTAGCTAGAGTATGGAAAATGAGAGTGCAAGCACTCAGGAGGATAACAATCGCCAATCACATGTGGGGTCACTGCAACAAGGTCATGATGGAGACCTTTGCCCATTTAGGCATATTAACAGTGGTTGTCTTTGTCACCATTGTGACTCTATAACTGTGTACTCTGATTCATCCAAGTGCATCAAGTAGGATCTCTGGAAGATGCCTTTAGTCTGGACAGGATGTTTTCACAGAGATATGTGTTCCCGATATCCAGTCTTTCTGATAATGATTCAGGCATTAAAAGGCAGAAGCTATCTTGACTGTTCTAGACTGGGACTTCTGGATCAGAGCCTTTGCACTCCATCGAGGCTTCTGCCCAGGAAGGTGGAAGACCTCATGTCCCGATGAGAAGGAGCAGTATTTCACCAATACCAAAGGTTTTTGTATACATACATTGAGATTGCAAGGATCACTTAAAAGATTTTTCTCTACCTGAAGAATAGACAGAGCTGGTTCTGACCATTTAAAATCCTTCCACAAAATTGGCATATCCCAGAAGAATAAAGAAGGTTTTTAGAGTGTTTCTTAGGAGAGATGCGAATCTATTGAAAACCAATCTGCCTACAATTATACTGTTTGCCCTTTCCTCATAACAGGATGGGTGTAATATGGGAACTGTGAAAGTCTATTTGGTATATATTTCTGCCATTGTTCAGCCGTACTCTGGTCCCTTTTCAGATTTCTATATTTCTTTGTCATTGGTACAGTTTGCAAAATCATTTTTCATTAGTGCATTTCTTTGCAACCTGATAATCAATTTATTAACCCCATTAATTTTTGTTCTGTACATGTATCCACACCAGTCACGGTTTTCCTGATTGCTTTATGAATGCTAGGAGATTGTTTTGAGGGTTTTTCCTGCTTTCCTTCTTAAAGTGATCTCTAGATTCCATCTTGACTGAATATCGAGTTGCCTAATTCGTATCTTTGCTGTCATACATCAACGGCGGTAGAATGCTTTCATCATCATGACTGTAGTTGGAAGTTGAGTTCAAAGTGGAAAGATATTCAGATGTTTATGGATTTTTCTGGTACTGGTGACAATAATAAAAGAGATGATCTCCATAAGGATGGTTTATGGGTTAAGATATACGATGGGCACATTTGCAAAGATTCACCAGTTGGAATTAGCACCTACACAATGGGTATTATGGAATGACATATTTGTGCTCTTGAAAAAAGGCCCTGCTGACACATTTATAACTTGATCTTTGCCTCTAACTTTTGCAAAACATTACACATGAACTCATTTGCACATGTGGGTGCACACGTGGGAGACTCCTGTTGTGTGCAGCCCGGTAACTGCACATAGGTAGGCTGGCACAGAGGAAACCCTGTAGGACTGGATTTTGACCTGGGGTAGGCCTAATGTTAGTGTGCACTCATAGGGAAAGTCAGTGAGGTTTACTGTATTGTCTGCAGTGACACTCTATTATACATCTACGGGGAAGGCTGCCCGAAAGTGCAGCCTTATTTCTGGGTCTACAGAGACCAGTGACATAGAGAATTGGGGCGTAACGTATCCGGGGAAATTATTTCTGCAAGTTTCAGAAAGATATCTGTACAGCTTATGGGCCATCCAGGATTGTCATATTTATCTGGCTCAGCTCAAAATCAGAGCCCAGGCATTTTATTTTGTTACTCTACTGTGCCAAGTTAATTACATTTATCTCCAGCAGCAGGAACAAAGGGCTCCCCACACAAAAGGAGCAATTAACAGTACTTGCCTCAGCTCCTGAGGGGGAAAGGGGTGGGGATGAAGGATGTGCATCAATCAGCCCAATCCCACGGAACAAAGGAGGGAGCCCAGACCTCTGGCTCCAACAAAGGAGGGGGATCCGGGTGAAGTTTTGGCAGGAAAGGCCCTGGCAGTGATGTCAGCAAGGTGCGCAGCAGATGCCGCCAGAGCAGATGTGACTAGTGAATCTTGGGTGACACCATTTTGAAATGTCCCAGCAGACTGTGCTGGAAGGTAAGGGCAAAGGTGGAGAGATGTGGCACCCCAGGCTAGGACAGAGATGCCTCACTTTTGGAACCCTTTACCCCCACTTAAAAGGTCTGGCGCAAGGTGGAAAGCTCTCTCTTGGTTGAGTTTTTCTGCTGGGCTCTGGGACTTGAGGCAGCAGGCATGGACAATTGGAAAGAGGATTCCCTTGATGCTAACTGGACTTAGGGCTTACTTCAGTTGATCCTAGGACCAGTGGAGCTCTCTGCAGGACCAGGGAAGTTGGTCCCCTTCACCCCCATGGACTAGTTGGGGGAAAGACTAGGCTCCTGCGCCAGAGAAAACAAAGGGCAAAGGCTGGCGCAGGGAGCCAGTAGGACCAGCCCCCTGCAAAGTTCACCATTGTTGAGGCCAGGAGGACTGAGGAAAGGGCTGCAGGTGGTTAGGGCTCGCCACCAGGAGCAAAATGAGACCAAAGGCATATAAAACGGCCCAATGGGGCCCGAGATTATAAGGAGGAGATGGATTACGACCTTTGACTCTCCTCACGAACACAGAGCGCATGGAACTCCGCTGCAGCATTGAAAAATGCCCCCAGGGTGGGCTAGAGCTCAGGTAGCCATGCAGGGTATTTGTGAAAATTAGCCCTGGGAGGAGGCGTGCTTGTTGCCTCCACCCCAAAGCTTCAAAAGACTAGGGTTCCCAACCCCCAGGCCGGATTTTAATCACAGGGGCCGACGCCGGGCCCCCATCATTAGCAGGAGGTGGGTATTGCTGTTATGCCCCCATGTGAAAAGCCAGGGTCCCGGGACCCTCAATTCCAGGCCCCACAGACAGAATGCTGATGGGGGTGCACCGACGCGCCCCCGAGTGCGGTCAGCCTGCATCCACCCCTAGCCCGTGTCTGGGGGGAGCAAGCAGCCACCATAGACTTCAGCACCCTGCCCACAGGAGGGGGCTGGAGAAAGAAGCTGCTGGCTCCCGCTGGCAGCGAGGGAAATGCTGCCTGTCCTAGTAGCCAGCTGGGCCAGCTTATCCTCGGTTGTTCCCACCCACCAAAGGCCTGTGGGGTGCCCGGGTGGAACCGGTGCCCCCAAGAAAAAAAAAAAAAAAAAGGACACGGTGAAAGGCAATAAAGCACACAAAGGAAGCAGCTAGAGCCACTAATCAATTATTCAGTGCTCCCGGAGGAGGGGTGCCCTATAATGCCCTGCGGGGCAGACAATCATCAAACCCATTTTGGTGGCTTGTGGTCGCCCCAGAAAAGGCGCTGGGAGTTGCAGAAGCATCACATCTCCTCCGTAGGGGCCCAAAATATTTTTTTAAAGTACTGCCCCTAAGTTGGACGGGACACAGAAAAAAGGACTATATCAGACATCACTACTGTTAATAAACACTCAATAGACTTGAGCATGTGCTCTTCAGCTAGGAGTGCTGCATCCTCTGAGACCAAGTTTTTGGCTCCAGTTACTGTGCTCTAGAGAAGTCTAGAAGAATATACATGTTGTGCAATGCCCTTTAATGGTGAAGTTTATGGTTACATGCCTTGTGATCCAAATGTGAAGCCCTCTAGAGGCTGTTTATATAATTGCGTTTCAATGGTTGGAAGTATCTGAAAAACATATTTGTGTTTCAATGATTGAATGTATAAGAAAAGCACATAGGCCCATGGGAAGTACATTTGTAAATGCTTTATTGAAATAATAATGCGGACATTACCTATTGAAGAAAGGGCATATGCTTTATTAACATAAATAAGCACATTGACAAATGGTTGTTATCGATTATTGCATTTGCTCCTAGAAATTATGAAGTTTTGACATGTGGTTTGTTGCTCCTAACCCTTTGACGAAGCCACTATACTTACTTGGTGTGGTTATATGGCCTCTTTACTGGGTCAATAAACAGTGTCATCAAACGTATTTTCACCAACCTTATGTATATTTATAATTACTGTGTAGGATTGAGTAATATTGTGTAATAAATGTAATTTTACTTTCCTTAAGGAAAGCACTTACTAAACAATTATTTATTGGGTGTTATTATTGCATGCCAGCAAATGGTGATTACTAGCCACACCACCTCCCTTGAGTAGGCCATGAACTGCTTTGCTACCCTGAGAAAGTGAAGCACTGCAATGGGATATTTGATGGCCAGTGGAGGGCAAATGTGGACTCAGTACTTGTGCAGGCCACGCAACTAATGGCGTGATTCCTTACAGGGTGGAATTGGCGTTACCACCAGATGTTTCCTACTGTATTTGAGAACAAGGTCATTAGGAAAAACATGACATAATTGAGTAGGTACACATTTTTATAGATTTTTTTCAAGTGCATCAGGGAATTATATTACTGTGTTGTGAAACTGCTATTTTTCTCTAAACTCAGAATTTGCACGGACAGGAATAGATATACTATAACTCTGTTACCACACACTTTTTCCACTTGAGCGCAGTAACCCTATTGCCGGGTCTTCAATGTGGAAAATAAATCGATGCTTATTTACATCATGAGTTCTAGGAATCTTCCGCATTTGTTGTACAATGACATATTAAATACACCCTTAGTGTTCATGGCTAGCATATAATAAAAATAACCTAGCTGAGCTAAAGAGGGTAGCCAACTGTAAGCAACAACCTGGACAATGAAGTTAATTTGCCTTGACATGTGTGCACTCCATTTACCTGGGGAAAATATGAGGAATCGCTGTAGGGGCTGTGTATGCTTGCTTCTTTTTCCACTATCCTTCACACATACTTCCTTTTTATCCAAGTTTTCCAGAGGGTTATTTCATCATAAGGGAATATAAAAAAGAATGGGCATGTTATTTATTCATATGAGCTGTGTTGCTTCACAGATATTGTGAGCATCATGATTCTACTCTTAGTCCTTTAACATGGACATATATGGAAGATGGTGCATTGGAGAATAGCAGAATAAAGATGGTGGGGTGGGGAGGAAATTGACCAGTCTAGCACATGTCTTACCTCATGATTTAAGCACAAATACACTGTATGCTTTCTAGAAGCCTGGGCTCATCGTCTCCCTAGGCGTTCACACAATATTTGTATTCTTAGCATTGGCAACCATTGGTAATAAATACTAAATTCAGCGGGCCATATCTAATTATATTCATGTTACCTCTCAAACAGTAGTGAAGAGCACATATCCTTATGTCTGGTGAACACCAGTCATAGGGATTAAAAGATCTCTGGGAAAGATCTCCAATGAAGGCCCGTTGGAGACTGCAGCACCCACGCAACAAGGAGCACGGCCCGATGATGAAGCATGCTACTTCTGTGGCTTAGCGTCTGTACAGCCTATAAAGGATGCCCCTAAAGACCTGTATTGTGAACTCACTATAATATAGTGAAGAATGACTAGCAGGTCAGCACACCTTTTTCTATTTATTTGCTTTGAAGAATAGATAAAGAGAATGGGGATGGGAGTGCTGTCCCAATCCATCATTCACATGATAGAAAGACCTTTAACACAACATGTCCTTTTCTGAATTTCTGAAGGTAAGACTCGGGTAGGAGGCCCAAAATAAGTTACAGAGAAAAGAAGCCTCTATTGCTGCAGGAATGGGTCAGCTATGACTGTCCACAGTGCATCTTGGGAATAAAAGATAATAAAGTTCTCAGGAAGAGTGAGGGCTGTGTTTTTGTCAGGAGGCTGTGTAGGGACAGTGATGTTGAATAAGACCTGAAGAGTAAAGTAGATGACTCATCATGGGCTTGAGTCCTGAGCTGTAAAGTTACCTGAGCCGTGAAAATACCATATCATTTTTTAATTTCTGGGGTTTCATTTAATTAATCATTTCGTTCAGGGGGTCTAATCTTAGACTGAAATTATTGGATGAGCCCCCTAACAGCAATGATTTGTAAAACGAAAGGTCGGGACTGGAAACGTTTATTGAGCCATCTGGTCACCCTAGGCAAATCTGAAGCTTTCTGAAGCCCCATAACTGCAGTGAGTGTGTGCGGCTGGCCCCAGCATTTCACCTATTGATAAAGATCTGAAGAACAGAGGTAGACTCCATCCTAAAGAGAGGCTATGGATGGAAGGAGGCCCCTGCCAGCAATGAAGGGAAACTTCATTAAACACAAATATACTGAATAAGAGCCTAACACCCCTCAAATGGTCTGAAGACCCTTATCTAGCCACAGGACTCCAACATTACATTAAACCTGTTCTAAACTAACTCTCCTCTGCTGTGGTGCCTTTAGCAGAGAAATGTTGCTGTAATGTTGCTAATGCAAAAATTCAAACAACACATTGAAACAAAAAAAAGATGAGACCCCCCCCAAAAGCATCAATCTTTATATCACTTCATTACATTGTTGAATTGGGTTGTGCACAAAGAATTGCTGCCACGCCCAAGAAATTCATTTCAAAATCAATAAAATAAATATATTTTCCATGATATCCCAAAATCATTGAGAATCTCCCCACAGTGAACAATGGATATGAATGACCGTGTAGGGGCCCCAAGAGAAAGCCCCCTAAGGTGTGCGTCTCCAACATCCACAGTACTGTTTTACAGACACCAAGCAAGAGCAAGTCAATTGAAAATAATTAGCTTCTAATCTTTCTCCCAGCTTGAAGAAAACCTTGTTGCCTGGATCCGATCGTAATAGCGTTGGCTATTATCTAATGTGCATCATTAGACATAGATCTTGTGAGGCTAATGGTCGCCAGACAACAGGCATTTCACTTAAACAAGATTAGATTCTGTGGAAGTTATGAAAAGCTGAATGCTAATTTAGCAATTTGATAAGGGTTTTTTTTGGTACCTATTGACAGCGGACATCCAGATGGATTTGGAAAACAAATTATGTGGCATTGCAGTATTTTGGTAAAAACTCCTTCTGTGCTAAGTTGAACGTATTAGCATTGATAAAAGGAACTAGATTCAATGAGAAATGGAACCAAGCTGATGGAAAGAGAAATGGTAGTATGATTTGGCATACATGTCATTTCCATGCGAGGTGCGAACAACACTGAGACAGTGTGCAATATCCGTTATTAATTTCGTAGGTAGGGACAGGCACTCATTTTTGAGGACCAAGGCTTTTTTTCATCACTAGACGTAGTCTCAGAACAACAGACAAAAAATCTTCGAAGGGAGAATGATGGAGTAAGAAAAAGATCGGAAAATAGAGCTAGGGGAATAGAGCAGGTGTAGGAAGCTGGCTCTTTCTATGGTATACCAAAAAGAGGTATACTGTGCACAAGAGTCCAGGTATTCCCTTACTTGTGAGCAGAGGCTTGCTTTAGCAATTCCAAGGTGCTCTTCTAGGGGGTAGTGTGATCCAGCAGCCTTAGGCTTAACAGAGAGGAGGAGACATCCTCTGCACACCCACAGTCTATAAATGATACACCCGGCTCAATAAGGAGAGCCACACCAATTCTTGAAAATAACACTTATCTTTGAGTACATTTAGGCACCAAGATCATCAAAATCGGGTGCGTACTTTTTAAAATAACAGGATTGAACAAAAACAGGTTTTGATACTTTAAATCATAATTGAAGCACTTCGTGGCATTGTTAATTTATGAAGAAAACATACGCTGCTTACAGTCACTTAACGACTTGCAAGACCCTTCCCATGGTCTTATGATGAGGTTGGGGCAAGGTCCCAGGCAACACCAACAGGTCACCTTGGGAGGAACTGAGGCGTCCGGTTGCAATAGTGTGTTTTTCAACTTCGGGTAATTTTGATACTTTAAATTGGAATTGAAGCATTTTGTGGTAATGTTAACCTCTGGAGGAAAACCATGTTTTTGCATTCGGACACTTAAAAGTGACTTATGGGACCTGTGGCCTGAAGTACGTAGGGAGTACGATCAACCCTGTCAAACTGAGAATCTTGGAACGTAAGCGTGCCATCGTGAAGAAGGATTTTACCTATCCTTTGGCCCGCCATTTTTCCATAAAACACAAAAGTGACAGGAATTTACTGCAGTATTTTTGTCTGGACGACATACCGGATAGTCCAAGAGGAGGAGATAGGATGCAGAAATTACGAAGGCTGGAATCCTGAGACAGGCCAAAGTACCAGGGGGCCTCAATAGTGGGGAGGAGTTGGCAGTGCACCTAGGTCGTTGAGGTGGCTGTACATACTACACTTAGACTCGAAATGGGGCTCATTGATGTTATTGTGGAATAGAGCAGTAAACAAGCTAATATGCTGTATAGGGAGTCCTTGTGGTTGGTTTAACGACACTGTCATCATTTTGGGATCTAGTTCCCATAACATTTTCTTAAATTTTTTTTAAAAAAAATTCTCTTTAATGAATTTAGTTTATTTGGGGATTGTGTATGTATATGCCTTAATGATATAACAGTTATTAGATCATCCAGCATTCTAGTGCCAAGCTGGTCTACATGATTCAGAAATGTATTGGGTTTATATTGTGAGCTATGAAGGCATAACGACTATGATTTGATCTGTGATTCTATTATTAATATGGAGGGCGTTTGGGCAACCTTCTTGGTTGCCATTGCCGATCCACGGCATGATTGATTATGATACGACCGAATTGGCATTATTGTTATGATGAATTATTGAGTTATATATGCCATCAGAGGTAAAAATGAGATTAGTGTGATGATGGTATTTGATCATACTTCCAATATGGCATGCGCTATTCAGCAAGACGTCTGTAGTACCTCCTTTGTTTTCATTATGTCATACCTATGAATTAAAATGGCGCCGCGCAGCGCATTACATTCTGGCACTGAAGAAGGAGGTTTATCCGAAACGCGTCTGTTTATGCAATAAATACCGCTTAAGAAAAGAAGATCCCGAGAGTGCTGTCTTCTTTCCCGTGAATTGGGGAGAACTTTGAGCTTTCGTATTTTTCTCGGCACACCAACGCGCCGCAGCACCCGCCAGACGAGTGACTCGCTGTTTGGTGTACGAAGAGCAGGAATATATGTATATGTATATATGTCACTCGAACAGAGAGCATGACCTACAAGCAAATGTCAATTAATTAGGTACGAAGGAATGCTGCTTGCCGTCTTTCACAGTCTTGACACCATGCCTGACGCGTTTCGAATTTCTTCTTTATCGAAGGCTGTTTGGTGAAGAAATGCACATCCGGTCTCCGCTTTCAATATAAACATGATGGCGTGCCCTGATTGGGCAGTTCAGGATGAAGCTGCGCCTAGTATTCTGGAAGTGGTAGTCCCGTGGGGAAATGCGTCCCTTCTGTGCACATGTTACTCTGATAAAAGGCCCTGGATGGGCCCCAGCCTGCAGAATCCTTCTTAATCCTTTGCTTTCTGCCCCACACAGCAGTGACCTGTAGTTACTTGTCACCGTGGCCCCCTACTGTAGTTGGAGTGGTGCACTCTCGGCGGCAAGGAAACGCGTCTGTTTGTGCAATAAATACCGCTTAAGAAAAGAAGATCCTGAGAGTGCTGCCTTCTTTCCCGTGGATTGGGGAGAACTTTGAGCTTTCGTATTTTTCGCGGCACACCAACGCGCCGCAGCACCCGCCTGATGAGTGACCCCGGTATTAGGTATCAGAGTGCGTTACATGAGACAGTTGCGTTACATGAGGACACATTCATTTTTGTTAGGCACAGGGAGATTAAGTGATTAGCCCAGAATCACAGGATGTTCAGCGTCAATGCAGAGACTCAAACCCGGTTCCCCAGATCGAGATCAACCGCCCTAGCCGTTAGGGCAGCAGAGGACAAGTCAAGTCAAGTCAAAGAATTTATATAGCGCACTACATACCCAGAGGGTCTCAAGGCGCTTAGGGAGGGGAGGAGGATTACTTGTCAAATATCCACGTTTTAAGTTGCTTTCTGAATGCTAGGTGGTTCTGGGTAAGGCGAAGGTAAGTGGGGAGTGAGTTCCATGTTTTAGCAGCCAGGTATGAGAAGGATCTGCCTCCCATGGTGGTCTTGTTGATGCGAGGTACAGTGGCGAGGGCTTGGCTGGAAGAACGTAGTTGGCGGGAGGGGGTGTAGAAGGACAGTCGTGAGTTGAGGCATTCTGGTCCGATGTCGTAGAGTGATTTGTGTGCGTGGGTTAGCAGTCGGAAAGTGATGCTCTTATTGACGGGCAGCCAGTGGAGGTCTTTCAGGTGACCAGAGATGTGTTCGTTGCGCGGGATGTCTAATATGATCCTGGCTGAGGCGTTTTGGATTCGTTGGAGTTTCTTCTGGAGTTTAGCGGTAGTACCTGCGTAGAGGGTGTTTCCGTAGTCCAGTCGGCTCGTGACCAGAGCATGGGTGACTGTTTTTCTGGTTTCGGTGGGGATCCAGCGAAATGTTTTTTTGAGCATGCGAAGAATGTTGAAGCAGGATGAGGATACGGCGCTGACTTGTCTGTTCATTGAAAGTGAAGAATCCAGGATAACGCCTAGGTTCCGTGCGTGGTCTGTCGGGATGGGTGCTTTTCCAAGGGCTTCCGGCCACCAGGAGTCGGCCCATGCAGAGGGGGATGTACCTAAGATGAGGACTTCTGTTTTATCTGAGTTCAGTTTCAGACGGCTGTGTTTCATCCATTCGGCAACTTCTTTCATTCCTTCGTGTAGGTTAATTTTGGCGGTGCTGGGGTCATTGGGGGTAATGCCCCTGGGGTAATGCCCCTGGATCGTCACAGTTGAAGTACGACATGGAAATCCTGCAACTTAAGCAGTTGGTTGAGGGCCCCACACACTCAGCAGGACACACCTTGGACCTCCTTTTTACTAATATTGAGTCGACTACCATGAAGGAAATCCTCCCCCTGTCCTGGTCTGATCATTCCATGCTATCCTTCTCTTTTAAACTTCTCGGTAAACCCGCGAAGTCTAGATCCACCCCTCTCACCACCAACAGAGCTTGGAGACTAATCAACGACTCCAATTTTCAAAATCACTTTCTTGAGATAGATGTCATATTGCAGGATGATTCCTCCGTCTGTAATAACCTCACTTTGCTAGAAACTAGAATTCGCCAAACGTTAGACAAACTAGCACCCCTGCGGGAACAAAGAAAAAAAACAACTACCAGGGAAAAATGGTACACCCCTCTCCTTAAAAGTCTCAAAAAGGAATGCCAGAAGACTGAACATCGATGGAGACAAACTAAAGATTCAGAAACCAGAGCAAACTATGTCATCAAGCGGAAACAATACATCCTTGCCATTCGAGATGCGAAAAAAGCTTTCTTCACGCAACGAATCCATGAAAACCACAACTCCGCAAAAGAACTGTTCAAAATTGTAAAGGAGCTTAGTAATCCATCCAGCACCTCACAAACCCTCACCCCCTCAACCGAGGCCTGCGAACGTATTAGCACCTTCTTTGTCGAGAAGATTAATAAAATTTACTCCACCTTTACCCCTTCACATTCCCCTTCCCTGCCCGACAACCCCGACGAAAATTCGCCAACATCAGACAAAGATAATGTCCATCCAGACGCAGGCAATCTCCCACGTCTAACCAATTTTCAACCACTCTCCGAAAATGAGGTATTATCGGTTCTAAAGACAATCAAATCAGGCTCTCCTGCAGACCCATGTCCTCATTTCGTGTTTTCTGAAATTGCACCGACACTCTGCCCTTTCATTACCAAACTTTTCAACCAGTCCCTCAACACTGCGTCTTTTCCAGAAACTTGGAAGCACGCATCTGTAACCCCCCTCCTGAAGAAAGCCGGATCCGACATCCTCAACCCGGAGAATTACAGGCCAATTTCCCAGCTACCTTACCTCTCCAAGGCTTTGGAGAAAATGGTCAACATACAACTATCCAAATACCTGGAAGACAATTCACTTCTGGACCCCACCCAGACCGGCTTCAGAGCCAACAATAGCACCGAGGCAACGTTGCTGGCAGTGTCGGACAGTGTCAGATGCATCACAGACCAAGGGGGATCTGTGGCTCTGATACTGCTAGACCTGTCAGCAGCGTTTGACACGGTATCACACGACTGCCTAATAAACATCCTCTTGAGCAAAGGAGTGCAATCTACAGCGTTAAGATGGATTAAATCATTCCTTAGCAATCGCACCCAAGCTGTGCGCATGGGCCAATTTCACTCAAAACCCTGTCCCATCGGCTGTGGGGTCCCACAAGGGGCCTCACTAAGCCCCACTCTCTTTAATGTCTACGTTTCATCTCTGGCCGACATTGGAAGAAAGTGGGGCATCGGCATATGTTCCTATGCCGATGACACTCAGCTGATGGTGACAATGGATGAAGGGTCGGAAACAACCAAGAAAAAACTACACAGCTGTCTCTCCGAAATGGCAGAATGGATGCGCAACCACTGCCTAAAACTAAATGCCGGAAAATCGGAGATACTACTGTTCGGAGGAGCCAAACTCTCATGGAACGACACGTGGTGGCCACCGTCTCTGGGATTAGCCCCCGTACCGAAACAGTACGCCAGAAACCTTGGCATCATGATGGATGACGCCCTGTCCATGAAAGACCACATACGCATACTCTGGGGCAAAGGTTTTGCAATCCTTAAACTCTTGGCAAAAATTTTATCCTGGATACCTTTGGACTGTCGACGCACAATCACCCAGGCCCTCCTGGTCAGCCGACTAGATTACGGCAATGCCCTGTTCGAAGGGATGAACGAGCAACTGTTCTCCCGCCTACAGATCCTACAAAACCAGGCGGCTAAATTGGTCTGTAACAAAGGCAAGCGAGATTCGGCCTCTGCATGCCTAAAGAAGCTTCACTGGCTACCAATGCGTCAGAGGGCTACCTTCAAACTACTTTGCCACGCGCACAGAGCCCTTCATAAAACGGGCCCCACCATCCTTCAAGGGAAAATCTAATTCTATATCCCCAACAGGAATCTAAGATCCAACAACTCAGCTCTGGCGAAATCCAAGCGCATTTACAAAGCAAGGACTGGCGGACGCGCCTTCTCATACTTGGCGGCTAAAAGATGGAATGAGTTACCTGTGGACCTCAGACACACCACTAACTACCTCCAATTCGGCCAAAAATTAAAAACTCACCTCTTTCCCAAAAACTAACCCCCCAGCACAGTTTCAGTAGTCTTCTTTTCTTATAGCGCCGTGATATCCCATGGGATGAGTGTCGCGCTCTACAAATACCAGAAATAATAATAATTGGTGAGAGAAAGGATCAGTTGAGTGTCATCCGCGTAAGAGATGATGTTGAGGTTGTGTTGGCGGGCGATGGCCGCGAGGGGGCTCATGTATACGTTGAAGAGGGTGGGACTGAGTGAGGATCCTTGTGGTACGCCACAGATGACTTCAGTGGCCTCGGACTTGAATGGTGGAAGGCGGACTCTCTGGTTCTTCCGGTGAGGAACGAGGTGATCCATTCAAGTGCTTTTCCTTGTATTCCGATGTTTCTGAGGCGTTGTAAAAGGGTGTTGTGGCAGACTGTGTCGAAGGCTGCAGAGAGGTCGAGGAGGATGAGGGCGACTGTGTCTCCATTGTCCAGTAGAGTTCGAATGTCGTCTGTTGCTGCGATGAGGGCGGTCTCAGTGCTGTGTTTTGCTCGGAAGCCAGATTGTGAGGAGTCGAGGCATTTGTTGGCTTCGAGGAAAGGGGCGAGCTGGTTGTTGACAGCTTTCTCGATGACTTTGGCCGGGAAAGGAAGGAGCGAAATGGGGCGGTAATTTTTGAGTTCGGTGGGGTCCGCTGTGGGTTTTTTCAGAAGGGCGGTGAGTTCAGCGTGTTTCCAGCTTTCCGGGAAGGTGGCGGAGTTGAAGGAGCAGTTGATGACGTCTCGGAGGTGCGGTGCTATGACGGAGTCTGCTTTGTTGAAGATGTGGTGAGGACATGGGTCTGTGGGGGATCCTGAGTGGATGGAGTTCATCAGGCGGATGGTGTCCTCAGTGGAGATTGGGTTCCAGTCGTTAAGGGTGTTCAAGGGGGGAGAATGTTCAGCATATGGTTGGGTGGGTTGGTCTCCGGGTTGGTTGTCGTAGCTGTTGTGGATGTCTGCAATTTTGTTGTGGAAGAATGAGGCTAGGGAGTCGCAGAGGGCTTGAGAGGGGGTGATGTCGTTGGAGTTGGCCGAGGGATTGGTAAATTCCTTGACGATGTTGAAAAGTTCTTTGCTGTTGTGGGTGTTGTTGTCAAGTCGATCCTTGAATGCTGTTTTCTTGGCCTTTCGGATTAGTTGGTGGTGTGTGCGGGTGGCGTTTTTGAAGGCGTCCTTGGTGCTAGTGGTTGGGTCTTTTTTCCAGGCCTTTTCAAGGGAGCGGCAGAGTTTCTTGGACTTCTTAAGATCATCGTTGAAGCATGAGGCTTTCTTGCTGCCAGGTTTGCTTTGACGTTTTTTCAGTGGTGCTAAGGTGTCGGCGGTGTTGGATAACCATAGGGTGAAGTTGGCGGCGGCTTGGTCTGGGTTAGAAGAGTGGGCTGGGGTGTTTAGAAGGAGCGATGAGGAGATCTGGTCGATGGTGATTTTGTTCCAGTTTCTTTGCAGAGTTGGTTGGAGGTTGATGATGGGTTTCGGCTTGTTGTAGGTGAAGTGAACGCAGCTGTGGTCAGTCCAGAGGAGATCCGTAGTGTGGCTGAAGGAGACATGATTGCTGGAGGTGAAGATGGGGTCGAGTGTGTGACCTGCGATGTGGGTGGGGGAAGTGACCAGTTGTTTAAGTCCGAGGTTGGCGAGGTTGTCCAAGAGGGTGGTTATGTTGCGGTCTTTGTTCTTTTCAAGGTGGAAGTTGAGGTCTCCCAGAAGGATGTAATCTTTGGAGGGGAGCGCGTGTGGAGTGATGAAGTCCGTGATGTCTTCACTGAATTTTGCGCGGGGTCCTGGTGGTCTGTAGAGGAGGGTGCCTCTGAGTCTGGTCTTGGGGTCGATGTGGATCTGGAAGTGAAGGTGTTCAGAGTTGGCGAGGTTGGCGTCAGAGCTGGTTGAGATGTGGATTGATTTTTTATGGACGATAGCGATTCCTCCTCCTGTGTGGCCGGTACGGTCCTTGCGTGTGATCTTATAATCTTCAGGGATGGCAATGGTGATGTCTGGGGCAGAGGAAGCGTTCATCCATGTTTCTGTTAGGAAGGCGACGTCTGGAGAGATGGTGTCTAGTAGATTCCATAGGTCAATGGCGTGTCTGTGGACCGATCGGGTGTTGAGAAGGATGCATTGTAGGTGATTGGGGTCGGGAATCTGTGGTGTGGTCGTAGCGGAGATGTTGTCGGTGCCGATGAATTTGCAGGAGTAGCAAGAGAAAGGTCCATGGGTGTGTCCAGGAGCGGCTTGGACGCAGTTGGGGGCGCGACCGGGGTTAAGGGCTAGGAGGGTGGCGGCATCGTAGGTAATGCGGGAGGGCTGGGCAGCGCGAGGGTCAGGGGGTCTGGCGCTGGGCGCGGTCCAGGCGCGGACGGGCGTAGACGGGCTTACCTTTGGCGCACCTTCGGCGCGAATGGGGCGCGGTGGCTGCGCGTGAACGCTGCGCGCGGGAAGAACTGTCATATATGGATAGTGGAGGGGGAGGGGCGAGGGCGGCTCAGCTGGGAGGGCACACGAGGACGACAACAACAAGCAAAATGGAGGCGGAGGGGGGAGCAGAGCGGAGCGCTGGAGGCAAACGCGCAAATAACGTTGTAAACAGCACAATCAAATAAAACACAGCGCAAATCAATCAAAGTGGTAACTAAGCACACAGCAGGCGAGATGAAATGCAGCTTTCTATGCAATGCAGCGCTACGATACCAGGTGTCAGCAGGGACACTGGGAGCGACCACTCGGCTCGTGAGAGAGGAGCGAGTCACGATGTGTTCAGGGTGAGGAGCGCTATTTCTGGTCAGTGGGAGGGCGGCTCAGCTGGGAGGCGGGGCGGGCACACGAGGACGACAACAACAAACAAAATGGAGGCGGAGGGGGGAGCAGAGCGGAGCGCTGGAGGCAAATGCGCAAATAACGTTGTAAACAGCACAATCAAATAAAACACAGCGCAAATCAATCAAAGCGGTAACTAAGCACACAGCAGGCGAGATGAAATGCAGCTTTCTATGCAATGCAGCGCTACGAAACCAGGTGTCAGCAGGGACACTGGGAGCGACCACTCGGCTCGGCGCACTGCTTGGGTTGACGCACAGGAGAATGCAGTAAGGCAGAAGGTGCATGCAGGTGAGGGGCAAGTCCCTGAAACCCCTCCAAGTATGCCTGGAGGACACACTATATACAATATAAACAAAACCTGTTGCACACTAAAATTAAAGTTTAAAGCCATAAACAGATGTCTCAATGGACATAAAGTTCATATGTTATAGGCGAAGGATTGGATCATCAGTGTTTCAGATTTTCTTTTATCGATCTCAGAGAGCCAGCCGACACGTGTTTCGTCGCAAGAAAAACACACTTTTCCGCGACTCCTCAGGGCTGTTGGTTAGAGAATTATAACTACAGGTCGCGGTGCCGGTGATAATTCCGACCTGGCTCCGCTGAGGACCGGGTTGACAGTATCCGTGGGGTAATGATTCGTTGTTTCAATTGAGGTATTCTCACATTAGTAGTGGAGATTCTCTACTCAGTGGTAATGCTGAGTTTTTTTGGAAGCCTCAGGGTTTAGGGGACTGTTTAAAATCCTCATATTTTGGGATGAAGGTGGTGTAGCGATTTTCGTAATAGAGAAGAGGAATCCCCGTAATGCGGGGAGTAGTTCGGCGGTGGTGCCGTTCAGGTTTGCGTTCTGGTTCCGGGTGCGGTCACACCAACGCGCCGCAGCACCCGCCTGATGAGTGACTCGCTGTTTGGTGTACGAGGAGCAGGAATATATATATATATATAGTTTTATATTGCGCGAACTTGACCCGGTATTAGGTATCAGAGTGCGTTACATGAGACAGTGATTAGCCCAGAATCACAGGATGTTCAGCGTCAATGCAGAGACTCAAACCCGGTTCCCCAGATCGAGATCAACCGCCCTAGCCGTTAGGCCAACTCCTCTCCCAAGTATTGGGAATCCTCAGTTCAGTCTTTAGCACTGAAATAAAAATCCTTTGAAACTGTCTAGACAAGGTGATTGGGGTGTTATTATGTCCCTCTGAGCTATTCTCCAGGAAGATGTGAGTTAGGTAACAGTGTACTTCTAGAAGTACATATTGTACTGACCTAATTGATGAGACATGGGCCACACTTTGCAGTTAAACAAGAATGGGGAGAGGGAGGGACCCAGGGGAACCTCACAAAGAGAGCCATAGGACGACTATTCTGAGTGACCCTTGCCAAATTGATGGGTAGGACCTTAAATTATTGAGTGGATCAATGTTAGAGTCATGCTATTGGTTCAAAAATCAAACCCTCAGTCTGGGCAGCAAGGTGTCAGGACTAGCAGTGTCATAGACTGCAGAATGATCTGGGAGAATTTAGGTTGATTGCTGACCTTCTTCAGTTTTGACTGTTACATAGTCTATGCGGTGGTGAACAACGGCATAGTCGGTCAGTGCTTCTACACATATACTGTCAGAAATGCCAATAATTCCGTGTAAGAATCGGCTCATAATAACTTGCAGCCCCCGAAATATTATCATTCGGTGTGTACCGTACCTTGAACTATGTTAGCGTGCTCTATTTTTAGGCACTTCATTCGTGTGGCATTTATGTTTCTGACACATCTATTCCCTGGAGTCCACTTTCCCTGTCCTGCTTTTCAGAAACACAGTCACAGCTGTTTTCCTCGAATTCGGCTCCTCTTCCCTAGGCAAGAACACACATTTCCAGTTGCTGTATGGCAAAGAACAATGGTAAGAATCTGCAACGGTAAACTCGTCAGGTTTTAATTCACTTCTCTTGGGGGAAAAAAGATGGCATTTGTTCATGACGGATTATTTATGTACGTGCAGTTTTGATCATGTTTTCAATATTACAAGTTATGATATTGTTATCAGTCTTTCAATTGATTTTACTTGTTTACATCCATGTGATCAGGGGAGGAGGCCCAGTGGCTGATGCAAAGGTCTACTTGCGAATGTGCTTATGGGCCAATATAGCCTGCTGCTAACAGTTTACAGATGAGACTTTTCTTGCCTTTGGTTAATTTTTGATGGAGATTTAAAAGTAACATCAAGTTAGTGATTGGACCCAGATAACAAAACTCCACGTGAGGTCTGGGGACTGTACAGGAGCAAGGTGCAGTCTACTGGAAGAGGAAGGTCGAAGTATCTGATAGTATAGTAATGCAAGAAGGAGATCCTATCACATGTTAGAAATGGTGCCTGCATGTATAAGGCAACTAAGTAGTCAGCTGCTATCACTAGAATGGAGCAAAGATATAGACACAGAATTTCCTATCCTGGAGGATGGTGTATATGAAAATCAACAGTACCAGAAGGAGGAATCAGCTTGACATTTTGTCTGAGATACAACAGTGTCCAGTGAATATTTTAGCTCTCAAACAGTGATTAGCCAAGCTCAAGTAGTCAAGACTAAATGTGGTGTAGCAGCGCCGTGGGGCTTGGCCTGAAGGTAGCCAGCTAACCATAGGTTATTGGCATAGCATGGTATGGTGGGACGGTCGGGTGACAGTAGATGCATTCAGAGCATTTATGCAGGGTTTCCCGCCATTGTGTTGGGTGTGCCGGCTGAGAATGCCTCACCTCTGGGCTCTGCAAAAACAATGGTTTATGGAACTTGCAGAGGTCTCTGCAATAGGAAAAATAGCTCTATTCACCCACTGACTAGTAATTGCTGTGCAACTTCTTACCAGGGGTCGCAACACAGTCCGCCACACTTTGTATAAAATTGCGTGTCATAAAAACCCCACTGAACAACAGCTTGTGTATGAACGCTTTCAAAGATGCATTCCTTTTGTGTATTTTATTGGCTTCTTTGCGCTTTGGAAGGAAACCATGAAAGATCCTACAGTGTTATGACCATTTGTTGCTGGATGCAGGTGAATACAGGCCTAGGACTTGGTCAATATTGAAGACAGTGTGTATAGCAGCATACTTTGAAAGGGGAAACGTTTAGACTGGTTTCCCAGGGAATGTCCGGGGGAGAGCACACCTTTTGTAAATGGAGAACGTTGTAAAGATGCCAGGTTCGTAAACAAAATTCTTCATGGTTACTTCTAGGCCATAATGTACTCCTACTTCCTAAGGGCCGTTTTCCTATTGAACAACAAAGCTGCTGCCAATTTCTCAGTTTTCATATTTGTAGCTGTTAGAAATGGGGGTCTCTAGTTGGCAGTGGATCCCCCTGTCTAAGTAGGGACCCTTCCTTCTAGTCTGGATAAGTGTGTTACATACCTAGATAACTCCTGCTCACCCGTTTGGTAGCTTGGCACAAGCAGACAGGCTTATCTCCGAGGAAATATGTAAAGTATTTGTACCCAAGCACACAGTAACACAGTGAAAAGACTGCAAATGGACACCACACCAGTTTAGCAAAATAAAGTATCTTTATCTAAACCAAATAAGGCCAAAACTACAAAAATAAAGTATCTTTATCTAAACCAAATAAGGCCAAAACTACAAAAATTCAGCCCACACAGTTCAAATGTGACAAAATAACAAAAATACAAAACAAAAGAGCATCAGGTGAACCACAATTTTCTTATCGTACAGGTCTGCATGTCACATGTACAGAATCACTTACAGCTATTTGCATGCAATGGGATCATAGGGATTCTTGCGCCTCCGATTCCGCTCGTTGCTCCGGTGGTTCACAAATCTCTCCACGGTGGCTGTTCCACGCCCCCCAAACCTTCTACCATTTCCCCGGGCACCCCCTGGCTACATACACAGACATTTCCCTAAACATACACCAGTCTAAATCTTCGGCCCATCTGGAAATTCGAGGCGGCTGACTAGCACCCCAAAGATGAGCAATATTTCGTTTAGCCACCATGTACGCAAGCGTTACCCATTACCTCTGGTACACATTCGGATCCGTGGGTTCCCACACATTCAGTTGACACCTCCGAGCTTCCGGACGTATATCCTCCCCCAATACCTCTCTCATCTCGTCATGAACTTTTGTCCAGAACGCCCGAATTACCCCACAGTGGCAAAGAATATGCATAAAAGTGCCAGGCTCTCCGAACTCCCTTCTGCACTCTCCACTCTCCCAATTCGCACCAACCGGGGTCCGGTGATATCCGCTCTATGCAAGATCTTTAGCTGCACCAGTCGAAGTCTCATCTGAATCTCCACTACCTTCGGGAAGGAAATTGCCTCCACCCAATCCTCGTTGTTTAATTCCAACCCGTCTGTATTGCACTGCATTCTGATACGACCCAACGGGTCCTCCATATTGTTAACTAACTTCCTATATATCAAGGAGATAGTCTTCTCGGGAAGGTGTCCATCAAGTACTTGATCTTCAAGAGGAGAGGCTTCCGGGAGCGTGGCTCCCCTGGGTACATGGGTAAGGAGAGCGTGCCTCACCTGTCGATAACTATAGTGTTCATTGTCGGCATACTATACTGTTGCTTTAGAAAGTCAAATGTAGGTATCTTGTCTCCTCCCCAAACATCCTTTATCTGGTTAATCCCTATAAGATCCCACTTATCGAACCCCTTGGTTTTCCACAAACTCCAGAGTCTCTCCAAGTTAAACAGGGGGGTTGCCAATGTCAATCTTCCCTCCCACCCTAAATATCTATTAGCAGCATGCCACACCTGCACTGCATGCGCGGTTGGGCCTGTTAACACGAATTGCCCTAGCTTAGCGTACAAAGCTCTATTCATATCTCCACCCGGCGCTAGCCCACGATCCATGGCGTATCCCGGGTCCCCAGGGGGCCCATAGACAACACACAGCTGCTAATTGGGAGTCCAATACCCCCATCATACCACGGGAGGGTTAGTTTGATGAACGCTATTCAGGGTCTGCCCTCCCAAAGAAGCTGTCTCTGGAGCGCCTAGATTTCTTTAAAATAGGAGACTTGCACCGGGTCCATTGAATTCTGTAGGGCATACAAATATCGAGGCAGGGCCATCATCTTAAACAGAGCCGCCCTTCCAAGCAATGATAGCGGAAGAGCTCTCCAGCGCTCCACATCTTTCTTAAACCTGCTCAAGGGGGAGCCCAGGTTATTGGCATACCTCAACTTTGGGTCCAGCGTTATATAGATACCCAGATACTTAAATCCTACCGGTTCAATCCGAATGGGGCACGACTGCGGAATTACCGGCGGCTCGCCCGCAAGAACAAAAAGCACTGACTTCGACCAATTAATAGCAAATACGGAGTATCTACCAAAAATGGCAAGCACATCCAGTAAACAAATCAAAGATGCTCTGGGGTTGGTAAGAGCAGAATATCATTGGCGTACAACGAAATTTTATTCTCCCAGTCCGATGTCCACCGCAAGCCCCGTATCGACCGATCCCACTTGACCCAGGCCACTAGTGGCTCCAGCGCCAGCGAGAAAAGCAGCGGGGACAGCAGGCATCCCTGTCTCGTGCCCCTCTCCAGTGAAAAATCGTTTGATCTACAGTTATTAACTACCACTCTGGCCAGGGGATTAGCGTATAATAGCCGCACCCTCCCAATAAACTCTCCTCCAAAACCCAGCTTTGCCAGAACTGCAAACAGATAGTTCCATTCAACCCGGTCAAACGCCGGCGTCCAAAGAGACTAGGACCGACGGCTCCTGTATCCTCGAGGAACCTCCAAGAATCCCATGCAGCCTCCGCAGGTTCAGAGCCGTATTGCGGCGCGGCATAAAGCCGGACTGATCGGGGTGTATCAGGGTTGTGACTACCTTGACCAACCTGGTAGCCAGCAGTTTTGCTAAGATTTTGGGCTCTGCATTAAGAAGCGAAATGGACCTATAAGAGGAGCATTTTGTCTTTGGCTTACCTGTTTTATGAATAACCACTATATTTGCCACACGCTGGTCGTATGGGAGCTGACCCTTCTCTTTACTCTCCAGGAACATGGCACGGATATACGGGGCAAGCATCTGAGCATTCAACTTATATAACTGTTATCGGTATCCCATTAGGACCAGTCGCCTTACCGGATTTTATCCCCCTAATCGCCTGTTCTACTTCATCATCCGTGAAGGGGGAGTCTAAATAGGCCTTATCCTCTTCAGATAGCCCGGCATGATAATATCTTTAATCATTTCACTGTTTTCAGCCTCTGTGAACTCTCTACCTGCGGTATATACACCCTTATAATACTCGAAGAATGTGTCAGCCACAGCCTGTGGGTCAGTAACTATATCTGAATCTGTCCCCTCTATCTCAGATACCAGCCTTGACGCCCATTCCTCGTGATCAAGCCACGCAATCAATTTACCGGCTTTGTCTCCATGTTCATATATTCGGCTCTGTATGGCATCATTTTGAGCTATCGCTCTATCTCTAGCTAAGCCTTTATATTCATCCCGATGTAGCTTCAAATGGTGGATGTCCTCCGGTGTCGATGTTCTAGCCACCCTCTCCTCTAATCTCACCACTTCTGCCTCCATCTTAGTCACCCCAGCCTGACGTTTCCTCTTCTTCCCCACTACCAAAGATAGGACCTCTCTTCTTGCTACTACTTTGTACGCTTCCCAAAGGGTCTGCACTGATCAAACAGTACCCACATTTTCCCGAAAATAGCGATCTGACATCTGAATAACCTCCTTCTTAGTGGACGGATCTTTTAGGTGCCATGCACTAATAGGAGCCACTCTGCCAACCGCCGCCGTCCAAAAGCGAGCTGTAACCACAGTGGTGTATGATCTCTACCAAGATACCATACCTCCTGAACAGTAGCTGCCATAGCCGCCTGCAGCAATATATAATCTATCCTGAACAGGCTCTTGTGCGCAGCTGATATGTTAGTAAAATGCGTCCGCGTCGGGTTACGTACTCGCCAACTATCTACCAGTCCCAATGTCTCAAGGAAGTTCGAGAGACATCTTTCCAATGGTTGAAGTACTCGTGGTGGATTTCTATTGGCCTCTCCATCTAGCACCACATTAAAATCACCCCCCAATACCAAAAGGCCCAGGGGCAAGGTAAGAAACACAGTACTCAGGTCATGGAAGGCATCAGACTGTAGACCAGGCGGTACATATATTGACAAGAAGGGGACCGTCTTTCCCCATAATTGCCCCGACACACCGCCATACCTACCCCTCTGATCCAACCATGTTGCCTGAATTGCCATAGGAAAGGAATTCTTCACCAAAACTCCCACCCCTCTGGGCCCAGTTGTAAATCCTGCCTGTGCCACTATTATAGCCCCCTTTGTGGAAGGCCATGCAGCGGTTACCCACAAGGTGTGTCTCCTGCAATAGTGCCACATCTGGGGCGTGCCTTCTAATAAGCTGATTAACCATCCCTCTCTTGATCCAGTCACCCAGACCATTCACGTTCCAGCTTAGCACCTTCATCCCCGGTCCCTGACTAGCTTGCGACATCTGACCCACACAACAAACCTCTAGTTATGACATTTTCACCTGATGCAAAAAGAAAAAAGATAAAAACACACCATAAAACCACTTCGCTATCTCCTAACAAAAAAAGAAAAAAGAAAAGAAAACAACCACTGTGCAACAACTTTCCCGTCCCTCCTCCCCCCACCCTGCACCCCTGCTTGAGGCTTCCGCCAACCCCCAACTTGCAGTGTGCCTGTCGCCCCATATTCTAACTAACCAACTATCTAAAAGTAGATCTGAGGAGGATGTCAGAACCCCGTATCCCCGACCCCGCCCTCAGGATGTCATACCTTGCGCCTATTATATCTCCCGTTCTCAAGGAGCATACTCCTAGAAATGTCTCGTACGTGGCCCCCCTCCCCACAAGCATTACATCACAAGCTACGGCAGTACACATCATTCCTGTTCCTGTGAGCCATCTCCATCCTCACCGCTCTGCCCCCTGGGCTCCCACCTGGGGGGAGGTCTTTCCAACCAGTCTGAAGCAATTTCAGGATTGTCAAAGAACCAAACCTTTCCTTCAACCTCAACCCGTAACTTGGCCGGAAACATCATGGCATATTTCAAGCCTCTGTCTCTGAGTCTTTTCTTAACGCCAAGGAAACTTTGCCGCTGTCTCTGGACCATCTGAGTGAAGTCTGGAAAAAATGTGAGGGTGGAATTTTCGTATTTCAGGGGACCTCCCGATATGGAGGCCTTCAGGATAGCGTCTCTGTCCCTGAAGTTAAGCACCCTCGCAATCATTGGACGAGGTGGGGCCCCTGGCTTCGGTCTTCCTCCCGGGACTCTTTGCACCCGTTGTATCGTAAAGAAATTCCCCAACCCTTTCGGTTTCAGATGATTGAGGATAATGTCTTCCACAAAGAGGTCAGGGGCAAACCCTCGTCTTTCTCCGGGACACCAATAATGCGTACATTGTTCCTCCGGGCCCTTCCTTCGTATTCATCCAGCTTTCGGCCTGCTAGGTCACTAGAGGCTTTAAGATTCAGAAACTCCTGCTGCAGCTGCGATACGTCGTCCATCAGGCTCGCAGTTTTGATATCTAACAACTTCACTTTCTCACTTGTTTTGGTGAGATCGGCTCGGATTAGGTTGACCTCAATGGTCACAATGTCTAACTTGTGGTCCAGTGACTCCATCTTCTGCCTAAGAGTAGTCTTAACCCCATCTATGGCTTCCATCACATCTAGCAGTGTGGGTTCCGATGCAGGGCCTGCAGAATCTCCACTCCCGTCCTGTATTCTCCCTGACCTAGGAGGCGAGCCCCTGGGCTGCGTATACCAGTCCAACTTATTAGTTTGGATGTAGCCAGACCCCTTAGTTGACCTGGACTGCTGTTTCTCACCATTGGGTTTAGTCGCCTTCTTAATTCTTCACTCGGACCACTCTGAGCCTACTATCACTTCGGCCACGCCAATAGTCCACCAGACAGCAAGTATGTCCGAGCCTCCGCCGATCCAGTCTGCCTAGTCCAACCCCCGCATATGCTCCAGGCCGTCCGCACCGGTCTCAGGCGTAAATAATTAGCTCCACCGCCGGGGGCCCCTTCACCACTGCAGACCTAGACTTCTCAGCCCACTGTGTCCAGAGCCTGTACTTGCGCCGTGTGTCGCTCCTCTTCTCGCTCCTCAGTTCAATCTAATACTCGTCGAAGACCGTTCCTCCGTGTCACCTTTGGCCCCCTCACAGTGCATCCACCGCGTGACTCATGCGCTTCTATGTGGACCACTTGTTTGGAGCCGCACCCCTCCTGCTCTTCTTAGTATACCTGCCGCCAACTGCCTCCGTCTTGCCATCCTCTTGTGTGTCCTCTCCTCTCCCCCCTCACATAAAACCCCATCCGTCAAGCGACCACCTTCCTGGGCAGGCGCCCACCTGGGGTGTACACCCTGCGCTCAATTAGCGCACAACTCGTGTCTTCTTCTTTCCTTGGGGGGTGGGGGGGGGGGGGGTGTCAGTGGGGGGAGAGGGCCGATGAGTGCCTTTCACCCTTCACATAAGTGATGCCTTCACGGTGAATGAGGGGCCAGCAACGTTGAGCTATGAATCCACGCTGTGGGTCTGGGCTCCAAAGTCCAGCATTAGACTCCAGTGCAGCACAATGCATTCACCAGGGGCTGCAGGTTCCTGAAGCGTCACCCCAGGGTACTGTATTTCTGAGCTGGTATAAATTAGGCAAGTCCAGCTCTAATAATATTTCCTGCGCCCTATTTCATGAAGTTTGGCCCCTACAGAGATCAGTGTTGTTGGTGACAGGTGAATTCCAATGACATCCATGTGGGTGTCCCAATATAGAGCACCTCCGATGTCTGCCCGGATCGCCCAGCATCACGCCTCACTCCAACTCAGGCCGGGCATCTCCCAGGATTTGGCGTGCAGAAAATCTTCTGGCCGCTGACAGGTGCTGTGTTGATTTCTTCTCATGCACAGGGCTTTGTATCAGAAAATTGAGCCGCAAGAAGGGCAAAGCGTCAGCTTTTCAGGTTTCTTCACTTTCTTGTAGTTCTTTGCAGTAGGAACAACCTCCAGAGGCCAAGAACTGGATTTGGCACCATAAGGCATGTCAGAACTCCCAGCAGTGGAGTTCATGAAGTCTTTGTGTCCTTAAGACTTCGTAACAGGAGGCAAGTTCCACAGCAAGCCCTTGGAGATCTTCTCAAACAGTACAAGAGGACAGGGCAGCAGGGCAAAAGTTGCATCCTTTCCACAGACAGAAGCATCCACTTCAGGTCCACCCAGCAAACCAACACACAGCAAAGTGGCAGCACACCTCCTGACAGCTCTTAAGCTCTTCTTCTTGACAGAGCCTATGGGAGAGATAGTTCTTGCAATAGTGAAAAACGAAATACATAGTATTCACTATCAATACATGTAAAACCCTCCAGTACATGTCCCCGCAGCACCCTGTCAATGGGGGTACTTTGGGGACTTAGACGTAAGAAAAGGGAAGGTTAGAGCCTGGGAAGTGGGTACACTTGCCAGGTCGGCATGGCATTTAATGACTGTGCAGACACTGCAGTGGCAGGTCTGAGTCACAAGGCTACTGGTGTAGGTGGCACAATTAGTGCTGCAGGCCCATTAGTAGCATTTGATTTACAAGCCCTGGGCACACACAGTGCACTTTACTAGGGACTTACCAGTAAATCAGATATGCCAATCATGGATAACCAATCGGATTTACAGAGGGAGCACTTACACTTTGGCACTGAACAGAAGTAGCGAAGTGCCCATAGGATCTTAGCCAGCAAAACCGAAATCCAGCACAAAGTCAAAAATACAGGAGATGGAGGTAAAAAGACAGGTGAAACTACGCCAAGGATGCCAAGTCTAACAGTAGCTTGTTCTTAATTTGCACCGGGGGCTGCAGGCGGGGGGCCCAGTGGCACATTTTGTTCTTCTTGGACCCAGAGCAAGAGAGAGTAAAACATGGCATAAACATGCAGAAAGGGAAAACTTGGAAAATTCTGAAAGGGGAAGAAAGCAGTTGTGAAAAGCAACTTCCAGGAGTGAAATTAAAAGACTGGGAGTGTAGGGTGTGGAAAAAGGGAGATGGAATCAAGATAAGGCTGCCTGGGTATTTGGTGAATCCGCAATTGTTCAACTCAAGCAGTGAATTCCTAAGAAAAACGTTGTCCCTGTCCTCCTTTCATTTTTACACATTAAGCAACGGTAGACCCTGCATTAATTCAGTCCTTACATAATCATACACTCTGCATTGAGACATTGATAGACTATGCTGTTTGCCACAAATTGGGTTACGCTGAGGTTGGAGGTACTTTGAGACCTTGAAGCGCGAGGTCTCTAATTATCGAACCAGCTCTGATACACAAACACCCAGTTGTTAAGGTATTGCCATCTTTGATTAATTGTTTCAGATGTCATATCGATGTGGGCAGAAGAGCAAAGAGCAGCCACAGAGCTCGCAGCCAATAGGCGGCGGGGTTTCCCTTTCTCGCCAACGAGAGTCCCAAGTTTCTCTTTTTGAAAGCAAATGGCAGGCCGCATTGTGCTGATTACTGAGCTGAGCAAGTCGAAGCTGGTAATAATTATAGATTTTCTCAGTGATTTTCTACTATTCGTTACCACAGCAACCATGTAATGGCTCAAGCCGAGCGCTGTCAGGGTGATTTGAAAGGCTGCTTCTACGCACTGCTTTGCTCTGCTGCCTACTGCCCTCTCCCCATCTCACAGTTGCCATGGAAACGGATCGGAGATAAACCAGGATGTTTTGTGCTTGGATTCAAGCAACATCTCAGCAAAGGAAGGCTGCATATGATGTAACTGATTTTGCGTGTAATTCAGCCTGTTTCGTACATTTACAAAATGGCGCGCCTGCATTGTTTTTAGGATAACACGACTGCACCCCATGATCTGCTTTCACAGAAATGGAAGTGTATGTGTATAGATTTTTAATGCTATGAGCCTGCATATTTGTGTTTCAGTTCACTTGTATGGTATGAAATTGCCCTCGAGTATCAAACATCGAAAACACAGAGTGCTAGAAAGGGTAAACTTAAGCGATTCAGGCAGGGCTTAATTTGTGCCAGTGGTTGCAGTTGGTGGTTACCAGAACGTCATTTTGTGGGAACTGGCCTACATTTTCATCATCATCTAACTTACCCCGAGCAAGAAAGAGAAAGGCATAAAGGGCGGAAGGAGGAGGAAGTAAAGGTAGGGATCCAGTGACAAAGGCGAAAAAAGTATCTGCAAGAGTGAGACAATGAAAGGACGTGTAGGGCGGTGAAATAAGGAAACAAACATGAGGTGGTATCAAGACTAGGCCACAATCATATTCTGCAGATCTGCCATTCAGCAGTAGCACCATTGGCGGGCTTCTACGAGAACTTTGAATCCTGGCATTTTCTTTTTTAAACAATTTAAGCACTGGGTGTAGGACAAAGTGAAGGAACTGCGGCTTCCTTGCGGGAAGTGGGTTTCTCTCCATGGGAACTATATGGCTGAAACATATAAGTCTTGAGTCAATTCCAGAAGTGGGTGAACAAACAAGCTTGCTGTAGGACAACAGATCCTGACAGCAGAGTGGGAGGAGGCTTGTTCTATTTGCCATCTCCTTCTTGCACTTTTTTGTCCAGTCTGATGGTTCTGTTTCTGTAGATATTTCTTAGGCTGGCAGGTATCTTGCTCATAAGGTGTATGGGCATTGTGGAGTTTGCAGCCCTGACACTGGCAGAGCAGTCTTTAAAAGTGATGTGGAGAGGCTGTGCAAGCCAGTGAAGGTATATGAGCGTGCTGGTGGTCTGGTGTGTTTGATTAATCCCTTGATTCCTGCCTCTGACTGAGGACCCTCTTTAGGGCAATACAGTGGGAATCCTGAGAAGCCAATAAACAAGGCCTCAATGCTTTCCTGATGCTAAACGCCTGTGCTTAGGTGACTGGTACTAAGTTGTCACAGTCAACATTTTCATGAGGTGAGGCATGCATGGCATTTGCTGCACTCAGGCTCCAATGCTTTTTCTCCCCCAAAAAGTTTTATATAGCGCAAGCTTAACCCGAAATCAGGTTTCAGGGCGCTTTACATGAGCACCATTTGCGTTACATGAGGACACATTCATTTTTGTTTGGCATGGGGAGATTAAATGATTTGCCCAGAATCACAGGATGTTGAGCGTCATTGCCAAGACTCGAACCTGGTTCCCCAGATTTGAGGTTGATCGCCCTAGCCGTTAGGCTACATCCTCTCCTTACTGGGGACCCTGTGGAGTTAAGGTGCATATGTGACTTTATTCCGTGATATTTCTGGAATGTGGGCTTGAATGATGATTCAAGTCAAGTCAAGTCAAAGGATTTATATAGCGCGCTACATACCCGGAGGGTCTCAAGGCGCTTGAAGAAGGGTGGGGAATTACTTGTCAAATATCCAAATTTTAAGTTGCTTTCTGAATGCTAGGTGGTTCTGAGTGAGGCGAAGGTGAGTGGGGAGTGAGTTCCATGTTTTAGCTGCGAGGTAGGAGAAGGATCTACCTCCCATGGTGGTTTTATTGATGCGAGGTACGGTAGCGAGGGCTTGGTTGGAGGATCGTAGCTGGCGGGAGGGGGTGTAGAAGGAAAGTCGTGTGTTGAGGCATTCGGGTCCAAGTTCGTAAAGTGCTTTGTGTGCGTGGGTTAGGAGGCGGAAAGTAATCCTCTTATTGACGGGAAGCCAGTGGAGGTTTTTCAGGTGACTAGAGATGTGGTCTTTACGCGGGATGTCTAGTATGAGTCTGGCTGATGCGTTTTGGATGCGTTGGAGTTTTTTCTGGAGTTTTGCGGTGATACCGGCGTATAGGCTGTTTCCGTAGTCCAGGCGGCTTGTAACCAGTGCGTAGGTGACCGTTTTTCTAGTTTCGGTGGGGATCCAGCGAAATGTTTTTTTGAGCATGCGAAGAATGTTGAAGCAAGATGATGAAACGGCGTTGACTTGTCTGTTCATAGAGAGTGAGGAGTCCAGGATGACGCCCAGGTTCCGAGCGTGGTCCGTCGGGATGGGTGCTTTTCCAAGGGCCTCTGGCCACCAAGAGTCATCCCAAGCTGAGGGGGAGGTACCTAAGATAAGGACTTCTGTTTTGTATGAGTTCAGTTTCAGACGGCTGTGCTTCATCCACTCGGCTACTTCTTTCATACCTTCATGTAGGTTGGTTTTGGCGGTGTTAGGGTCTTTCGTGAGTGAGAGGATCAGTTGAGTGTCGTCGGCGTAGGAGATGATGTTGAGGTTGTGTTGGCGTGCGATGGCAGCGAGGGGGCTCATGTATACGTTGAAGAGGGTGGGGCTGAGTGAAGATCCTTGTGGTACACCGCAGATGACTTCGGTGGCCTCAGACTTGAATGGTGGGAGGCGGACTCTCTGGGTTCTTCCGGTGAGGAATGAGGTGATCCATTCCAGTGCTTTTCCTTGGATTCCGATGTTTCTGAGGCGCTGTAGAAGGGTGCTATGGCAGACTGTGTCGAAGGCTGCGGAGAGGTCGAGGAGGATGAGGGCGACTGTGTCTCCATTGTCCAGTAGAGTTCGAATGTCGTCTGTTGCTGCGATGAGGGCGGTCTCCATGCTGTGTTTGGCTCGGAAGCCGGACTGTGAGGAGTCGAGGGATTTGTTGGTTTCGAGGAAGGCGGCGAGCTGGTTGTTGACAGCTTTCTCGATGACTTTGGCCGGGAACGGAAGGAGCGAGATGGGGCGGTCGTTTTTGAGTTCGGTGGGGTCCGCTGTGGGTTTTTTCAGAAGGGCGCTAAGTTCTGCGTGTTTCCAGCTTTCCGGGAAGGTGGCGGAGTTGAGGGAGCAGTTGATGACGTCTCGGAGGTGTGGTGCTATGATGGAGTCTGCTTTGTTGAAGATGTGGTGAGGGCATGGGTCTGTGGGGGATCCTGAATGGATGGAGTTCATCAGGCGAATGGTGTCCTCAGTGGAGAGTGTGTTCCATTCGTTAAGGATGTTCAAGGGGGGTGAAGGTTCAGCAGAAGGGTGGGTGGGTTGGTCTCCGGGTCGGTTGTCGAAGCTGTTGTGGATGTCTGCGATTTTGTTGTGGAAGAACGAAGCTAGGGAGTCGCAGAGGGTTTGAGAGGGGGTGATGTCGTTGGAGTTGGCTGAGGGGTTGGTAAATTCTTTGACGATGTTGAATAATTCCTTGCTGTTGTGGGCGTTGTTATCTAGTCGGTCTTTGAATGCGGCTTTCTTGGCAGACCAAAACAATGTGTCCCCTGTCTGTATTTATTTTAAAACATGGGAAAATACTGAAGAAAATTGCTTTTTGTGAAAGACTCTCCATGCTGTCTTTAATGAATTCCAGACAAAAACTGAGCAGACAGACATAATGGAGAGTTCCAAAACAGGATCAGATTTCCTTAAATTCAGGCATATGTTAACATGTAGTTGTAGTACAACACTAATTGCAACTATGGGTGTAGTGTTTTGTGATATGTGGCTGCTTAATTTGCTAAAATGCAACAGGCATCCATGTAGGAGTGCACGTCTAAGAGTTAAATAAATGTGGAAATATACTGTTTGACGACTCCATTTATTCTTAAAACACAAAATAAATATGAATAAATACCAATAAGATGGCCAAAAAAATACGGATAAATACGGAAATAAAAAAGAAATACCATAAAACCGAGAGCCCTATTCTTGAATCAGGGAAACCAGCATCAGCCAATGGAAAACTGCCTTAAAATCAGGGTGAGGGTTGAACCTGGCTGTAAATGTACTTTATGCGTTTTATGATGCTGAAACTGTATGTTTTGTCGCCTTCTATGCTTACTTCTATTAAAAAAAAAAAAAAAATCAGGGTGAGAAGGAAACCCGTCTGTATCCCTCTTTGTCTAGAAATGAGATGTTTCGAGCTCCCAAAGCATCAGAGATTGGTACATGGTGAGTAAGAGTGATATAGTTTCACCACCTGAAAATTATACACAACCCTAAGATTTGGTGTCCCAGTTATTGGGCTTTCTTTGGGATTAGGGTATTCCAAGTACCAGTAATCTGTCATTTTATTAATTTTACATTGGAGACCAGTCAACTGGTCTCATGCAACTCTGGCCATTTCACCCCCTGTAAAAGGCCACTAACTCCCTGTAGTCCCGCTAACTGGACTATAGAATTTGACTTTGAACTAGCTATCAGTACATAAAACTAATAATTTTTCTTTAGATGGGATTCCTAGTTTACTTTTCGATGACAAACCTTTTGAGTATTTAAACAATTTGTGCATAGTCACATTCAGATACATCAGAAGGGCGAGAAATGAGTCTTTATTCCAGAGGCCATCCCTTTTTCAGGGCCACTCTTGTGCTGCAACATGTTTTATTCATTTTAAAGCCAGCGTGTTCCACTTATTACAGATGGCTTTACTAATACTAGTAGATGGTGCCAAATACTGTGAGTTTGCTGATCCAGGCCCGTGAATACTTCTGATGCATGATGACACTTTTAGAAGCTTCTCAGCAAGCAGGGCTCAAAGCCACTTCCATACTACCCATTGCCAATGGTGGTGTCGCAAACTGGCCATAGGGGCAGTTATATCAGAGCTTGTTGGATACTCTGCAATTTTCTGCTTGGCAACGTTTTATTAGCTGACATTGGCTCTCAGTCCTAGACGTTCTCCTGAAAGGCATTGACCCTCTTGCAAAGCAATTGGCTTCACTCCATTTCTAGACAGCTCGGGTGCACAGTCCTTACTGCTCTTTGGCATTCTCTTTCTCTATTTCAGTCAGTTGGGTCTTGCTCCTCATCACTGTGGTCAGGGGGAAGGTAAGCTCCTCTCCACACATTGGACAGTGAAACTTCCTCTTCATGTGCAGGTCACAGCAGAAGGGCTTCTTCCAGACTTCAAACCTTATTCCCAGCCTGGGGCAGTCCCAGCAACTTCAGGGGTTTCCGTTTTATCGGAAGTCACTCTGAGCTGGTGCCACATAGATTCTCCAACATTTCTGATGAAATTGTCTACTTGTTCAAAGCAGCAGTATTTAACTTCAGCTGGCATGCACTGTTTGCAAGATCGGCCTACTTGGCAACCAATAAAAAAAGAAACATGACCATTGCCGACATCTTTGTAGTCCTTTTTCTTGGCTTTGCAGAGTGAAAATGAAGGGCAGGTTCATATTGGCCAAGAAAATACAGGCTCTGGAAAGTAAGACAGACTCCTCGGATGGGGTGGCCTCGATTTCCTGGCAGCCCATGGTAGAGCAAACAAGGAAGAGGGCACAGTTGACTACTGGATGTGGATTGGGCTCTAGTCAAATTGTACATCGTCACCAGTAGGAATTCGCTTATATATCAGACCAGTAATGCCTTCAGCCTTGGGCTTTGACTCTGATGGGAACTGACAGTGATGGGCATAGGTGCGATGAAGACCGAGTACTTTTGAGCTCTAGCAGCAATAGCATTTCATCAGCCATTTTTTAAAGGGTTTAATACTCCATAATGGCATATCTAGTTAGTACAGAGAGTGTTTCATTATAACCTTGACTGCGATCTCCCAGAGTGTACCCACCTGTCTAATCCCCTATGGGAGGTGTCCTGGTTGATGAGTATATCTTTCAGCGGTACATTAGCAGGTGTTCCTCTTAGCAGTGTCGTTTTCCAATGTCCCTCATCCTCTAACTGGTGCACTGCATGTTATAGCTGTGTTGCCATGTAATAAAGTTCCATATCAGGGATCTCTAATCCCCACTGCCCCATGCTTTAAGGTTTCGAATTAGACACAGTTACGCTTCTCAGTCCAAATCCATGAAACCACCAGCTGATATATTAACTACAGTACGTTGCGTGGATTGGGGATAAATGATCCCTGCAGTGTAGACAGGCATTTAGGCTGAGCCACTATTTTCGTTATGGACGCCATGCCGCTAACTGACAATGGGAGCCTCTAATGTGGGGCGCAGACTTAGATGGGTACTGAGAGCTATATGCACGAGTACCGAAGTCCGCTGTTTACTGATGGACACTGGCTGTGATGGGCATCGGTGTAGTGCAGTGCTTTAAATGGGCGGGTACTGTCTGGTACGCAGTACCAGCACTTTTTTATTTTAAGAGGGAGAGTACCTGCACTTCTCAAGAGAAATGCAATACCTTTAATTGGGGAGTACCGGCACTTCCCAGAATCAAGCATGTACTCTGGTACAGAGTACCTGCACTTCTATTTTTCCATTTCAAGCACTGGTGTAGAGTAACACTGGCGTTGATTGTTATCGTCCACTCACTGGCTTCAATTCTGAAGGTCACTGCAGTGATCAACTCAGTTTTGTGAACTGCCCTTTGTGGACAAGTGCTATGATGGGCACTAGCTCTGGTGTGGTGGCATGAATGGCCACAAAGTTAGGTGAGCCCCGATGTTGAGAGTTACCGGCATTGAGGAGGACTGATAGAAATTTGCCCCCATGGCTGATACTGGTTAGTCTGGCACTGCTCTGACTGGCACTGCTAGAGATGGGTACTGGCACTAATAGTGACTGGCACGCTATGCACTGGCAAGGATAGCGAATGACTGCAATAGGAACAAGCTCAGCGGGCTATTGCACTGATGTGCTCAAGCATACTTGTGCATGGTGGCTGTGATGGGCTACCAATCTGTTCGTCTGTGGGCTCTAATGGCCACTGCCTGTGATGGTCTGTGGCTGTAATGGCTCCTGTCTCTAGTTGTCTCTGGTCCTGGTGCTCACTGGGTGTGATGGACTGTAGATCTAATGGTCACTGACTCTGTTGGTCCGCTGGCTCTAATGGCTCCTGTCTTTAGTTGTCTTTGACTCTAATGGTCTGTAGACTTGCATGATAATGAGCGCTGGTGGTCTGTGAGCTCCAATGGTCACTGGCACTGATGGACTGTAGTTCTAATGGCCACTGGCTCTCTTGGTCTGTGGCTGTAACGGCTCCTGTCTAGAGTTGTCTCTCTTTAGTGCTCACTGGCTGTGATGGGCAGTAGCTCTAATGGTCACTGGCTCTGATAGTCTGTGGCTCTAATGGCGCCTGCCTCTGGTTGTCCCTGGTTCCAGGTCTCTGGCTCTGGTGGTCTGTGGCTCTCGTTGCTTCTGCCTCTAGTTGTCCCTGGTTCCAGGTCTCTGCCTCTGGTGGTCTGTGGCTCCTGCCTCTAGTTGTCCCTGGTTCCAGGTCTCTGGCGGTCTGTGGCTCCTGTCTCTAGTTGTCCCTGGTTCTAGGTCTGTGGCTCCTGTCTCTAGTTGTCCCTGGTTCTAGGTCTGTGGCTCCTGCCTCTAGTTGTCCCTGGTTCTAGGTCTCTGGCTCCTGCCTCTAGTTGTCCCTGGTTCCAGGTCTCTGGATCTGGTGGTCTGTGGCTCCTGCCTCTAGTTGTCCCTGGTTCCAGGTCTCTGGCTCTGCTGGTCTGTGGTTCCTGTCTCTAGTTGTCCATGGTTCTAGGTCTGTGGCGGTCTCTGGCTCCTGCCTCTAGTTTTCTCTGGTTCCAGGTCTCTGGCTCTGGCGGTCTGTGGCTCCTGTCTCTAGTTGTCCCTGGTTCTAGGTCTGTGGTGGTCTGTGGCTCCTGCCTCTAGTTTTCTCTGGTTCCAGGTCTCTGGCTCTGGTGGTCTGTGGCTCCTGCCTCTAGTTTTCGCTGGTTCAAGGTCTCTGGCTCTGGTGAGCTGTGGCTCCTGCCTCTAGTTGTCCCTGTTTCCAGTCTCTGGCGGTCTGTGGCTCCTGTCTCTAGTTTTCCCTGGTTCTAGGTCTGTGGTGGTCTGTGGCTCCTGCCTCTAGTTGTCCCTGGTTCCAAGTCTCTGGCTCTGGTGATCCGTGGCTCCTGCCTCTAGTTGTCCCTGGTTCCAGGTCTCTGGCTCTGGTGGTCTGTGGCTCCTGTCTCTAGTTGTCCCAGGTTCTAAGTCTGTGGCTCCTGCCTCTAGTTGTCCCTGGTTCCAGGTCTCTGACTCTGGTTGTCTGTGGCTCCTGCCTCTAGTTGTCCCTGGTTCCAGGCCTCTGGTGGTCTGTGGCTCCTGCCTCTAGTTGTCCCTGGTTCCAGGTCTTTGGCTCTGGTGGTCTGTGGCTCCTGTCTCTAGTTGTCCATGGTTCTAGGTTTGTGGCGGTCTGTGGCTTCTGCCTCTAGTTGTCCCTGGTTTCAGGTCTCTGGCGGTCTGTGGCTCCTGCCTCTAGTTGTCCCTGGTTCCAGGTCTCTGGCTCTGGTGGTCTGTGGCTCCTGTCTCTAGTTGTCCATGGTTCTAGGTTTGTGGCGGTCTGTGGCTTCTGCCTCTAGTTGTCCCTGGTTTCAGGTCTCTGGCGGTCTGTGGCTCATGCCTCTAGTTGTCCCTGGTTCCAGGTCTCTGGCGGTCTGTGGCTCCTATCTCTAGTTGTCCCTGGTTCTTGGTCTGTGGCGGTCTGTGGCTCCTGCCTCTAGTTGTCCCTGGTTCCAGGCCTCTGGTGTCTTTGGCTCCTGCCTCTAGTTGTCCCTGGTTCCAGGTCTCTGACTCTGATTTTCTGTCACTCCTGCCTCTAGTTGTCCCTGGTTCCAGGTCTCTGGCTCTGGTGGTCTGTGGCTCCTGTCTCTAGTTGTCCCTGGTTCTTGGTCTCTGGCGGTCTGTGGCTCCTTTCTCTAGTTATCCCTGGTTCTAGATCTGTGGCGGTCTGTGGCTCCTGCCTCTAGTTGTCCCTGATTCCAGGCCTCTGGTGGTCTGTGGCTCCTGCCTCTAGTTGTCCCTGGTTCCAGGTCTCTGACTGGTGGTCTGTGGCTCCTGTCTCTAGTTTTCCCTGGTTCTAGGTCTGCGGTGGTCTGTGGCTTCTGCCTCTAGTTGTCCCTGGTTTCAGGTCTCTGGCGGTCTGTGGCTCCTGCCTCTAGTTGTCCCTGGTTCTAGATCTGTGGCGGTCTGTGGCTCCTGCCTCTAGTAGTCCCTAGTTCTAGGTCTTTGGCGGTCTGTGGCTCCTGCCTCTAATTGTCCCTGGTTCTAGGTCTGTGGTAGTCTGTGGCTCCTGTCTCTAGTTGTCCCTGGTTCTAGGTCTGTGGCGTCTCTGGCTCCTGCCTCTAGTTGTCCCTGGTTCCAGTCCTCTGGTGGTCTGTGGCTCCTGCCTCTAGTTGTCCCTGGTTCAAGGTCTCTGGCTCTGGTGGTCTATGGCTCCTGTCTCTAGTTGTCCCTGGTTCTAGGTCTGTGGTGGTCTGTGGCTCCTGCCTCTAGTTGTCCCTGGTTCCAGGTCTCTGGCTCTGGTGGTCTGTGGCTCCTGCCTCTAGTTGTCTCTGGTTACAGGTCTCTGGCGGTCTGTGGCTCCTTTCTCTAGTTATCCCTGGTTCTAGGTCTGTGGCGGTCTGTGGCTCCTGCCTCTAGTTGTACCTGGTTCCAGGTCTCTGACTGGTGGTCTGTGGCTTCTGTCTCTAGTTTTCCCTGGTTCTAGGTCTGTGGCGGTCTGTGGCTTCTGCCTCTAGTTGTCCCTGGTTCAAGGTCTCTGGCTCTGGTGGTCTGTGGCTCCTGTCTCTAGTTTTCCCTGGTTCTAGGTCTGTGGCGGTCTGTGGCGGTCTGTGGCTTCTGCCTCTAGTTGTCCCTGGTTCTAGGTCTCTGGTGCTCTGTAGCTCCTACCTCTAGTTGTCCCTGGTTCCAGGCCTCTGGTGGTCTGTGGCTCCTGTCTCTAGTTGTCCCTGGTTCTAGGTTTGTGGCGGTCTGTGGCTTCTGCCTCTAGTTGTCCCTGGTTCCAGGCCTCTGGTGTCTTTGGCTCCTGCCTCTAGTTGTCCCTGGTTCCAGGTCTCTGACTCTAGTTTTCTGTGGCTCCTGCCTCTCGTTGTCCCTGGTCTCTGGCGGTCTGTGGCTCCTGCCTCTAGTTGTCCCTGGTTCCAGGTCTCTGGCTCTGGTGGTCTTTGGCTCCTGTCTCTAGTTGTCCCTGGTTCTTGGTCTGTGGCGGTCAGTGGCTCCTGCCTCTAGTTGTCCCTGGTTCCAGGCCTCTGGTGTCTTTGGCTCCTGCCTCTAGTTGTCCCTGATTCCAGGTCTCTGGTTCTGGTGGTCTGTGGCTCCTGTCTCTAGTTGTCCATTATTCTAGGTTTGTGGTGGTCTGTGGCTTCTGCCTCTAGTTGTCCCTAGTGTCAGGTCTCTGGCGGTCTGTGGCTCCTGCCTCTAGTTGTCCCTGGTTCCAGGCCTCTGGTGTCTTTGGCTTCTGCCTCTAGTTGTCCCTGGTTCCAGGTCTCTGACTATGGTGGTCTGTGGCTCCTGTCTCTAGTTGTCCCTGGTTCTTGGTCTCTGGCGGTCTGTGGCTCCTGCCTCTAGTTGTCCCTGGTTCCAGGTCTCTGACTCTGGTTTTCTGTGGCTCCTGCCTCTAGTTGTCCCTGGTTCCAGGTCTCTGGCGGTCTGTGGCTCCTTTCTCTAGTTATCCCTGATTCTAGATCTGTGGCGGTTTGTGGCTCCTGCCTCTAGTTGTCCCTGATTCCAGGCCTCTGGTGGTCTGTGGCTCCTGCCTCTAGTTGTCCCTGGTTCCAGGTCTCTGACTCTGGTTTTCTGTGGCTCCTGCCTCTAGTTGTCCCTGGTTCCAGGTCTGTGGCGGTCTGTGGCTCCTTTCTCTAGTTATCCCTGGTTCTAGGTCTGTGGCGGTCTGTGGCTCCTGCCTCTAGTTGTACCTGGTTCCAGGTCTCTGACTGGTGGTCTGTGGCTTCTGTCTCTAGTTTTCCCTGGTTCTAGGTCTGTGGCGGTCTGTGGCTTCTGCCTCTAGTTGTCCCTGGTTCAAGGTCTCTGGCTCTGGTGGTCTGTGGCTCCTGTCTCTAGTTTTCCCTGGTTCTAGGTCTGCGGCGGTCTGTGGCTTCTGCCTCTAGTTGTCCCTGGTTCTAGGTCTCTGGTGCTCTGTAGCTCCTACCTCTAGTTGTCCCTGGTTCCAGGCCTCTGGTGGTCTGTGGCTCCTGTCTCTAGTTGTCCCTGGTTCTAGGTTTGTGGCGGTCTGTGGCTTCTGCCTCTAGTTGTCCCTGGTTCCAGGCCTCTGGTGTCTTTGGCTCCTGCCTCTAGTTGTCCCTGGTTCCAGGTCTCTGACTCTAGTTTTCTGTGGCTCCTGCCTCTCGTTGTCCCTGGTTTCAGGTCTCTGGCGGTCTGTGGCTCCTGCCTCTAGTTGTCCCTGGTTCCAGGTCTCTGGCTCTGGTGGTCTTTGGCTCCTGTCTCTAGTTGTCCCTGGTTCTTGGTCTGTGGCGGTCTGTGGCTCCTGCCTCTAGTTGTCCCTGGTTCCAGGCCTCTGGTGTCTTTGGCTCCTGCCTCTAGTTGTCCCTGGTTCCAGGTCTCTGGTTCTGGTGGTCTGTGGCTCCTGTCTCTAGTTGTCCATTATTCTAGGTTTGTGGTGGTCTGTGGCTTCTGCCTCTAGTTGTCCCTAGTGTCAGGTCTCTGGCGGTCTGTGGCTCCTGCCTCTAGTTGTCCCTGGTTCCAGGCCTTTGGTGTCTTTGGCTTCTGCCTCTAGTTGTCCCTGGTTCCAGGTCTCTGACTCTGGTGGTCTGTGGCTCCTGTCTCTAGTTGTCCCTGGTTCTCGGTCTCTGGCGGTCTGTGGCTCCTGCCTCTAGTTGTCCCTGGTTCCAGGTCTCTGACTCTGGTTTTCTGTGGCTCCTGCCTCTAGTTGTCCCTGGTTCCAGGTCTCTGGCGGTCTGTGGCTCCTGCCTCTAGTTGTCCCTGGTTCCAGGTCTTTGGCGGTCTGTGGCTCCTGCCTCTAGTTGTCCCTGGTTCCAGGCCTCTGACTCTGGTTTTCTGTGGCTCCTGCCTCTAGTTGTCCCTGGTTCCAGGTCTCTGGCGGTCTGTGGCTCCTTTCTCTAGTTATCCCTGGTTCTAGATCTGTGGCGGTTTGTGGCTCCTGCCTCTAGTTGTCCCTGATTCCAGGCCTCTGGTGGTCTGTGGCTCCTGCCTCTAGCTGTCCCTGGTATCAGGTCTCTGACTGGTGGTCTGTGGCTCCTGTCTCTAGTTTTCTTTGGTTCTAGGTCTGCGGTGGTCTGTGGCTTCTGCCTCTAGTTGTCCCTGGTTTCAGGTCTCTGGCGGTCTGTGGCTCCTGCCTCCAGTTGTCCCTGGTTCTAGGTCTGTGGCTCCTGCCTCCAGTTGTCCCTGGTTCTAGGTCTATGGCTCTGGCGGTCTGTGGCTCCTGCCTCTAGTTGTCCCTGGTTCTAGGTCTGTGGTAGTCTGTGGCTCCTGTCTCTAGTTGTCCCTGGTTCTAGGTCTGTGGTGGTCTCTGGCTCCTGCCTCTAGTTGTCCCTGGTTCCAGTCCTCTGGTGGTCTGTGGCTTCTGCCTCTAGTTGACCCTGGTTCAAGGTCTCTGGCTCTGGTGGTCTGTGGCTCCTGTCTCTAGTTGTCCCTGGTTCTAGGTCTGTGGCGGTCTGTGGCTCCTGCCTCTAGTTGTCCCTGGTTCCAGGTCTCTGGCTCTGGTGGTCTATGACTCCTGCCTCTAGTTGTCTCTGGTTCCAGGTCTCTGGCGGTCTGTGGCTCCTTTCTCTAGTTATCCCTGGTTCCAGGTCTCTGACTCTAGTTTTCTGTGGCTCCTGCCTCTCGTTGTCCCTGGTTTCAGGTCTCTGGCGGTCTGTGGCTCCTGCCTCTAGTTGTCCTTGGTTCCAGGTCTCTGGCTCTGGTGGTCTGTGGCTCCTGTCTCTAGTTGTCCCTGGTTCTTGGTCTGTGGCGGTCTGTGGCTCCTGCCTCTAGTTGTCCCTGGTTCCAGGCCTCTGGTGTCTTTGGCTCCTGCCTCTAGTTGTCCCTGGTTCCAGGTCTCTGACTCTGGTTTTCTGTGGCTCCTGCCTCTAGTTGTCCCTGGTTCCAGGTCTCTGGCGGTCTGTGGCTCCTTTCTCTAGTTATCCCTGATTCTAGATCTGTGGCGGTTTGTGGCTCCTGCCTCTAGTTGTCCCTGATTCCAGGCCTCTGGTGGTCTGTGGCTCCTGCCTCTAGTTGTCCCTGGTTCCAGGTCTCTGACTCTGGTTTTCTGTGGCTCCTGCCTCTAGTTGTCCCTGGTTCCAGGTCTGTGGCGGTCTGTGGCTCCTTTCTCTAGTTATCCCTGGTTCTAGGTCTGTGGCGGTCTGTGGCTCCTGCCTCTAGTTGTACCTGGTTCCAGGTCTCTGACTGGTGGTCTGTGGCTTCTGTCTCTAGTTTTCCCTGGTTCTAGGTCTGTGGCGGTCTGTGGCTTCTGCCTCTAGTTGTCCCTGGTTCAAGGTCTCTGGCTCTGGTGGTCTGTGGCTCCTGTCTCTAGTTTTCCCTGGTTCTAGGTCTGTGGCGGTCTGTGGCTTCTGCCTCTAGTTGTCCCTGGTTCTAGGTCTCTGGTGCTCTGTAGCTCCTACCTCTAGTTGTCCCTGGTTCCAGGCCTCTGGTGGTCTGTGGCTCCTGTCTCTAGTTGTCCCTGGTTCTAGGTTTGTGGCGGTCTGTGGCTTCTGCCTCTAGTTGTCCCTGGTTCCAGGCCTCTGGTGTCTTTGGCTCCTGCCTCTAGTTGTCCCTGGTTCCAGGTCTCTGACTCTAGTTTTCTGTGGCTCCTGCCTCTCGTTGTCCCTGGTTTCAGGTCTCTGGCGGTCTGTGGCTCCTGCCTCTAGTTGTCCCTGGTTCCAGGTCTCTGGCTCTGGTGGTCTTTGGCTCCTGTCTCTAGTTGTCCCTGGTTCTTGGTCTGTGGCGGTCTGTGGCTCCTGCCTCTAGTTGTCCCTGGTTCCAGTCCTCTGGTGTCTTTGGCTCCTGCCTCTAGTTGTCCCTGGTTCCAGGTCTCTGGTTCTGGTGGTCTGTGGCTCCTGTCTCTAGTTGTCCATTATTCTAGGTTTGTGGTGGTCTGTGGCTTCTGCCTCTAGTTGTCCCTGGTGTCAGGTCTCTGGCGGTCTGTGGCTCCTGCCTCTAGTTGTCCCTGGTTCCAGGCCTCTGGTGTCTTTGGCTTCTGCCTCTAGTTGTCCCTGGTTCCAGGTCTCTGACTCTGGTGGTCTGTGGCTCCTGTCTCTAGTTGTCCCTGGTTCTTGGTCTCTGGCGGTCTGTGGCTCCTGCCTCTAGTTGTCCCTGGTTCCAGGTCTCTGACTCTGGTTTTCTGTGGCTCCTGCCTCTAGTTGTCCCTGGTTCCAGGTCTCTGGCGGTCTGTGGCTCCTTTCTCTAGTTATCCCTGGTTCTAGATCTGTGGCGGTTTGTGGCTCCTGCCTCTAGTTGTCCCTGATTCCAGGCCTCTGGTGGTCTGTGGCTCCTGCCTCTAGTTGTCCCTGGTTCCAGGTCTTTGGCGGTCTGTGGCTCCTGCCTCTAGTTGTCCCTGGTTCCAGGCCTCTGACTCTGGTTTTCTGTGGCTCCTGCCTCTAGTTGTCCCTGGTTCCAGGTCTCTGGCGGTCTGTGGCTCCTTTCTCTAGTTATCCCTGGTTCTAGATCTGTGGCGGTTTGTGGCTCCTGCCTCTAGTTGTCCCTGATTCCAGGCCTCTGGTGGTCTGTGGCTCCTGCCTCTAGCTGTCCCTGGTTCCAGGTCTCTGACTGGTGGTCTGTGGCTCCTGTCTCTAGTTTTCTTTGGTTCTAGGTCTGCGGTGGTCTGTGGCTTCTGCCTCTAGTTGTCCCTGGTTTCAGGTCTCTGGCGGTCTGTGGCTCCTGCCTCCAGTTGTCCCTGGTTCTAGGTCTGTGGCTCCTGCCTCCAGTTGTCCCTGGTTCTAGGTCTATGGCTCTGGCGGTCTGTGGCTCCTGCCTCTAGTTGTCCCTGGTTCTAGGTCTGTGGTAGTCTGTGGCTCCTGTCTCTAGTTGTCCCTGGTTCTAGGTCTGTGGTGGTCTCTGGCTCCTGCCTCTAGTTGTCCCTGGTTCCAGTCCTCTGGTGGTCTGTGGCTTCTGCCTCTAGTTGTCCCTGGTTCAAGGTCTCTGGCTCTGGTGGTCTGTGGCTCCTGTCTCTAGTTGTCCCTGGTTCTAGGTCTGTGGCGGTCTGTGGCTCCTGCCTCTAGTTGTCCCTGGTTCCAGGTCTCTGGCTCTGGTGGTCTATGGCTCCTGCCTCTAGTTGTCTCTGGTTCCAGGTCTCTGGCGGTCTGTGGCTCCTTTCTCTAGTTATCCCTGGTTCCAGGTCTCTGACTCTAGTTTTCTGTGGCTCCTGCCTCTCGTTGTCCCTGGTTTCAGGTCTCTGGCGGTCTGTGGCTCCTGCCTCTAGTTGTCCTTGGTTCCAGGTCTCTGGCTCTGGTGGTCTGTGGCTCCTGTCTCTAGTTGTCCCTGGTTCTTGGTCTGTGGCGGTCTGTGGCTCCTGCCTCTAGTTGTCCCTGGTTCCAGGCCTCTGGTGTCTTTGGCTCCTGCCTCTAGTTGTCCCTGGTTCCAGGTCTCTGACTCTGGTTTTCTGTGGCTCCTGCCTCTTGTTGTCCCTGGTTCCAGGTCTCTGGTTCTGGTGGTCTGTGGCTCCTGTCTCTAGTTGTCCATTATTCTATGTTTGTGGTGGTCTGTGGCTTCTGCCTCTAGTGGTCCCTAGTTTCAGGTCTCTGGCGGTCTGTGGCTCCTGCCTCTAGTTGTCCCTGGTTCCAGGCCTCTGGTGTCTTTGGCTTCTGCCTCTAGTTGTCCCTGGTTCCAGGTCTCTGACTCTGGTGGTCTGTGGCTCCTGTCTCTAGTTGTCCCTGGTTCTTGGTCTCTGGCGGTCTGTGGCTCCTGCCTCTAGTTGTCCCTGGTTCCAGGTCTCTGACTCTGGTTTTCTGTGGCTCCTGCCTCTAGTTGTCCCTGGTTCCAGGTCTCTGGCGGTCTGTGGCTCCTTTCTCTAGTTATCCCTGGTTCTAGATCTGTGGCGGTTTGTGGCTCTTGCCTCTAGTTTTCCCTGATTCCAGGCCTCTGGTGGTCTGTGGCTCCTGCCTCTAGTTGTCCCTGGTTCCAGGTCTCTGACTCTGGTTTTCTGTGGCTCCTGCCTCTAGTTGTCCCTGGTTCCAGGTCTCTGGCGGTCTGTGGCTCCTTTCTCTAGTTATCCCTGGTTTTAGATCTGTGGCGGTTTGTGGCTCCTGCCTCTAGTTGTCCCTGATTCCAGGCCTCTGGTGGTCTGTGGCTCCTGTCTCTAGTTTTCTTTGGTTCTAGGTCTGCGGTGGTCTGTGGCTTCTGCCTCTAGTTGTCCCTGGTTTCAGGTCTCTGGCGGTCTGTGGCTCCTGCCTCCAGTTGTCCCTGGTTCTAGGTCTGTGGCTCCTGCCTCTAGTTGTCCCTGGTTCTAGGTCTCTGGCTCTGGCGGTCTGTGGCTCCTGCCTCTAGTTGTCCCTGGTTCTAGGTCTGTGGTAGTCTGTGGCTCCTGTCTCTAGTTGTCCCTGGTTCTAGGTCTGTGGCGGTCTCTGGCTCCTGCCTCTAGTTGTCCCTGGTTCCAGTCCTCTGGTGGTCTGTGGCTCCTGCCTCTAGTTGTCCCTGGTTCAAGGTCTCTGGCTCTGGTGGTCTGTGGCTCCTGTCTCTAGTTGTCCCTGGTTCTAGGTCTGTGGCGGTCTGTGGCTCCTGCCTCTAGTTGTCCCTGGTTCCAGGTCTCTGGCTCTGGTGGTCTGTGGCTCCTGCCTCTAGTTGTCTCTGGTTCCAGGTCTCTGGCGGTCTGTGGCTCCTTTCTGTAGTTATCCCTGGTTCTAGGTCTGTGGCGGTCTGTGGCTCCTGCCTCTAGTTGTCCCTGATTCCAGGCTTCTGGTGGTCTGTGGCTCCTGCCTCTAGTTTTCCCTGGTTCTAGGTCTGTGGCGGTCTGTGGCTCCTGCCTCTAGTTGTCCCTGGTTCCAGGTCTCTGGCGGTCTGTGGCTCCTTTCTCTAGCTATCCCTGGTTCTAGATCTGTGGCGGTTTGTGGCTCCTGCCTCTAGTTGTCCCTGATTCCAGGCCTCTGGTGGTCTGTGGCTCCTGCCTCTAGTTGTCCCTGGTTCCAGGTCTCTGACTCTGGTTTTCTGTGGCTCCTGCCTCTAGTTGTCCCTGGTTCCAGGTCTGTGGCGGTCTGTGGCTCCTTTCTCTAGTTATCCCTGGTTCTAGATCTGTGGCGGTTTGTGGCTCCTGCCTCTAGTTGTCCCTGATTCCAGGCCTCTGGTGGTCTGTGGCTCCTGCCTCTAGTTGTCCCTGGTTCCAGGTCTCTGACTCTGGTTTTCTGTGGCTCCTGCCTCTAGTTGTCCCTGGTTCCAGGTCCGTGGCGGTCTGTGGCTCCTTTCTCTAGTTATCCCTCGTTCTAGATCTGTGGCGGTTTGTGGCTCCTGCCTCTAGTTGTCCCTAATTCCAGGCCTCTGGTGGTCTGTGGCTCCTGCCTCTAGTTGTCCCTGATTCCAGGTCTCTGACTGGTGGTCTGTGGCTCCTGTCTCTAGTTTTCTTTGGTTCTAGGTCTGCGGTGGTCTGTGGCTTCTGCCTCTAGTTGTCCCTGGTTTCAGGTCTCTGGCGGTCTGTGGCTCCTGCCTCCAGTTGTCCCTGGTTCTAGGTCTGTGGCTCCTGCCTCTAGTTGTCCCTGGTTCTAGGTCTCTGGCTCTGGCGGTCTGTGGCTCCTGCCTCTAGTTGTCCCTGGTTCTAGGTCTGTGGCTCCTGCCTCTAGTTGTCCCTGGTTCTAGGTCTCTGGCTCTGGCGGTCTGTGGCTCCTGCCTCTAGTTGTCCCTGGTTCTAGGTCTCTGGCTCTGGCGGTCTGTGGCTCCTGTCTCTAGTTGTCCCTGGTTCTAGGTCTGTGGCGGTCTCTGGCTCCTGCCTCTAGTTGTCCCTGGTTCCAGTCCTCTGGTGGTCTGTGGCTCCTGCCTCTAGTTGTCCCTGGTTCAAGGTCTCTGGCTCTGGTGGTCTGTGGCTCCTGTCTCTTGTTGTCCCTGGTTCTAGGTCTGTGGCGGTCTGTGGCTCCTGCCTCTAGTTGTCCCTGGTTCCAGGTCTCTGGCTCTGGTGGTCTGTGGCTCCTGCCTCTAGTTGTCTCTGGTTCCAGGTCTCTGGCGGTCTGTGGCTCCTTTCTCTAGTTATCCCTGGTTCTAGGTCTGTGGCGGTCTGTGGCTCCTGCCTCTAGTTGTCCCTGATTCCAGGCTTCTGGTGGTCTGTGGCTCCTGCCTCTAGTTGTCCCTCGTTCCAGGTCTCTGACTGGTGGTCTGTGGCTCCTGTCTCTAGTTTTCCCTGGTTCTAGGTCTGTGGCGGTCTGTGGCTTCTGCCTCTAGTTGTCCATGGTTCCAGGCCTCTGGTGGTCTGTGGCTCCTGCCTCTAATTGTCCCTGGTTCCAGGTCTCTGGCGGTCTGTTGCTCCTGCCTCTAGTTGTCCCTGGTTCCAGGTCTCTGGTGGTCTGTGGCTCCTGCCTGTAGTGGTCCCTGGTTCCAGGTCTCTGGCGGTCTGTGGCTCCTGTCTCTAGTTGTCCTTGGTTCCAGGTCTCTGGCTCTGGTGGTCTGTGGCTCCTGTCTCTAGTTATCCCTGGTTCCAGATCTCTGGTGGTCTGTGGCTCCTGCCTGTAGTTGTCCCTGGTTCCACGGCTCTGGTGGTCTTTAGCTCTTGCCTCTAGTTGTTCTAGTGCTCACGGGCTCTGATTGTCTTTGGCTGTATTGGTTGACAGTACTCTCGCAAAATAAGGCACGTCTGTTACTGGATGTTCCTGCATTTGATCTTTTTTGCTTTGATTTAAGTTCATATTTTCAACAAACATAAATGCAACGTAAAGCCAGCTGTGGCTTCTTTCATTTGAAGCGTCTATTATGATCGTCGTTGTCTTTCATACCGAAAAGCGTGGACATTTCCATAGTTAAACCAGCTTCTGGGAAACCGAACCAAGGGCGTTCTTGGAATGGAAAAAAAAAACTTAAAACATTGTCTCATGTGAACAATGTGTGTGTGTAGGACAGTGGGATTCACTCCAGCGCGGCAGGCTTCTTCAGAGTTTGCTAAAGAATTGACATGCAGAATATTTTTATTTAGCGCACTCACGCGAGCCCTTTGCTGCCCGGTTAGGGTGGGTGCGCTAAGGGTGAAGACACAAAAGTAATGTTCCGGAGTCGGAGGCCGCAGGCCACGCCTAACACCGGCTACTCACTGGTGCATCAGGTGCAGTGGCACCCAGGCTAGGGAATGTACTACAATGCTTGCACCATTTTTCTTAGGAGCCCTCCACAGTTCCTGCTGAATAGCAGGGTTGTTATTCCACCTCATGCCTCTCTCTTTCACCACCCTCCGTGTCTTTTGTCATTATCTCGCTCATACAGGTTATTTTACTTCCCTTCGACAACTCCCCTTCATCTCTCTTCCTTTACTCTCTGCCCAGCACCTGCGAACACCAACACCCACACAATTGTTCACTACGGAGTGACTTGCTAGACACCAGTCATGACTGACTGTGGTTTGCGACCAAAGCAGGGTTAGAGTCGCACATTTCACGTCACGTCATGGCATTAGGGCCAGCAACAGCAGAGGCGTAGCTCCCGTTGGTGCAACATGTGCAGTGGCACCGGGGCCCAGAGGCCTGAGGGGCCCAGTGAGCTCATATTATGACTGTAATTTACCAGGCAAACAGCGGCCAGTGGGCCCGTTTCCTTCTTTGTACCAGGGCCCTATGACACGCATCGGCTGCGCCACTGCACGGGCATGCTGCCTGGCTACAGGCGACAAAGCGCTGTGAATGGAGCCCAGGGCTACTGTGGCGTCTGCTTTCGTGGAATCTTTGAACAGAAGCCGCATTCTGTACCGTAGGTCAAAAGGACAAGTGAAACTTGAGAAGGCTCCGCAAAGAGACAAGTGCAGGCTCGGGCACCATCCAAGGGCCTTGCGGTGCAGAGCAGCCATATTGCTTCTCGCTGCGCGTGGCCGTTTGTTGACACTGGCGTCACTGCGGCCTCATGCCTCTCCCACTGGGGTGCTTTCAGCTTCATGTTGACAGGTCAGGAAGGCGACCAGCAGTTGCCAGAGGTATGACCTGTCTGGAGTCCTGCACCAGGGGGTGGTTCGCAGTGTGGTGTCAAGCTGTCAGAGACGCATATATGGCTGCCCCTTTGAATCTCGTCACTCTGTAAAAAGGCAATTTCTTTTTTATTGTTTTATTTATAAAGTTTTATATAGTGCTAGCTACACCCGTGGGTATCAGAGCACTTTACATACACAAAAGAAAAGAAAAATAGCATTACATCGCAGGACGTGAGGATGCATAAAGATATAAGCAAAGACAAAATACTTATGTATACAGTGAGCGGAGAAAAACGCATGGACAAGGGGCCGAATTACACAGAGCGCCTGTAACACAATAGGCATGTGTGTCCACTTTGTGAGCCACTGTGGCACTTTGTGTATACAGAAGGGGTCACAAATGCGTGCGCAGCTCCTTTTGTAATACTGATGGCGCTTGAGCACATGTAGCACCAGTACTATCATGAGAGGAGTGTGCCCTCATTTGCAAAGGCTGTTGGCGACATGCAAATGAGGGAATCACTTTACCTCTGTGCCAACTTCTTCTTTCGGACAGGGGCGCAAAGGCAAACATGTCCTTAGGAGACACACTGACATTACGTCAATAAAAAGGTGGCAGACTATTAGTGTGTCCCCTCAGGACAGCTCTGTGGAAGGGAGACAGGTGGTCCAAAGGACCCCTCCAGACATCCCACTGCAGGTGAGTGCAGTCACTCACTACGCCCGTCTGCGGGAAAATCTGTGTTCTCTCTTTAAAGTGAGTCAGGTTGCCGCCTGCACAGAGAAACATGGAATGGTTTGGAAGCAGCCTCTCCGTATTTCACTAAATGCGCTGATCCCAGGGCTGCACAAGTTTGCATCTGCCCTAAGCAGCACATTCATCATAATAGGGCGTTCAATCCCAGTCTGTGTCAGGCGCACCTTTGAACATGCATGCCAATAGACCCAATTCAGACAGGAGGTTCCCGATTTTTGAAGCCAAACATGGCTTTATTTTGGAGGTCTTCCGCCTGAAGTTACTGTAATAAAGGATAAAGGCAGGATATGTAGATAAGTTTCCTTTAATAACTCGAAGAGCTCAATCACATGTCATCCAGTAAGTTCAGCATCTCAGGAACAACTGTCCTTTACAAATGATGCACAGTATCATGACATGTATAACATACAGTTACCTTTGTCTAAATGTAAGGCAATGGGGGAAATGCAGTCTCCCACTTACTTCTTCTAAAATGTTGGCATGTATGTTTGAATGGTGTGCCTTGGAGCAAACACGGACAATGCATGTTATGTATAATTTGGGCCCAGATGCACTAAACAGTTTAGTGGTCACAAACTCTCGGATTCACAAAGTTACTTTGTGACAACTAAAAATCTATTTTGTCTATACATTGTAGGAGATGGTAACGTTTTACCGACTTCTAAAATGAGTTTACAGACAGATACCATATCGCAGTTTAGAAGGGGCATGTTGTGGGCATCCATGCCCAATTGCAATTTAGATCAGTATGTATCAATGGTTTGCAACCGGACAGGAGCGGCCCGTGCAGGTAAGAATGGTGAGGCTGGGTGGGTGGGGGGGGGGGGGGGGGGGGGGGAGCATCAACAGACGACGAGGAGGGAAAATAAAAATGGACCCAAAGTGTACTCGCTGCACAAGCAAACACTCGGAAGGCGGTAAAAGGGATGACAACAAATAATAAGGGATAATACTGACGCGATTGGGAGAAAAAAACGAATGCAGACCATTTGGGGAAACCGGGACGGAATTACAACCGCCTAAAAGATAGCACTAACCATACAGACAAAACAGCCCTGAGTAAGTTGTGGCTAGCTGCCATGGGCGATGACACACATGTTGGCTAAAAAGAGGCTAAAAAAAGAACTAAACAAGAACATATGAGAATAAACCTAGCAAATACAAAGAAAGACAAGATTTGTTGATATCTGTTATTTAGGTAATACATGTTGACATTAGCGTGTGCTGGGGACACCAATCCCATGTGTTTCTGTATTTGTTGCTGGTACATGCGTACTTGTTTTTATAAGTCAATACATAGAGCAGTAGTGATTGAGAAATGCACTGTTTGTTTAGTATTGCTCAAACAACGTTTGCTAATGCTAACATTATGGAAGTAGCAACCTCTTATATTATAAGAGCTCCCTGAAAAAGAATAGTTCTGCTGGTACTGCCATGTTGCTGTATTCACTTCATTTTCATGTTCCAGCATTAAATAATGTTGCTCCGTCAAGGGGACTCAGACACATGTGTGATCTGTTGGAGAGACTAGATGCAAATGCAGTGCACATCTATGCTATTCAGTTTGTTTATGTACTGTCTTTTTGTAGGGAAGCTTTCAGTTTGCTTATGTACTGTTTTCTTTGTTTTCTTTTTGTTGGGAAGCTTTCATTTTGCTTATGCACTGTCTTCTTTTTGATAAGAAGCTCTCAGTTTGCTTATGCACTCTCTTCGTTTTGTAGGGAAGCTTCCAGTTTGCTTCTGCACTGTTGTCTTTTTGCAGACAAGCTTTCATAGCTTCTCCTGATGTTGTTCCTTTTCTGTGTTTGCACTTCGGATGGCTGCACTTTTTAAACTGTGTTTCTTGAAAGGTTCCAGAGCTGTTCCCTGTGCATGGTAGTAGCCAGACAAACAGTATACTCCCTCAAACACTTTCAGCCATATCCAGATCGACACTTAACAAAAGAGTAGGGAAAACGTACCCAGTATTCTTTATAAGGTTTGGGGCCTGTCGTTCCACGCCCCACTCCGCGATTACATGCTGATGCATTTCACTGCTAACTTTGCAAAGAATATGGCTATTAAGATAACAGGTTTTCCAGTAAACTGTATGTGGGCACTCATGATATAATCTGAATTAAAAAGGGATGCCTTCTCAACCTGCATTCAAAGATTCTGTTATCATTCCAGTTACAGAGATGTTGCAAGTTCAGACATACCCCAAATGTAACACTAATCTTGCAATCTGTTGCCTCACTCAACAGGACAGATGATAATGTCCTAAAAAGATTTATCAATATAGATTAAGTGCCTCCACATGAATATTTAAATAGCTCACTTTGCAGCAAGTGCTCCTTGGTTCAAAGGAAACACCACCAGCAATGTATTCCGTGGACTCATATGACTATGTTGAACATCAGGTGTAAGTATAGTAAGACAATTAAATAACTTTGTACCAACTATTAGGTCATTTCTTGAAAAAACATTTCTTCCAAAATAAAGGTTTTTATTTTTTGGGCTAGATACATTTTAATTTCCAAAACAGCCTCTTGTACATTTGGTTTAAACCTTGTCTTTTTATTAGGTTTCAGATGGAATGAGGTGTGTGATATTTATCAAACATTTAAATGACAGTTGTAGACTCCAGTACTACCTTATCTTTCCTGAAGTCCTACCACTCTGCTCTCCCTCACCCTCCCCAACTTCGGCCCAGAGCAAAGACTATCATCGGAAAACGTGGCAAATATTGGCAATTTCACTACTAATTCCCAGCAAAAATGTTTTCGTTGTTCTACAGTCTCTTCTTTTCCACTGTTTTTCACGGCGGCCTATGCTCGGGATTTCACATTATTTACTGTCCCTAAAAACTTGCCGCGCTGGGTCTGTGACTGGCACAAATTGCAAGTGTTGGATGTTTTCAAATAGGCTATTAATAAAGACCACTTCTTCGCAAAGATCTTTTATACCTATTTGATGTGGTACGTTAGCCTCTCAATTGCTAGGAATTGCCAATGTCTATGAAACCCGCGTGTAACACTAGGGGTTTCTCTTTTATTCCAGTATTTGCATAAAGATCACCCTGTGTGTAATGTAAACAAAGTGTATAGGGTTTCCCCAAACCCTCAGTACTATCAGCGCCAGGTCTGCCAGAATTAGATATCCCACTACCTCCTTGATATGGCTAAGTATTTCATTCCAGCATGGGGACACTTTCTGACATCCCCACATATATGCACCATGGTTCCGACCTCTTTATCTCACCTCCAGCAGATCTCCGTGGTGGCTGTGGTAGCTTGTACATTTTTTAAAATAGCCTTTAGTCACCCAAACATCAGCTTTTCATTCGTAGTAAATCCACTAGCTTGGCCCCCAAGTACAAGCTTGTTATCTTCATCATGTAGTCACAGTCCTACTGGCCCTCATGGACATAGTGTCCTGACTTGCCCATGTATCAGAATAATAAACCTGGGGTATATGCTAATAGAATTCAAATGCCACAGATGCTCCCATGTTGTCAAGGTAACCATGAGAATCCATGGAACTCAAACATTCAACTGCTGGAGCAGGGACTTTGGGATGGCCTTGTCATTGTGGTTTGCTTGTTCTGGGTGCCTTGATCAAGATTGCACTGTTGCTACATTTTCTGTGCCTATTCTGTGTGTGTAATCGGAGATTACAGAGCTAACACTATTGTGCTGCTCCTCAAGTAAACATCAACCTGTGGGATCTGGTAATGTTTATATGAGTGATTTAAGGTTTCCTGTAGAGATAGAAAGAGAAACATTCAATTTCATGTGTGATAACGAATACAGGTTTGGGATTGGTGGGCAGTGGCTGGTAAAATGACTGAGGGAATCCAGGAGGATCACGGCCACATTCGGGGGTCATTTTGTTGGATCAGAAGAAATCCATTTATGTCTTGGATTTTTGGTGTTCAGTGCTGTGCTGCAGCGTTGTCTTAATACATATCCATTATACGATGGAACTGATGTTACTTGGGTCTTTTGGTTGTATAGCGTCTGCTTAATTATGTGTTTAAGGAATTGTACATTTGTAGTGGATAGGTAACTTGGATGGGTTCATGGTTGAGGCTTGTCTTTTCGGGCTATCATTTCAGTTTTGATTGCATTAGCAAAGATGCCTTGAGCAGCCGAAACATTGAGTATGATGATTGGTGTCAGTGGTTCTCTGGAGTGAGGTTGAAAGATCATAGACAGGAGAATATTGTCCCCATATGTGGGGATATACCGATAAGTTTGGCTTAACTTTCTGATGGGGCCGTTTTAAGGAGACCCACTTCAGTATATTGTATAGAGGGATGGGAGTCATGGCCAAAGTTTGCTCTGTGTTATTGAGATGGTGCTAGACCTAGATACATGTCAGTAAAGAATTGATTAATTTGCATTCAAATTGCCAGTTGAGTGCAGTATTGTATTGGTCTACAATAAAAATTTAGCCATGTTATACCTTTGACGATAGTCTTGATATGCTCTTCTCTTTTTTCACTTTTTTTTAAATAAAAAAACATAGGCTCCGTACATTATATGATGAAAAGAGGATTGACAGTCATTGCATACACAGTTAGCCATGATATATCATAGGACTAATCTGTATTTCCCAATCTAGCAAGAGTGGTGCTTTTATGGCCCGATCAATTACAGCATACACATACCACCCTCACAGCTCCTCCCATCCTGAGGTCCCTCCCTCAGCCTCTAATCGCCCTTGTCCTCTATTCTCATTCCAAGAGTCAGCATTCTCATTGACTTCCTATGTGTTGCTTTGGATATTGAGATGAGATTCCTGTGTCAGTAGAGGGGAAATGTCAGTCTCATATTTCACTTATGTGATGTTTCTTTTCTTGTTTGGACCTCTCTTCTAAGGGAGTCCTTGGGCACCTCACCATGCAGCGGGGTTCAGTTGCATACAGCGGACCTTCAGTGGGTTGTGAGTGTTGATATTGGCTGTTGTAATGAGATCCACTAAGTGCAGGCGGGAGCTTTCATCAATTGTAGAGTCAGTTGTGATTGCCGGGGTGATGATTTCTTGCCGCTTGAGTGTTACCAGTGCAAATCCATAAAAGAGCAGTCTGTCATTTGCTAGGTCTTGATCGGCGATGGTATCTGGATGATGTCAAATGGGATTTTGGCCAGGTTACTACCATGGCCCGACCAACCCACAACTGTTTGAAAGATTGCATAATTGTGAAAACCAGATTGAGAATGTTGACCTTTGACTTGGTTGGTTCAGTGAGTTGATACCATCCAAAAAACTATACATTGTTGGATATAGTTGATGGGCGAAGTGATACTGATGAGGTATGTGATTTTCTCAGTTAGGTTTTGCTAGCATCAGGTCCGCAGACTGGGTGAAAAGAGTTGGGATGGGAGGTTGAGATGGGGAATTGGCTGACAAGTAGTTACATACAATCAGTGGGAGTGGATTCCTAGGGAATACACGACCAAGGTGCTGCGTGAATGACGTAACGTTATAGAGAGATTTATTTACAACACTAATTAAAACTAAATGGTCCAAAAGGGAACCCCAAAAAATGTTTGTGGTCCAAACACCCAAAACCTCTACGATGCCTCTAAAAATAAATTCCATGAATTCCATAAGCATTTACAAAGCAGGGTCTCCTTAACTGGCTCAGTGCAGATTCATGGTCACTTCATTACCAAATCGGCTGCTGGCCTGGAGTGTATTCAGTTTGTGAGCACAGTCCCATAATAAGTCATCTTACAACATAAGAGATGAGGCACAGCTGTGTCACCATATATTCAACTAGGTTGCAACCTACTTTCTTAAGACTATTTATTTTATTTTTAATTTGGTGGGTCGAATGGAACTGAGCGACTACTGACAGCAAGAAAGACAAATTAGTGGCTCAGCTACTTCCCCCCAGGGCTTACGTCAGTTGCTGCACAAGATGGTTGCCTCACTCAAGCATAAAAATCATACATATGGGGACACTAAACAGTTCAGGAAGTTGGCTATGCCAACTATTGAACCAGCTTCCTGGGAAGTGTACAACATGGGCCTATAAAAGCAGGCCAATAAATGGAGACTCTAGTGAACAACAAAAATCAGCTCGTGCTGGATGACATGGAGGAGCTGGTGTCTGCAGTCATCAGTGTTCAGACTGTGGCTGGAGTCGGGGGACTGGACACTGCTCGACAGGACACAACACAACCGCAACAGCGAGAGTGACCACCAGGTACTGGGGGGACGGCTGGAGATGGCCACAATGGCACACATGCACAATCAAGCAGAGCACAGTGCACACCCACAATGACTCTGGGTCATGGCCCTGATCTACAGACTGTCACAATGTACAATGCCATGCTGTCTGAATGTCAACATGTACAATGCTGCTACATTCATGTGGACACATTGTAATACACCATCTCCCCTTAACATTGCAGAGACACCATCAACATCTCCTGCACAGCAGTCCCAGTCACTCTTCACTGATGACGAGGAGGACACCCCCAGCATTGACAGCCAAGCCCTCCAAGACATCATTGACATCATCCGCAACTCACCTCCAGGATCAGGGCAGCCCAGTTGCATCGAGTAGACCCCACCCACTACCTAAACCACCCAGCAGGAGGCAACCACAGCCCCGGCAGTCTCCCAAGACCCCCAGGGAAAAACCCATGGCCTTCCAACACTGTGTGCTGGAGGGCCAGAGGGAGACGGCTGAGCAGGTGCGGGTGGGGTTCGACCTCATGGCTACCAAACGGGACGCCATCGATGGGTGTCTAGGTCCCATCATGGACCAGCTCCAGTCCCTATCCGCACCCACAGCCCGCTCCAGGGTCTCCAGTGACCCCTGACTGACATTGCTGGAGTCATTACACGGAGAGGAGAACACCAGTCCGCTCAGACTGGCTCCAGCGATCCCAGCCGTGAGCTGGCACACATGCGGAGGCTCATGGAGGACATGGTGCGGATGGAGGCGGAAAGGATGGCAGCCACCACTGTACATCAGCGGAATGTAGCTGGGATCTACCATGCCCTGCAGATCCTCATCATGGCATTGCTGCCACAAGGCGTGGCGCTGATGAATGCTGCTGCCCCCACACCATCCACATCTCCGCCCTCTGGTGTCAGTGCCTCACTGTGCGGCAGGCGAATCCACTCCGGCACCTGATGTGTCACTGCCACACAGTGCGGCCGACAATCCTCCTCGAGCCCCTGATGTGTCAGTGGCACTCAGTGCCGCAGCCGGTAATCCAACACCCACAGGTGGGGAAGAGCACACATCGGAGGATGAGGACGTGGATGGGATTGAGTTCAGAAGGAGGCACTAGCATTCATTTCCGCCACCTGGCCTGTTTCTGCTTGGTGCCGCACATGGCCCCATGACCTTCCACTGACCCCCGATACCCTCCTCTGCACTCACCTTGGACTGCGACATGGACTTCCATATCCTGTTTGATGACCAATGACATGCGGACTGTACCCTTCCTCTTCCGCAGTACTTGTCATACTCGGATGGACTCTGGCTGGCCCTCCACTGGCCCATTTAGTGTAGTGTGCTTGGCATGGCCCTGTACCGCTCCAGCTGCTAAACTCCACTGGATGTGCAATAAACATCCAGTAACGCACTGCTGTGTCATGTCTTTCATCATTCATGTATGAATGTGTGGATGAATGTAGGGACAGTGATTTCCCTTACGTCAATGATGCTCATCTAGTGGGATGCCAGTCACAGAGAGCTACATTGCCTATTGTGTTCCGGGTTCCGTGGGCACTACAACAGGGACACATGCATTAGTCACTTCCTTGTCCGGACATGGACTGAACCACGCCCAGAGCCCCTGAGTCATTGTTGCAAGCCCTGCGCTGGTCTGGCGTTCGCCAGGCCAGACCACTCCGCTTACACTCTAGGGTGGGCCTACATAGCTACCTGTCGCAGGCGTACTCGCTGGTGATGTGCAGGTCACTGGTCTAGTTGACAGCGTGTCATAGCCACTAACTGAGGACAGGTTTGCACACACACCACAACCATCCGGCACAGGCTTCACAGACCATGTGACCCCGCAAATATAAGGGGCCGACAACGTCACATTCTCCTCTGCCGGTGGTGACTGGATGAGGGACGTTCCACGGTTCTCAATCATAAAGGGCCCATGAGTTGTTGCGCACAGGGTTAGTGGCACCGGAAGCCTTGCGGCCGTCACAGGCCTACCACCACGTGGTGCTGACTGGTGTTGCACAGGGTAAGTGGCACTCGAAGTCTTGCGGCCGTCACAGGCCTACCACCACATGGTGCTGACTGGTGTTGCACAGGGTAAGTGGCACCCGAAGCCTTGCAGCCGTCACGGGCCTACCACCATGTGGCGCTGACTGGCGTTGCAGAGGGTTAGTGGCACCGAAATAGCGGAGCTGGTGAGCAGCCTGCGTTGATGATGTGTGCACTGATGTGGTCCCCGCCATTGATAACTCAGGACTCAGCGTCATGTGTGGGACCTGCTGGGCCGCGGGGCTGGCCTGCATGACGTGGACCATGCCATGGTGGTGGGACCGGGGCCTGGAGCTTGCAGGGGCCCGTGGTGGGCCTACAGGTGGACACAGGTGAACAGTGGGGCCTGTGTGCCCAGGGGCGGCGTTGTCTCTCTCTCTCGCTCTCTCTCTCTCTCTCTCTCTCCCTTCCTTTCCTTCTCTCTCTCTCACTCCCTTCCTTTCTTTCCCTTCCTTTCTTTCCCTCTCTTTCTCTCTCTGGCTTACTTTCCTTCTTTGTTTCTCTGTGTCTCGCTCCTTTGATGCGCGCATCACACACGTCCTGATTTTGTGCTTTATTTTCCAGGTTGTGACGTTGATATTGTCCCTGACAGTCCCGCTCGGAGTCTTCCGCATTGGTGTTTTGTGTTGTTTTTCCATAAAGTTTTTGGTTGTTACTTCAGTGCTGTGTGACTGTTTATTGTTGTTCTGGCCACACATGTGTGTATTTATTTTGGCAATGTCCGTCATCATGCGCTTTTTATGGCTCTTGTGTCGTGCACGGCATGTGTATGTCCGGGGGTGGGGGGCTGGGGTTGGTGGCGGGGGATGTTGTGGCCCTCATGGGTATCGGATATGAATGATCATTATCTCCATGGCATCTGTGGGTCTTCAGGTGTGGCTCTTGGCTGGGCTCCCTTTCATGCTGTGGATAGTCGTCCTGCTTAGCACTAGCAAAAGTCAGGTGTTATATCTCTGGTGCTATTGCGGCTTATCACCTGTTTTTGATGAGCTTCACAGATCTGGCAGTTCGTTGTGAAAGTGGTGTTGCGGTTTTTTGTGTGTTTTTTGCACGGGAACACCTACTCTGCTTCTCATTAGGGTTAGTTAGTGGTGTCCACCGTGGAGATGAATTTTGGGGCAGTTATCGCGGGAATACTGGCGATGTCTGCAGTTTGCAAGAGCTTTTGAATGGGGTGTTAAATCTATCTCCACTTTTGATGCATTAAGGTGGTGATAAATCGGATATACGCCCTTTTGAATATGCCCCTAAGGGTCCTAATTCCTGGATTTGGAGAAGAGGGGTAGGTAAGTACGTGCCTTACACTTGACATCCAACATTGTTTCAATTCTGGCCTGCTTGAAGGATCTGCAGGTCCTGGCTGCATAGATGACTGCATTGGAACTGCTGATGAAAAGAGGAGATTGCAAGGCAGTAATTCAAGGGTATTGTTGGTCCTTATTAGCTTTTCACCTCTACTGTGTGATCCCACTATGATAACTTTGACACTTGCTGGAGTAAGCTGAGTAGCTGTCTCCCAGAGAAAAGAATAAGACATTACTCTGACATGACACTGGTTGAGGGAACCATAACCTCTGTCTTCCTGGCCTGTCTTCTCTTAACTCCTTCTGAGATGACTGCCGTTAAATTGCCTAGCTGATCTGTTCTTCCCACATCCACTCATCTGGCAGAGGCAGACTCCACGAAAGAGCTCAAGCAATGAATATCTCTTCTCAGGCCTCACAGCCACTGAACAACGGACAGGATATTCCAAATCCAATACATGGCCAGAGCTTGCTCCAACAAACCAAAGTTTCATCTGTAACGGAATATCTTTCCAAGTACCTGATTGGGTGAAAGCAGCTGGGTGCATCAAGATCTGACCCTGCTCACTGTAATTAGGAAACAAATGACTTTCCTTGAAGGGGCGAGTTCCAACCTAATTCATGACTCAGCATTCGAAAAATTAGGGAACAACATTGCTTCTCACTGGTGATTTTCAAAATTGTATAATTACCATTATTTCTCTTCCGATCCACCCCCTAGATTAACTAGATTGCCTATAATGGAAATTCCGAGACAAGGGAATAATTGGGTTTATTCCAGGGCGCTTGTAACTGAGGCCTTTGAGTGGGCTCTTTGTCCCTACATTGTTCATCACTCAATGGCTTTCTTGTCTCAGTTCGCTGCTCCTGGTTCGATGGCTTTCCGTTCTATGTACTTATAACTTATGTACTTATAACCTTACATTGCAGTGCATGGTGGATTATTTTCTCTCCCTCTGTGTGCCTCTGCCTGCTCCACCTCTACTTTTGGTTTTCCTGTTCTCTTTGTAATCAATTAGTCATCATGATACCTGCTCTGCTTGTCCTCCCAATGCTACTCACGCTCTCAGTGCTTCCTGCAGCTGTATCGGTATTCACCCACAAAATTAGTTTACTGCGGCGAGCATTGTCCACCCGTTCAGAAGGTTGGGTATGACCACTATGTGAGACCTCTTGGCTTCAGATTCATTTCACGCACTGATGAATAAGTGCGCTCCGGGTGAAAATTCACGAGGTTCGTTTTTCTTCTTCCCTTGTCCTGAAGAAGGCTGACTGACTAAATGGGCCGAAATGCGTCGACCCTTTGGAATGGAGGAGTCTGGTTAATTCTTATGGTGTGTATATGATTTGGATACACACCACGGACTGTTGAGGGCCCGGTTGTTCTCTCCTGTGCGTTTCAGTATTAGACTACCTTCTGTGTGGACGGCTATGAATTATTGAATATCGCAGCCACAATTATTTAGAAAGTGATTTGGTGTAGAAGAGAAAATACATTTCTTTATTTGTGTTTTTATATGTACATTATATATGTTGTGATGTTTTGGTTAATGTATTGAATGTTTGTGTGCTTGATAAACAATACTTGATTTTTGGAATTGGTGTATGCTCGTGATTTTAGAATTATACAAATATACGTCGATTGGGATGGTGATACCCAGCAATAGAGATTCATTTATGTTTTCTCTTTGAGAATCATCTTGTAATTAGTTCCCACACGTTACCGTGTTTATATATGTATTAGTATTCACACCCAGACACAGTGGCCATCTGCTCATTATCAGGCCTGGGCAGAATTTAGATTATGTCGAAGTCATTTGGTAATTCCTCATTATTGATCATAGTGGCTGATGAGGTCATTATTGGTTTTACGTCCTGATGCAACAAATAGTAATTATTTTTTAAACTGATTCCACTCTCACGGGTAGTAATTTACTATTCCCTATCATGATTAAAGACTTCTTTCAAAAAAAATAAAAGAATATTCACTAAATGCACAGGCGGTATCCCTAGCGCTCTGACTTGCTTTTAAACAGTTCTCTGATGTACAGAGCCAGATCCCTCAATACACATAAGTAAGTTATTCGGAGGAACTGGAAACCCAACAGATTCGGGGCCTGATTTAGAGTTTGGCGGATGGGTTAATCCATCATAAATTTGGAGGATATACCTTAAGTGCAATAGGATATAAGGCACTTGTAATACAGTGGATGGAATATTCTACACATTTATGACAGTAACCCTTCTTCCAAGCTCTGAATCTGAATCAGGGCCTTAGTCTCGACAAGACAGCAGTAGATTTTTTTTAATTCAAATTGTTTATTAGGCATTTCTATCAGAATACAGGACAGTGTGGTCCAGCATGAGGCGTTGAAGAGATCCAAAACCACAGCAATGTAACATAAACACACCTACCTGCAGATGAAAAACAGTAACAAGGAGTCACGTGTTGCAGTGCCCTGTGACATAGCTGTGCATTATTGAAAGGTCATAACCATGAACAAGTAATAGGTGACGGAGGCAACAGGATAGGTCTCTAAAGGAATAAGTAGCAGAACTAGGTGATTATATGAATATATGGGGTTTATCATGCTTATACTCCTACCTGATACTACCTACACTATCCAGAGCATGGTAGGAGTACTCTCTGCCAGATCCCTTGGGACAACCGTACTACTCATACCTGTGTGTGATGTATCAGGAAGCTGATCTGGTGTAGAGCAGGCTACTGTCCTTCGCAGGCTAGATATTAGAGTTAGCAGGACTGTATCTAAGTCACAGGCAAACATTCCAGGATAATAGTAGAAACGCTCCTCTGCCCAATGTGGCTCAGAGGTTGTTTATATAATAAAAGCACTGTTTTTTGACCGCACTGTATCAGAGATGCAATGCTGATGTGATTGTTTGTCTTTCCGATTTAGAGCGGTCTACAACCGGACAGCCAAAGCAAGGGCAACAGGCTTACTGTTCCTTAGCCTTAGAGAGAGTGTACAAATGTCATGAAAAAACGCTTACTATGGAATTTGCTGCAAGCAGAATACTTTCTAAGTTTGTTATCCTGTACGTGCAAAGCATGTAAAAAGTAATGTCTAAAAAGATGTCAAGTTTAAACACATAGTTCAAATTGGAGACTTTGTGCACTGGCTCTGTTGAACCTTAAAACAGTGGTGTGGGGGAAGTAAAGTAAAGCAAAGTGCATGATTTTCCTTGTGTCTCGAAGAAGGAAAGCAGGTGATAGAATGTTGGGGGTTAGGCAAGGGTGGTAGAGGGGCGAGGTAAGAGTTGAAGTTGCCATAGTGGGTCGTCATATAGTCAGGCCAGGTGGTGGCAGTACAAGGAGCAAGTGCAGGATGAGAATCACTTCCATTTAGAGATAGTCAAATTTGGGAGCAATTGAGGGGGATGGTGTGGTTGCAAGGACTTGATAACATTTAGGGAGTGAGAATGTTCTCCAGTGTTTTTATAAAGTGTCCTTAAAGCATATGATATGTGGCGGCCTGATAGTGTGTATGAGCATGTGGGTTATACAAAGTTTGAGTACATATACCTTTGCAACAATTAGTGCTGTGGCAAATAATCTTGAGTGCGTTGTTGCCCCAGGAATGTAATATGGCCAAAGGAGTTGATGGAACGGAAGATAGTCTGTAAGACGGATTCATGGTTGCCCATACTTGAAACCAATAGTTGATGATGTTAGCACAGGATGTGCAAAATGTCACAATTTGCTTGCCTGTAACTCCAACAGCTTGAATCTGGAATCATGCTCACCAGATGAAGTTTTTGCAGGAACCAAGGCCACTCATGGAGAACTTTATAATAACTATACTGAAGTCTGCCCTATCGCAGACCTTTATCATGGAATAGCACAGTATATGACCGCGTCTCATCTTCATATTGCAATTCAAGCTTATTCTGCCACTTAGCGCTAAGAGCCATCTTTGCCAAGAACATTGTGCCAATAATGTTGCCATACAATCCCGAAATAGTCCTCTAAATTGTCTGAAAAAGAACAGTGTCTTCGTATTTGTTAGATAATGCAAACTTTTTCTTGCATTTGATGTAGTATGTCAGCCCATTAACGTTCAGAGAAATAATACAGAGATCCTTGGTGATATTTGTGGAGTATGAAAGCTAGAAGTTTGTGGAAATACATGTGTGGGGAGAGCAGAGGGCCAGTAATAGGGTACATGAGACATCTGGGTTGGCTATTTTTTTTTCAAAATTAGAGTGCAGGTATTGTGGTAACCCCGAGTCCAAGGGGACATACTGTGGCTTTATGATGCTCAGACCAAGGAAGAACTAGAATCAGATGTAGCACAAAACTTAAGGTCCTGATGGTGGAAGAGGGTGATGAAGCTAACTTGAACAGGCAAGTTACCCACTCAGATGCCACCAACCCTCTTCCCACAATGGCAGTTCAGAAACCGTGTATTTATTTTATTTTATTTATTTAATGCAATTTTCTATAGCGCGAACATTACCCGGAGGTGTCAGAGCGCTTTACAAAAGAACCAGTTGTGATACATAAGGACTTAATATTACATGAGTTACATAAAAGATACAAACAAGAAAAAAACTGCAAATGTACAAGTTGTAAAGTCACACAGGGTAGAGATGCAAATAGAAAAAATTGCAAATGTACAAGTTGTAAAGTCACTCAAGGAAGAGATACAAATGGATAAATTCTAGGAATCACATAGGAATGGTAGTGAGTACAAAGGTCTGCTACATATACTAGTGGTTAGAGTTATCTCTATATACATATATATACAAATAGTAGATTTTCTCAGGATTCCATTTTACCAGCGATTCGGCTTGGACAAGTATATACCATATATTTACAGAGTGAGTTAATAAAAAGGGGTAGAGAGCGGTATGTGGGGGAGAAAAGTTGGAGGCGGAGATTGGTGAGAGGAGAGAGGGGGACCTGAGGGGGAAAAAGAGATAAGGCAGTCCAGCTTAAGTGAAATGTCTGAAGGTCAGCAGGATGGAATCCAAGGGACCGAAGGAAAGGACAAGAATCAACAAAATGGCAGACCCGGGTCGGGGGCATCGATGGAAACCATCTCAACCTGGCAAGATGCACCCAGGGCAGGAGCGACAACAGGAGAGGGTCCTAAAATGGCAGGGTGCACACGAGTTCCAGTCCAAAAGTTACGAGGGCCAAGTCCAAAGAAAACCAGGGAGCCGACCCAACGGAGGAAGAACAAGAGGGGAAAAGGAGCCAGACAGTCAAAAGGAGGAGCATCTTCAGTATTTGCACCTCCTTTCACCACTGCTGCACACACATAATCCCTGGTCTAAATGCTCCCACACTCCTGTACTGGGCACCACAGTTCACCCGTGTCATTAGCTGGAGGGGTTTTAAAACAAATCCCCAGGACTCCACCCAGCTTTCATGCTCGACAAAAAGCTGATGTCTTTCTTGGCTCTCCCAGGGGGCGTTAGCTGCTTCATCATATGAAGGGGCTGAGCGCTGTAATTAAAATCCTCTCCCAGTTGTGTAACCTGTCCCACCAGTCAGCTGTGGCCACGGGCCCCCATCCACACACTGCGGTCGGGCCACACAGGTGGATGGAGGCTGCAGATCCGGCGATCACGGGCTGCACCTGCTGCACCTGCTGCGGGCGCACGCCCGGGAAGATGAAAGGTCAGCAAGGGGCCTGCTCCTGATGTTGCAGCCCCCGCATTGTTACCTCATAACGTAGGTCAGTTTCACCGCAGCCCCCCCACTTCTACCTCCGTTTCACCTCGGACGCCATCTTGAGGTGTTATCACCAGGGGTGGATATTGCCGATATCAAGGCAGAGCAGCCGCTGGAAGTATTGGCGGCCCCAGCGGCAGACGTTACAGATCATCCTATTTTGGCATTTGGCCCTTACAGATATTTTAGTGGGCTTGGAGGGCCGTGTTAGGATGCTGAAGCTGAAGCTCCGGGCAGCCATGTTGGAATTTGCCATGTAGCCATGGGTTGCAGAGGGTTGAACCAGTAGACGGGGTGGAGCCCAAATCATTAACATTGATGTAGATCAAGGATGGGTTTGAGTACTCAAGAAGATACTGTATCTAGGAAAACCATTTGGGAGACTGACGAATACCACTAATGCTCTACATGTCTTAGTCCCACATCGCAGCCACAGCTGCCTCCCCAAGGTCATACTTCTCCACCGCTCACAGCAGCCATTCCTCCAGTATCCATCAGATAAAAACATGATAGGCCAGTGATCTAATTCCCTCAGACAGATGAGGGCGGCTCGGGAAGGGGTAGCTGAATCATGGGAGTAAGGAGAGTCATCTCTGAGCCATCTCCTTGGGGGCTGGAAATGTACGGCTCTAATGGGGCATCCCAGGATGTTCTGCGTTTCTTGTTCATGGCTTATTGGGGATCTAGAAATATCCTTGTCTCGATTCTTAGAAGTGTGTGCCTTGCCATGGTATGGTGTTCCTTGACTGCTTACCTCTTTGTGATGGACTCTTACCTGTCCCTGTCTGCCACTGAGTTCGGGTTACTGAGCCATGTTGAAGTGGTGAAGCAGCTGTCAGGGCTTTGTCTTTCAAATGAGATGCGTTCCAATGATCACCCTCGTATGTCCTAAAGGAGTGTTATTGGCCTTCTGGTTTATGGATTTCTTAGTTTCTGGTGTCCATAAGTACCCCAGAGGCCATCTTCTCATGGTCTTGTCTAATGGTGTGTTTCCTGAGCTTCATAGAGAGAGCCAGGAATTCTTCCTCTTAACTGTTGTTTCATGAGAGAAAGATGTTCTCATTCTCATCAATGAAGGACCCAAAATTGTGTTTAGCAGCCATGATGATATGTCAAGTCTGGTGATGGATGAAAAGACAACCAAAGACACACCTTGAGGAGCCAAAAGCAGGCACACACCTCAAGCGCACCACATTAGTGCACTGAAATTCCAAGGTTAGAGAGAAGATATGTTCACCAACGTGAGCAGAAAGCTGCTGAAGGAGCACATCATGTCACGTTCTTCCACTATCTCTAGAACCCCTAATATCCTGATGTTACCATGTCTGCTTCTGACTTCCATGTCAGTGCTTTACAGTACAGTGTCCACATGTCTTGGCCCCTATCAGGCATCTAGCTAATGTTGGCCACTTGGACCTTGGTTGCTGCAAGCCGCCGTTCTAGCGAGTCGAGTGTAGAATGCAATGTATCTGCACGAATATACTTGATTTCTGCATTCATATCCTTGTTACTTCCTGAACAGTGAAATTGACACTTCAATTGAGGTAAGTTCCTATATGATCAATTCCATGGTTCGAATCTTGAGCTCCATGATCCTCCCCCCAGCTTATGAGAAACAACTTCCACAAAGAGCAATTTGGTCTCTGTGGCTTTGTCATTGTGACCTTAATTATATAGAAGAAAGAGTTTGCTTTTCTCTTATTAAAATATACATAAAAATACCATTGATTAATTGCAAAGAAATAATGCAACTTTGTATTTCGATTAACGTAATGGCTTCAAAATAAGAATTATTGGTTCTTTAAAATCACAAGAATCGCTTAATGACTCTACTGATGTGACTAAAGCACTGGTGAATAATAGTTGACCTGGCTGAAATGTTTTCCATTTTGAACTCCAGATGATAGTTTCAAAATTACTTCTTTTCAGGTGTTGCTCTTTGTTATTTTCTGTGTTGTAAGTCCATAAAGACACTATAAAGATCCCCAGTCTTGGACTCAAGCCACCAAATTCATGTTTTTGGAAAATTATAAACATGGAAAACCATGGCAGTCGGGAACTGCGGAAGAATGAGGCTAAAATAAATGTCTCTTGATTTAAATGCAAATCTCCCGTCATGTGCTCCAATTAACCGAGGGGGGACAACAATAGATTATTTCTACCAAAACCACTAAGCTATCACACGTGTTACTGGATATGGGTTGGGTTTGTCTGCTTTGCGCCTGGAACCTCTTACACTCTGCAGTTCTTACTGTTATTGCTGAGAAGCTTATTCTCAAATAGGTTAAATGGTTGTGTTAGGGGGACCAATTAAAATCAAAGCTTTAGGAATAAAATTATTGTTGATGGTTAGAGCTGAGTACCAGATCCAATTTTAACAGCACATTCTGAAGTTTCTGGAGAACATAAAATGGCTTATTGTTTGCCACTCCTTCAGTTATGACCTCCAGTTGTAACCCATGCTTTGCATTTTCCCTCTGTCACACCCAGGTTCTGATATTGAAAAAAAAATCACCATATGGCAGAGCCTCGTAGATTGCTGTTGATTGACCATGAACTCATGGAATCTGAGCACTCTAGGCTCCATTTGTTCAATGAGATAGCATTACAGAAAAACAGGCATGCATGATCATACACACATGCCCAAGATATCACCACTTCCTACTTGCTCTGTGCGCAAATCTCTGCACTTCCTGCTAGTGTGCCCCAGAGTTCCTCCCAATTTACTCTAGTCCCTCTTTGTCTTGCTCTGACCCCCCAATACCTCCTATTCCGTCTCTTTTTGTAACATTGTCTGTTATGTCACGTCTTATCGGTCGCTTTAGTTTGTCTTCTTCCCTGTTTTTCGATCTTTCCTATTCCTCCTTTCTGTATTGTCAGTCTCTCCTACTGAACTTTGTCCTATGACATTGGTGTTCCATCTGATGTATTATGTGTATGTTCTTTGTTATCATCCTCCTTTTAATTTTGCAAATTCTTGTTTTGACTAAATATAATTCAATTTGCTTTTGCACAGCAAATGTCCTAGCCATAAGTACCAACTTTTCCATTTTCCCAAGCCTTGGGGTTAATGTTGTGCGTTTGGCCATATCTAAATGTTTTGGCGCACCAGTGTTCACTATAATTGTTTGATAGCCCTAATAGCATCTGAATATTTTACCTTCCTGTAGTACTTTTATGTTGCACCAATAAGAATCATATTTTCCTGTGAAGTGCATTAAAACTAAAAAGGGTCTCCATATTTGTTCTTAGTACACCAGCTTGTTTGGAAGCATCTGTAATGTTCAATTGTAATTATATGTAATGGTTATTTTTATATAGGTATAAGCCCAGAGTTGGAACGCATCGAAGTAACCCACCCCTCAACCCTGTGTAAAGTGATTCAGCATAAGTAAGACAGCTCAGGTGTCTTCGCGTGACAAGTAAGCCAGCCCTGGACCCCAAATCTTGTTATGCTTACTCACGCAGCCCCTCCATTTGTATATTTCTTTTTCATCATTGCAGCAGAAGTTCATGCCCCAACACCAGACCGACAGAGGATCTTCAGTGTCTAGCAACGCCTCTTTTAGCCACACGGTAACCAATGCTGGCTAAAAGTCATGTGTGTTTCGTAAGGCAAATACCCTTCATGATTCTAAGGAGAGCCACTTTGGGGTCCAGTGTTATGTACGTCTGGAGGAGATGGGTGATAGTGGTGTGCATAGAGTGCCAGTATATGGCAATTACTGGGCATACCCTTACAGTAAGAAAGAAGGACCCGTCCATATTCTATCCCTGCATTGCAGGCAATTTGTTGATGCAGATCGCCCCATCCTCCACAGTCCATTTGAACTATAGTAAAGATGGTGGATGTAGTTAAATTGTATAAGTCGAATCCTGGCGGGGATAGCAAGGAGGCGTGGGGCTATCTAAGCATCTTGTCAATAATCCTCATCGAGTTTGCAGAGATATGCAACCCAGTGAGCACGGAGTTGTTGAAGGGAGACTAGTACAGACGGGAGATGCTATTCCATTCCAGTGGGCCCATTGTTAGCCTGGGTTTGAGTGGGTTATAGTCTGGGACCCCCGTTAAGCACCTCCCTGTGAGTGTCAAGGGCATTGCATATCTGCAGATAACGGAAGAATTGGGAGTTAGGCAACCCATGTTCTGCCTTGAGCTGGTCAAAGGATACTATGTGTTCATTCTCCCATAGTTCCCCCAGTGATGACATTCCAATAATGTCCCACCCACGGAAGCCCCATAGCTGAGACACCTGCCTCAGCCAGCTCCCTGCCCAAAGGAGGGTTTGGGTTGTGGGTCTCCTCCACCATTTAATGTGTGAAAGCCGCACACCATGACAAGAGCAGGATCCTAGAGAACTGTGGGAGAGCGGCAGGCAGGCGATTGCTGTTGATTAGCCATGGGCCCCCTAGTGTTCCGGTAAAGAGAGTACCAAGTATATTCTGGGCACTCTCCGAAGACCTAATCCCCCAGAGAGACCATTTGGGCATCTCAGTGGTATAATTGTAGGTCCAATGCTACCAAACCTCCTTCATATACCTTAGCTTGCAAGACTCTCTCATAGACCGGGGCCGCAGTTCTACCAAAAAGCCAGGGGGCAGGGTAAATGGGTAATTCTTCAACACAGAGGTAGTGGAGAAGAAGCAACATTTTTAAAGGGCTAAATTAAGGGAGAGATAGGTCCAAGAATCAAGGTCTGCGCGCACTTGGCTCAATATAGGAAGCATGTTTTGTTCCCATGCAGCCTATGGATTATGGGCTTTGGTGATGCCTAAATAGCAGAAGGGGTCTTGTGTGGGTAGTAATCTGTCGTCCATCATGGGAGAGGGGGTGTACCTGTCAAGTGTATGTTGCAGGATTTCTTCCAGTTGACCATCAGTCCAGTGGCTTGCCCTTATACCTCTACCATGTGGATCAGACAGGGCAGGGTTGTGTGAGGAGGCTGCGTGTACATTAATGTGTCATCCACATATAATGCTATCCTGTCCTTGTGGTCGGTGTTCCTTCTGTATTGCCATACCAGGGCAGCTCTCCAATCCGTGCAGCCATCAGTTACGTCACTAATGAAAAGAGGGGCGGTGAGAGGGGGACACCCTTGCTGCGTCCCTCGCGTCTTGCATTAGCACGGAATATTGGGACACAGGGAGTCCTAGAGCACCTCAACTAGGGATAGGACCAAAATCCATGCGATAAAATATTTGAAAGAGAAATGTCCAGTGGACTGTCTCAAGCGCCTTTTTTCATAATCAACCAGCAGCAGGGCCGCTGTGCCAGGTAGGTGGTCCAGTTGGGAAAGAGCAACTTGTAATCTACAAATTCAGTGTCGTGTGCTCCTGTCAGGCATGGTACCGTTATGGTCAAATGTGGCGTTTATAGGAAGGAGAGGCGCTTATTGTATTTAGTTGGAAGCCTATTCGGGCCTGAGGTTTTGTCCGAAGGAGATGCAGTGGTGGTGGCCTGGACCTCCTGCAGAGGATCATCCAGTTCTTCACGTTGGGATGCAGAGAGTGAACGAACCTGTAAGGCAGCTACAATTGGATTTGCTAGCTCCAACTGTGGGGGTGACCTGCTGGCATAGTGGTAATAATATGCAAATGACTCTGCTATCTAAGTCGTTGAGCAGGATTTGTGCGGAGTTTTAATAAAACACAACCGACATCTTGCTCTGCTGGCTACGCCCCACAATGGTTATTTTTTTATTTAAAATGTTATTGCAAGCATAAGGCCACTGTGTCTAGGCAGCAATCTGTTTTTCCTTTTCATGACACTAAAACCAAGCATTGGCAAGCCCAGAATGCCCTCACTCACAGTAAAGTCAGCTGTATTGAAATTATTTATTGCCCCTTGCTATATGCTGCAGACGGCTGAAGAAAAAAGAGTCACAATAGCATAACAATAGATGGAAAGGGCAGGCTGATAGCCCCTAATAGTAAGTATAATATGCATACAATTTTCGAAAAATGACCAGGTCTTGGCTAGAGCTAGTCTTAACAATTAACCATTACGCAAACTTGTCGAGGTCATACCTACTGGCTTTGCAAACGCTTGTTAATGTTGCTGTGCTTGCTGGGCTCGTGACTTTTCTTCTATCTTTTAATTATTTTGTCAGCAACACTTTTTGACACAGCTGCCTTAGCTCTGAGAGATTTAGGACCAGATGTACCAACATTAGGAATGCCTATTTCCTAATTGTGATTACCTCCGAATTGCAATTTAGAAATCGGTATTCCTAATGTATGAACCTTTTTATTTCCAAATAGGGATTCCTAGTGGGTTGCAAATATACCTACCGCATGAATTTTAATGAGGTAGTGCGCAATTTGCTACCTATTAGGAAACACAGCCATCACATGGATGGTGGTCTTCTAGGTTCAGCTGACCACTATGTCTGTGATTGCTTTTAAATAAAGCCATTACTTTTTAGGTCGAGCTTTTTACAGCTCTGAACTATTATAGTGGAAACAAACTCTTTGACCAAGAGGATTCCAAGCCGGATTCCTCCCAATGCATGTTGTGTAATGAACCGTGACGCTTCGCCAGGCGCGCGCTTGGCCTCACTCACACCCCATATGCTCCACTGCCCCCCCACCCGACTTGAAAGGAAGCCTCTCACACCAACATTTGTCTCTCACACCACCAGACATACATCAAAGGCTGCTGCTCCCACGCCCACTTGCCCACCCACCCACCCCCCACAGCATAAGATTAACCCTGTGTATTTCTTATCCCTTTCCTCCTTGCTCCCGTCCCTACTTTGGATGTACCATGTTACAACGCACACCATTACAACTACCTACTATTACAACGCGACCATTACAACGCATACCATTACAACGCATAGCGCTTAGAGGTGCTGGATAGTGGTAAGTATAATTTACTATTCCAACTCCAGTCCCCGTGGACACTAGGGAAGGTGTTGGATAGTAAATTATACTTATTCCCTATCCTAGAGCGCCCCCCAGCGCAATGCGTTGTAATGGTATGCGTTGTAAAAGTTGCGTTGTAATAGTAGGTAGTTGTAAAAGTTGAGTTGTAACAGGTGTATACCCCCTACTTTACTTTTGTTTCTCTCTTCTTCTTTCCCTCCGGACTTTCACCGCCAATCTTTGCATTCTTCCTCACTCCTTCTTTCCTACCAGGTTTCTTGTTGTGCATGCTGCAGGGCTGAATTTGGAGAAAAACGATCTTGCTTTGCTGAAAGGAAAACATTAAATCAAAGGAAGCTTTCCACAGTCTTGATTGAAAAAAAGATAGTTCATACACACAAAACCGAGCAGACCTTTGACAGCGTAATATACTATTGCAGTCGTTTTTGTACCCAGTACTTCATTATGTTGTATGGATGTGTATTATGCATGGACTCTTCTGATATAATTTATGTTTCTAACTTTTGTTTGTATTAGATTATTCGTTGTATGTGGATATTACATATCTTTGCTACACATGCGCACCCGCATGTGTGTAAGATGTGCCGTCGGCATCTTTCTGTGTACTTTTTGCGTGCTTCTATACTATCTGCGTATTATTTGTTTATTGTGCGTGTGTAGCTGTTTACCTGATATGTATAAACATTATCTATGTTTATTGTTTGAGCACTGGACATCTTTATCGCACACTGTTACAAACACATGCGCCTTTATGTACTTGTGTGTGTCTGTGTAATATTGTAATTGAAACGTATTTGAGCTACACAAACCCGGTTGTGTCTGCTTCAAAGTACGGCTGATTGACAGGTGCCAAGACGTGCCTTTCAGGCTCTGCCCTATGATCACCAAAGGGCAGTGCCGGCTCCTGCCAGGCCCTGTAGGGGCTCTGCCCTCTGCAGTGTCACGGCGCCTCTTATGAAGGTCAGAGCCCCACACTTCTGTTTATAGCGCCTGGAAGTGACACCGCATTCCACACCCACGCTGATATACCACATAGACACTGCGTGCTCAAGCACCGACAGACCAGGCCGGTTTACACCCCTTATCCAGCCCCCTGCCCCCCAGGCGCATAGAGGGGTGATACTCAAAGGTAAATGGCTGCTTTTCAAAGAGCCCTCCCACAACGCGTGAGCCACGGCTCCGCACCCAGCAGCCTCCGCGCCACCCCCCCTCGCCCGGCGGTAATTATATCCATTCGAAGCCATTTACTGCCGAACAGCGCTACAGTAAATATGCATATTGCTAATAAGGTTTGCACAATTACTCCAGTCAAACACGGCCGCATGTTTACATCACCGCCACGTACAAAACGGTAGTTAAGACAGTAAACTTTCTAGGCGGCTTCTGAGAGCACAAACCTGCAGGAGATTGTAGGGGCGGAAGTATCCCTAAAATAAGAGTGTTTTGTATATCAGGTTTGTGACACAGCGGCTCTTCTCTGGGAGGCAGACCTGTGTGATCGCAGGCATCTCTCCGTGGTGTCAGCACTGACCTGGTTAACGCCCACATTTAGATTCTAATCCGACCTCAATTCACTTTTACCGCCTAGCGCTCAGAAACCGCCTGGCGGTATTATATAGCGCTTGACTGCTAGGACATTAAGCAGCAAAAGGGACCCTCCTGTAGTGTTGTAGGAAATACCCTGTATTATCCTACAGCTACGGATTGTATTATGATAATCTTGAAGTGACATCACCACTTTGGTGTATTACGTTGCGATGACGTCCGCGCTTTCCCTCCAGACATCCTCACTCCTTCTTTCCTACCATGTTTTTTGTTTTATTGTACTTTTCCTCATGTTCTTTCTTATTTTTTCCATGCACCATTTCCTCATTTTTCCTTGTCCTTTTTTTCCGCCTTCGTTTCTTCCACCTTTCCTCATTCTTTTCCATCTTTCTTTCTACGTTTCTTTTTTCCCTCTCACTTTGCCTTTCACTATTCTTGCCTTTCCCTCATGCCCTCACTGCGCCTACCCCATCTCTCATGCTCTTCTTTATTTCTGGCTTCCTCACAGTATGACAGTCAAAACTTTTGCTGCATTGAACAAGCAGAGACTTGGAGAGACTGTCTGTTGGGCTTAAGGGCTCATAGAATTCTGCAAGACCCACAAAAGTTGGCAGTCTGTAAGGCCTTGCTGAACTGAGCAAGGACAGCTGCATGTCAGTTATATGACATACCACTTACTCTCTCTTACCGGCCTGTCTGCCAAAGCACGATTAAAAATCGGGGAAATTCCCCAATGAGCAACGTTCTCAAGTTTGCCAGTTCCTTTTGTGATTAGCTCATCTAGTCCAGGTTTTTTTAGGTCTCGCCTGTCGATGCGCATGCGCATCGAGCAAGCGAGACTATGGGGGCTTATCCACTCTTTATCCACTGCAAGGAATCGTGGCGATTCCTTGCAGTGCCCGTGACTTTTAAGCTCAATGCGCATGCGCATTGAGCTTAAAAGCGCGTGCACGTCCGTCTTGTTTTACCCGCTCCGCCCCCTCCCCTTCCCGCCGTGTCGCATTTCTCCTCCCCCTCCCCTCTCTTCCCTCCGTCTTGTTTGTTTCTTTTACCCGCTCCGCCCCCTCCCCTTCCCGCCGTGTCGCATTTCTCCTCCCCCCTCCCCTCTCTTCCCTCCGTCTTGTCTTTAATGAGCTTCTTCTATGCAGGCACGACATGCTTTCCTGAAACATTTCACTTTCCATTCCAATCAGCCCGGGACAATGGCGGCCGTTCCACGCCTTGGCTACAGCTACCTTGGCAGTCGCTTTATTTGACACTTTATATGCACACAAAAAGAGCTCGCCCGCAGTTCCCGACGTCGCACATTGTTTATTACTTCCTTGTTGAACAAATCTGTGAAGCCTTTCACCTCTCCCTCCCCCACCTCAGATCTTTGGCATCCCAGGAATGCCAGCCCCTACTTTGTGTGAGCTGCGGTCACCCCAGCGGCTGCGTGCCACTACTGGCGCGAGAAATGGCGCTGCCTTTCTGTTGCTGGAACCCATAGCCAGTGGAACATATTTCGGATTAAGGAGTCTAGCCTTTGAACCGCCAATGTTGTTGCTGTTTCTGTTCTCTAGCGTGCTCTCGCAAAGTAAAATGCTGACATCCTGTTGGTACAAAATGTAATCTGAATGCCTTCCTAAAGCGCTGCAGTTGCATCTTTAGGCAGCGCTTCTGACAGCTGGGCGCTATGTAAATGTCAAAGTTTGAGACTACGAGGTGATTTGGTTCAGAATCCATTCTGCAACAATTGCACAAAACCACCTCAAACACGCACGTGCACACCCTTAATTATATTACCCGCACACTGATTTTTTTGGGTCCATTAATATACCAATGACCATTTAAGTAGCGTACTGACCGCACACTGAGCAGCTGTGGCATATCACGTGTTCTCACCGACACCAGTGGTACTCATTTCATTAGTTCAACGTTAGTCTGCCATTTAACTCTGCGGCATGCATGACCTCTGCGATGCTTAGCAGAACATTAGCATTTTTGGGGGTTCATATTTAGGTCAACAACCATGGCCTTTTAAAACGTTCTGCTTTTAGGATAAATGTGCCGAGATGTGATTCTCAAATATATTTTGGGGATGCAAATCCTGATTTCTAAAGAGGTTAATTTTACATCGGTGTCCACAAAGAAAGAACATAGGAAGAGTGCTGCATTCCTTTACTCGGGTATTCCAGTGATAAACTGAATAATGTTCGGAAGCAATAATATGACAGACAATGCCAGGGGTATGTATATTCAGGGTATTACGAAAGGGCAGAAATAAATAATGGCGTGGGCCTGAACAGAGCACCACAAATGACCTCTTACAACAGCAGCCATTAAGACACAGCTCCGAACATAAACCACGGACATTGTGAATGTGCAATACCTGGCTATTCAGTCACTTGTAAGGAGACAAACAGTAAGGGCCCAGCGTACACTGAATTCAGTCACAAACGCACACAACAACTCCCTGGAAACTCTGACCCGATAGAGCTGTACAGCTGCCCTTGATTAAACCAATAGGAGCCATCTTTAAACACTGTATTGATCAGATCGTTGTTATGCAGATGAGACCTTAGACACCCTCAACCCCTCACCCTCACTCACCCTCACTCACCCTCAACCCCTCACCCTCACTCACCCTCACCCTCACTCACCCTCACTCACCCTCACTCACCCTCACCCTCACTCACCCTCACTCACCCTCACTCACCCTCAACCCCTCACCCTCACTCACCCTCAACCACTCACCCTCACTCACCCTCACCCTCACTCACCCTCAACCCCTCACCCTCACTCACCCTCAACCCCTCACCCTCACTCACCCTCAACCCCTCACCCTCACTCACCCTCAACCCCTCACCCTCACTCACCCTCAACACCTCATCCTCACTCACCCTCACCCTCACTCACCCTCACTCACCCTCACTCACCCTCAACCCCTCACCCTCACTCACCCTCAACCCCTCACCCTCACTCACCCTCACCCTCACTCACCCTCAACCCCTCACCCTCAATCCCTCACCCTCACTCACCCTCAACCCCTCACCCTCACTCACCCTCAACCTCACTCACCCTCACCCTCACTCACCCTCACCCACCCTCACCCTCACTCACCCTCAACCCCTTACCCTCACTCACCCTCAACCCCTTACCCTCACTCACCCTCAATCACCCTCACTCACCCTCACTCACCCTCACTCACCCTCACTCACCCTCACTCACCCTCACCCACCCTCACTCACCCTCAACCCCTCACCCACCCTCACTCACTCACCCTCAACCCCTCACCCTCACTCACCCTCAACCCCTCACTCACCCTCACCCTCACTCACTCTCACCCTCACTCACCCTCACTCAGCGCAACCACAGCATCTTCACTAAATATATTTAATATACTTTAAGCTATTGGCAATATAAAAAAAAATCCATTTTATTTACGTATTAATTATTGTTTTTTAAAGCCATTGATTTTTTTTATATCAATACATATAAGTCACATATAAGTCCCGTTAATACAAAAAATGTTGCTTTACAAATGCTAGAGGTGTCACATTTACAAAAATTATAACTATTGGCTTTGTAAAGAAGAAAGCTATTAATTTAGCTATTTAGAAAAAACAACACATAAATAAAAAACAAAAAAATAAATAATACCTATAGCTCAAACTTTACTACTGCGAGACCTATTGCATTTCCAATGCTTGTTTTGCTTTGCATTCTGAGTCTTGAGGTCCTGACTGTAAAATGGATGAACAGGACGACAATTTCAAGAATGTAAAGCAAAACCCTGAACAGGATCGGCTGCACATGAAACTGGAAATCGTGAGAGGTCTGCACGCACATGTCTATCTGTAAGGATTATGCAAATGTTCTGTCTCTTTTTATGTTTCACCTACAGACATCGTTTGGGTCTTGCCCACAAACATCTTTTTGCTTCCTGTTTTCGGAAGAGGACTTGTGGAGCATACCAGAAACTTACAGTGGATTTAGGATCAGGCCATTGGTTATCATAGGTTGCCTCTATTTTCAATCTCATTATCTTGCTTCTCATTCTATGACTTTTCTTCCTCTTCTTGTGTTTTTGTCTTCTCCTGTAGAACTGCTATTTTCTTTTTTGTCTAGTATAATGTAGGTTTCCACACATCCTTGATCTTGCATAGCACCGAGGACAGCCAAAGTAGTTAAAATCTTACTCCCGGGGGCAATTACTTAAACGACTTCCTTATCAGCTCGTTAAATCCAGGAAGTTCTGCCTCCCTCGAGGAACAGTTGAGGCCGAGCCACTGACGTGCGGTACTTGAATCCGGCTAAAGACATTTTGTTGCTGATTCTTACGAAACATATGGCGTTGTATCATGTCAAAGTGTTGATCGCATCATTGGTTAGTTGACAGTAACAGAGTAGAAAAGAGCGGTGTTATTTTATTCTTAAACGCATGCGTTGGTTCACAACTGCCCGGAACGAACCTGTAGCTTTTAATCTTACATAAACTGACTCAGGATTTCATCATGCCAATGTTGATAAATGTGAATGGCTGTTTTAATTTTTTTTTGTAAAGGCACCCAGATACTCAGCGGGAGTATTATTCCACCTCTTTACATGTATTGTTCTTGTCAGATAGGGAAGCTTGTAATAACGCTTGTTTGGAGACGGTTGCCAGCACAAGGCGTAGCTAATCCTTGAGGATTGCTTCATATGGGTCACATAAATCGGTAAGCAGACAATGTAATTGTGTTGGGAATTCTGCTTATTATTAACATGGTTGCGCACAACATTTGGACAGTTAATGTAGCTCGTAATAATTGGGAGCTGCAGACTTAGACACACATTGAGTTATGCTTCAAAGTGCTTGTTTGCTCACAGAGTCACGCTTGATCTCACTCATGGCATGAATATGAGATGTGGCAACACTTTATTAATCACTCTGAGCACGCACTATAGATTACCTTGACTTCATGTAATTTCACGTTCTTCATGGGCAGCTGCCCAGTGCTAAAAAATGCTGACAGTGCATGGCAACGTCGTGCTGTCTGAACAAACATATTTTTGGCTACGTTAACCTGTGCCAAAACAACAAGAGAGGTAGAGTGTAGACACTCCTGTACCCCAATTCTATATATTATAAACAACAAAGGAGTGACTCTAGTGAAAAAAGTGATAATAAAAAAGTGATAATAAAAATAGAATCACGAGATAAAGCTTCACTGTATGCTGCACGCGTGATCAATTTGGTCGACATGTTTCAGCTGTTAGGGTTGCATTTAGCTCAGCTTTCTTCAGGACCTACAACATAAGTCCTCCGGTGGTATGCACGCTCTAAGGTGCACCCTCCCGTGAGGCTCTAAGTGTGAAAAAGTTGTTATTGTTTTAAAATCAAAGGATGGAAGGACATTCCATCTCCACCACACTACTCACTCTGGTAGGGGTGTAAAAAACAGGAACCTGTGAAAAGAAAGGGACAAGTACAAGACCACAAACACACAAACATGAAAGGGAAGGGTTAATTCCTTCTGCATTTTTTAATTTAATACACTTTTGCACTATCACGTTTAGTCACTTCCTAATTTGGGCACTGTTGCACCCACCACATCCTGCTCCGCTGTAATCAGGCGTTGTAGCACGCTGGGGAGACATTCGGTCACCCCAGCGGGGACCCGATGATGAAGCATGTCACCAACTAGTGGTGAGTGAGGGTCCTTCTAAGAACTTAGGTCCTTCCCCCTACCCACTAGATGGTGACTAACAAACGCCTTGACCTTCTTCCGATTGAAGACGGTCGCCCGGGCCCCCCTAGGGACTTCTAAGACTGCCTCACTGTATTCCCTGCACGCGTGTGAGCATTGATCACGCGTGCAGCATACAGTGAAGCTTTATCTTGTGATTCTATTTTTATTATCACTTTTTTATTATCACTTTTTTTCACTAGAGTCACTCCTTTGTTGTTTATAATACGTTAACCTGTGACCTTGGCAGTATCGTAGCACCCAAATATTCAAAAGAACTTCTGTATAGTGAATGGCATGCTGGTCAAACCCAATAACTTATAATAGGTGATTTTAATGAGCGCCCCTCTCTTGGTTCAAGTGCCCATATGCTAAGCAATCCTAGTAAAGCGATCGGCACAACGTTTTAGAGCAATGTATATGTACTCACTGGTTAGAGGCGGCAGACCCGAAAGCTGAGGACGGCCCGGGACCAGGGTTCGATTCCCGGCGCGGCAGGTTTCTGGACCAGGGTCCGCGGACTCGACAATTCTCTCGCCTCGGTGCCCACTCTGATCAGCGATCACACTCGGCAACTCTGGGCATTAGCTTGCCTCATCTTCACTAACGGCCCCACCAGACCGCCGGGGATGCCTGGTCTCACCCTGGAGATACCCATTAAGGGACCATCTCTCAGGGAAGCCAGGAAGGGTTTCGCAGCGGTCGAAGCGCCTTGGGACCCTCTGGGTAAGTAGTGCGCTATATAAATGCCTATACATACATGGTATGTGTGCTGTCGAACAACACTTTAGTGATCTTTCACCTCATCATTCCGAATCTCCACGCCAACCCTTCTTTCACCCCTCTTCTCTCCTTTCTCTTTCCTACCCTCTATCTATCCTCCTTATTACCTTCCCACAGCATTACTCAACACCACAGCATCACTCATCACCACTCAATGCCACAGCACCACTCAACGCCACAGAACCACTCAACGCCACAGAACCACTCAACACCACAGCGCAACTCAACACCACAGCACCACTCAACGCCAAAGCATCACTCAGTGCCACAGCATCACTCAGTGCCACAGCATCACTCGGCACCACAGCATCACTCGGCACCACAGCATCACTCGGCACCACAGCATCACTCGGCACCACAGCATCACCACCACTCAACGCCACAGCACTACTGAATGCCACAGCATCACTCAGCACCACTGAATGCCACAGCATCACTGAACGCCACAGCATCACTCAGCACCACTGAAGGCCACAGCATCACTGAAGGCCACAGCATCACTCAGCACTACTGAAGGCCACAGCATCACTCTGTGCAACCATTCAACAACAACTGGTTCTAATATGTTCTCTCAATGTTTCAAGCTTTATTACAAATGTCACAAAAATATGTTAATATTTCACTGCTGTTCTTGGATTTTCATCACAATAAAATACACTGAACATAATCTTCCCAAAAGTTATTTACAAAAGTTTAAGCTATTGCCATTATAAATTACAATAACTTTTATTTAAGTATTAATTATAAATAAAAAAAATAAAAGCCATTGTTATTTGTAATATTAACCCTTTCGCTGCAGCGGCGTCCGGGCCGTGACGAAACCATTCCGTCATGAGCACAGCTCACCCGCGAGCCGTGACGGAACGGGTCCGTCAATAGCCTGGAAGGGGTTAATACATCTAAGTCATGTAAAAACAACGCATATTGCATTACAAATGCTATAGGTGTCATGTTTTCGAAAGTTAAAACTATTGGCATTGTAAATGACAAAGCTATTAATTTCGCTATTTTTAAAACCAACACATAAATAAAATATTTGTAATTTACAATACCAATAGATCAAACTTTCGTAATGTGAGACCTATTGCATTGCAAATGCTTGTTTTCTTTTGAAATGCAGCCCGTTTTCCTTAAAACATGATGAGTTTCAAAAAAGGAAAATTAAACTTTTAAATTCACCGGACCACTAACTGCTCTTAAATAATATTTTTTTGACATTCTCAGAGGAGAAGAGGGTCCTATTTGTGAACCTCTTCCCATTTACAAATGGGTTACCACCAATTTGAAATTGGTCCTAAAGTATTACTGTTTTGAGACTGGAATTGGGTTGCAAAACAATAATACCTACCATGCTAATTCGGTATTCGGGACGCCCTAAACATGCCCCTTCCAAATACTGAATGGGTATGAATTCAGAATGCCAAATAGCGATTCAGTTAAATGTTAACGGAATGCAATTTGGGATCAATACATATCCGCAAACTGATTGATTGGGCGTATCAGGCAGTTAGACAATGCAAATAGGCTTGATACATCTGGCACATTGTTTTTTAATAACTTCTAAGTTCCCTAGCAGTTTTTTTTCCAGTTCATTTTGTCTGGGATGTGTGTCGCACTATCCCTTGAGGACCCCTTCGCATTTTCAAATGGGTTACCACTAACTCGCAGTTGGTGGTAAAAGGTGAATATTTTATCAACTGTATTTTGATCGCAAAACATTCACACATACCACTGCGGACCACTATTAGGAAATTACGTCCGAAACATGCCCTTTGCTAATACTGAATCACAAACCCAATTTGCGATTTGGTAATAAGTTACAAATTGCAAATTGGGCCTTTCTACTTTAAAAAAAAAGGCTTTTTTGAGGTTGCAAACTGCCCAAATCTGCAAATTGAGCCATTAGCAAACTCAAAAAAGCTTTTCACGTCTGACCCAAAGTCTATGTTTTGCGACTGCATTGTAAATACCATTCAGATTAAATATTAGGAAGGGACTACCAAATATCTAATCGCAATTTGCGTTTTGTACGTATGTAAAAGCATTTTTGTAGTCAGAAATGGCCCGATCTGTGTTTCCGATCACAAAAATGCTGCATATATGCGGCCCTAGAACTGCGATTTTGCTAATTGTAGGCTTGAACATGACAAAAAGGGTTAACACATGAGGCCTGTGTTTCGTTATTGCCGCAGCCTTCTCCCTCTTCTTGAATTTACCTATGTCAAATAAGGTGTCACTGGCAATGCAAACTATGTGAGGCTCTTACTCGTCATGGAAAGATGCTGAGTTTGCATTTATCATGATGAGTCTGGCAGATGGCAAAGAGTGCTTGAAAACACTGAGGGGTGTTTATTGGTTGACTGGAAACAGCTGTTCTGCTTCTCTACTGTGTGCTGGGTTCTGGCATTCCAGAGACGTCTGCATGTCTGAGAACACTGCATAACTTATCCAGGATTGGACGCCACTTTTTATTTATTTATTTATTTATTTATGCATTTTTATATAGCGCGGACTTTACCCGAAGGTGTCAGAGCGCTTCACAAAAGGAACAGAAATGAAACATAATGAGAAACATTACAAAATAACAGATTACAAAAGCATACGTTACGTTACATAAGGTAATAGTGACATTTGTGAGCAAACAAAATACATGAGGTAGTAAAAATTGTGAGCAACCAAAAATACATGAGGTAGTAAAGGTAATAGTGACAATTGTGATCAAACAAAATACATGAGGTAGTAAAAATTGTGAGCAGCCAAAAATACATGAGGTAGTAAAAAGTGCACAGGAGGAAAAAGTGACAAGTGTGCAGTTACAAGAGAAAACAAAGTATCATTTGAGGTATAATACTGCAAAAGGTGCTAGACACTCAGGCACAAGAACAAGCGTTATGTAGGCAAAGGTGGCACTTGTGCCAGTATCAAAGGTAAAAACATGTGAGAGGTAGCAAACCGTGTGTTACAAGGGCAAAGTGTTGTGTGCATGTTACAAAAGGGCACCTAACACAAGTACAGTACTGTCCGTAAACATGCTCTGTTATATGGTTTGCAAAAATATGGGAGGCGGTGATAGAGACACCAAAAGCAGTGCTTAATTAGGAAGAAAAGAAAAAGAGAACCAAAGTTTTTCTTAGGGGTTGCTGCTGCTGAATGCAGGTGATGCCAGATACCAAGGCTATTTAGTCTCCCCCCTCATTCTTTTGTCTCTGTTTTTCGATCTTACTCTTTCTACTCTTTTCTGCCTTTCTCTTGCTTTGAGTCAAACTCCGGTGATAAAAAATAAGTTCTGCTCTCCTAAAAGGAATGGCAGTGTCTAGCTCTTGCAAATAGGTGCACAAATTAAGCACTGGCCGCACTTGACATTGAATGAGTGCTATCGACACACTTTGAGGCATATTTACTCCAGATCAGCCTCAAGGGCGCTTTATAGTTCAGGGGAGTATTCCGGCTGGAAAACATATGGTTTCTGTTATTGTTATCTGGTATTTGTATGGCCTGCAGCTTTTAATAATCTTTCCTCTCTGGGCGATTGCCTACCAGCTTTATAGGGATGTGCAAAGTAGTTTTTGCACAAACTTTGTAAATGTGTGAAGGGCACCAAGTTCTGTGGTAGTGGAACTTCAATGGAAAAAAACGACTTTTGAAATGCTTTTTTATATAACTCTAAATTTACATATCTTTCTCACTCACAAGGAAAACCAATCTAAGGCATTGCTCTTTATTTTATTGAACTTGCTTACGAAAATGTGCGATTTCCTGGGTCACTCGGTTTCACTGTGCTGCACAAGGGTTGTTTATGTTGACTAACAGCTCGCTCTGCGCTGTTGCTTAAAAGGTTCTCCCTGAGGAGAGGGGCAGTGCAGTTGAGAATAACTCAAGCGTAGGATCCCCCGCAGGCCCTGCCCAGGTGTGAGTCAGAGGGCAGTACTGAGGTTTTGGTTCTATTACCAGATACAACCGAATGGAGAACAGGAGGCTAACTGCGAATTACTAAGACCTTAGTTTGCTTGATAGTTGGGAAGAGAGACGATCCCTTGTGAGGACTGCCCTCATACGAGTGAAGGGGGAGCCGTTAGTTACTCAGGTCCACCCAGTTAGGAAGTGAGAGATGATCCCTTGTGAGGACTGCCCTCATGCGAGTGAAGGGGGAGCCGTTAGTTACTCAGGTCCACCCATTTAGGAAGTGAGAGATGATCCCTTGTGAGGACTGCCCTCATGCGAGCGAAGGGGGAGCCGTTAGTTACTCAGGCCCACCCAGTTAGGAAGTGAGAGATGATCCCTTGTGAGGACTGCCCTCATGCGAATGAAGAGGGAGCCGTTAGTTACTCAGGCCCACCCAGTTAGGAAGTGAGAGATGATCCCTTGTGAGGACTGCCTTCATGCGAGCGAAGGGGGAGCCGTTAGTTACTCAGGTCCACCCAGTTAGGAAGTGAGAGATGATCCCTTGTGAGGACTGCCCTCATGCGAGCGAAGGGGGAGCCGTTAGTTACTCAGGTCCACCCATTTAGGAAGTGAGAGATGATCCCTTGTGAGGACTGCCCTCATGCGAGCGAAGGGGGAGCCGTTAGTTACTCAGGTCCACCCATTTAGGAAGTGAGAGATGATCCCTTGTGAGGACTACCCTCATGCGAGCGAAGGGGGAGCCGTTAGTTACTCAGGCCCACCCAGTTAGGAAGTGAGAGATGATCCCTTGTGAGGACTGCCCTCATGCGAGCGAAGGGGGAGCCGTTAGTTACTCAGGCCCACCCAGTTAGGAAGTGAGAGATGATCCCTTGTGAGGACTGCCCTCATGCGAGCGAAGGGGGAGCCGTTAGTTACTCAGGTCCACCCTGTTAGGAAGTGAGAGATGATCCCTTGTGAGGACTGCCCTCATGCGAGCGAAGGGGGAGCCGTTAGTTACTCAGGTCCACCCAGTTAGGAAGTGAGAGATGATCCCTTGTGAGGACTGCCCTCATGCGGGCGAAGGGGTAGCCGTTAGTTACTCAAGTCCACCCAGTTAGGAAGTGAAAGATGATCCCTTGTGAGGACTGCCCTCATGCGGGCGAAGGGGGAGCCATTAGATACTCAGGTCCACCCAGTTAGGAAGTGAGAGACGATCCCTTGTGAGGACTGCCCTCATGCGAGCGAAGGGGGAGCCGTTAGTTACTCGGGTCCACCCAGTTAAGAAGTGAGGGATTATCCCTTGTGAGGACTGCCCACTTGCGAGTGAAGGGGGAACTGCTAGTTACTCAGGTGATGGTTCTTCTAACAGGAAAGCTCCTTCAGAGAAGGGCAGATGCGCTTGAAGGGAGAGGTGGAAGACATCAATGTCTCTGGAGATCACAGACGCTTCTGCAAATAAGGCAGACTTAAAACACATGCTTAGCAATTGCATGTGTGTTAAATAACAACACAGTTTAATTGAGGGAGCACTTTATAATGCTCAAGTAAACATACGTGCTCAAGACCAGAAAGTTCAGGGATGAGACAACAAGATGTTAGAGTTTCTTCTTCTGTGCCTAGAGCTTCTGCAGTTTCCTCCACACCCAGATATGATAGGTTGCCCCTCCTTCACTCCTGGAAGGATCTGAAGGCTAATTCCTTGAAGCCAGGGCTCATCCCAGCATAACCCTTCCCAGATGTGGGACAACTAGTGATGAGCCTTCCTCTACCTTTAATTTCTAGTCCCTTTCTTATCTTACCTGTAATACCACGCCTCTTTACTTGTATTTACCCCACCATCTGCATGCTCCATTGTATTGCAATTTGATCTGTGCGTAATAGGAAAACATGGATTCATAGGACATACATTCATGTATATATAACTAGACATACATGCAGTGTACTGGTCATGGCAAAATCAAATAATTTAGTGGCGGAGTTGGGAAGTCCACAAGATCTTATTGACTCAGTTTCAATGTATTAAAGTGTATTGGTAATTATTATGAATTCACTGGTTATCTTAACGGTTGGTCGTTTCTTAGGTGTGGGTTGCCTGCATGGAACACATGGATTGTGGTTCTGGGCCCTTCATGCTTAATCATAGGCAAACAAGAGAACTGTCAAAATATTGTCTGCAACTAATCAGAGTATATCTGGATGAGGACGCCCCGAGAAGTACTTAGAAGCCCGAGCCTTTGCCCATGTTCAGCTCACTTGACATGTTTTGGACCATTAGGGCCCCGCACAATGGCGCAGCTATTTTGGGCCAATTGTAAAGAATGTGCTGCAGAGGGTGAATGCCACTTCCAGGGAATAATTTGGACTAATGGAAACACCTCAGAGGCGCAGAAGAGGCAGCCGAATCCCAAACACAAACACTTGATCAAGGGATGCTTTATTTAAACCTCCGCCTGCGTGACCGCTTATGTATGCAGATTAAGGGTCTTCCTTAAGGCACACGGAGTAGCTTGAAAAATAGGCTTCCTTTTTACGATACGACTGATCTACTAATGAGTAGCATCACAAAATGCACATTCGCGTGGGATCACAAGACCTCCTGCCTCATTACCGTTCAGGAGGCCGAGGAGCTAGAGTAGCTGTGTATGTGAGTGAGTGGCTGTGTGAATGAGTGGATGGGTGAGTGGGTTGGTAGCTGGGTGATTAGGTGTATGGGTAAGTGAGCAGCTGTGTGTGTGTCAGTGGGTGAGTGGTTGTATGGGTATGTCATTGGGTGTATGAGAGGTTGTGTAGAGGTGTGAGTGGGTATGTGAGTGGTTCCATGAATGATGTCATCAGTGATGCCATCAGTGATTCAATTTGAGATGTCATTAGCGATGTCATGAGTGATTAATATGTGAGGCCATAATTTCACTGGTTTTGTACAAGTGAAATCTAAGCCTTTTCTCTTCAAGGACCCGTACCAAGCAGGGCACCTGCTGGGATCCTCACTCCGGTTTCCAAAGCATATGTTTGTAGGTTTCTCAAAACGTATGTATGCTTTTAAACGGAATTAGGAAGTCAAAACCAAGCTTTGGCTTGGATTCTTCGACACAAAACCGCCATATTTGTGTTTTTTTTAATGTTCCTATCCACCTGGGATTGGTAAATAAGAAAAACTCCAAAGAGTCATTTTGGTGGCATGCATCTGTATGCTTTTGTGAACGTCACCACGCATGTACGCGCATACAAAGTGTTGCAGCTGCTCTGTCATCACCCTTATTTTGCGTTTTTAGGGCTCGCCTGCTGATGCGCTTCTGCGCATCGCTGGCGAAGCTCTATTACGGCTTATCCAGTGTTGAACCACCACTGGCGATTCCACTGGCGATTCCTTCAAGTGCATGTGCTTTTTAGGTCATTGCGCAAGCGCAAGCCCTAAAAAGCGCGTGCACAATGCCACCAGCCGCCTGCCTGCCTGCCTCGCATTACCAGATCAAAGGCAGCCCAGCCCCCCTCCCACAAGCTTCTCAGCGTGTGCTCTGCCTCAGGCCGGCATTTCTCCTCCCTCGGGCAAACAGATAGCCGCAATAACACCCTCCCTGCTCAGCTTTTTTTCTCAATTTCTCCCCGTCTACACTTCCCATTAGGAGCCCTTCCTCCCCCCCAGATAATCTATCTCCATAAGAGATAAGCAGCTCTTCCACCATCTCAAACCCGTATTAGTGCACGATTAATGAACCAACAGCGCCACAAAGACACCATTTGTTAAAGCAATGGACCTAGCGGCTCCTCACTATGCATGTTTTTACTTAGAAAATCAGCACAATGCAGCAGTGTGACATCAAGCCAGGTTCATCGACATCACTGCTAAAGTAAAGTTTTTATTCCCCATTTCCTCTTCAAGAAAGTGACTGCGCATCAGCCTCTACGGATCAGAAAGCGGAGCCCCCCCACTGACCGGGCTGCGAGTCAAATGGCCATGTTTCACAAATTATGGTTTTCGTGGTCTTATTCTGGAGTAGCCCTGTTGGCAAGAGAGGAAAGAGCAAGGCTCTGACAGTCAGTCCTCCTCTGCTTCATAGTATGCCGCGCCACTATAGTAAGTTGAACAAGGGATATTATTTGACAGAAAGAGGCAACCTGCATCTATTCACGGAAATACATTGAGCAGTCTACATTTTTATTTTTTAAAGCTACATACAATGCACCATAACTATTCTAGGTCTACAAATGGAAATACATAACAAGCAACATTTTTATTTATTTTTTAAGAGGTGCATACTTAAAAAAATGATTACAAAAATTAAACATCAACTAGTAATTAAAAAACCTAGCAATTAAGATATGCCACGTCAAATAATAACTTTTGTCGCCAATTAATTATCAGTGTCTGGAATGGATATGGTCACACCCTCACTCACCCTCAACCCCTCACCCTCACTCACCCTCAACCCCTCACCCTCACCCTCACTCACCCTCAACACCTCACCCTCAACCCCGCACTCACCCTCACGCTCACCCACCCTCACCCTCACTCACCCTCAACACCTCACCCTCACTCACCCTCAACCCCTCACCCTCAACCCCTCACCCTCAACCCCTCACCCTCACTCACCCTCAACCCCTAACCCTCAACACCTCACTCACCCTCACGCTCACCCACCCTCACTCACCCTCAACACCTCACCCTCACTCACCCTCAACCCCTCACCCACCCTCAACCCCTCACCCTCAACCCCTCACCCACCCTCAACCCCTCACCCTCAACCCCTCACTCACCCTCACTCTCACTCACCCTCACTCTCACTCATCCTCTATCACCCTCAACCCCTCACCCTCACTCACCCTCAACCCCTCACCCTCACTCACCCTCAACCCCTCACCCTCACTCACCCTCAGCCCCTCACCCTCAACCCCTCACCCTCACTCACCCTCACCCTCACTCACCCTCAACCCCTCACCCTCACTCACCCTCACTCACCCTCACTCACCCTCACTCACCCTCACTCACCCTCAACACCTCACCCTCACTCACCCTCACTCACCCTCACACCTCACCCTCACTCACCCTCAACCCCTCACTCACCCTCACCCTCACTCACCCTCAACCCCTCACCCTCACTCACCCTCAACCCCTCACTCACCCTCAACCCCTCACCCTCACTCACCCTCACTCACCCTCACTCACCCTCACTCACCCTCACTCACCCTCACTCACCCTCAACCCCTCACCCTCACTCACCCTCAACCCCTCACCCTCACTCACCCTCAACACCTCACCCTCACTCACCCTCAACACCTCACCCTCACTCACCCTCACTCACCCTCAAACTCAACATACATACATACATACATACATACATACCCTCACTCACCCTCACTCACCCTCAACCCCTCACCCTCACTCACCCTCACTCACCCTCAACACCTCACCCTCACCCTCACTCACCCTCACCCTCACCCTCACTCACCCGCACTCACCCTCACTCACCCTCACTCACTTTCACTCACCCTCACTCACCCTCACTCACTCACCCTCACTCACCCTCAACCCCTCACCCTCACTCACCCTCAACCCCTCACCCTCACTCACCCTCAACCCCTCAGCCTCAACCCCTCACTCACCCTCACTCTCACTCATCCTCACTCACCCTCAACCCCTCACCCTCACTCACCCTCACCCACCCTCAACCCCTCACCCTAACTCACCCTCAACCCCTCACCCTCACTCACCCTCACTCACCCTCAACCCCTCACCCTCAGTCACCCTCAACCCCTCACCCTCAACACCTCACTCACCCTCACGCTCACCCACCCTCACCCTCACTCACCCTCAACACCTCACCCTCACTCACCCTCAACCCCTCACCCTCACTCACCCTCAACCCCTCACCCTCAACCCCTCACTCACCCTCACTCTCACTCATCCTCTATCACCCTCAACCCCTCACCCTCACTCACCCTCAACCCCTCACCCTCACCCTCACTCACCCTCAACCCCTCACCCTCACTCACCCTCAACCCCTCACCCTCACCCTCACTCACCCTCACCCTCACTCACCCTCAACCCCTCACCCTCACTCACCCTCACTCACCCTCAACACCTCACCCTCACCCTCACTCACCCTCACTCACCCTCAACACCTCACCCTCACTCACCCTCAACCCCTCACCCTCACTCACCCTCACTCACCCTCAACCCCTCACCCTCACTCACCCTCACCCTCACTCACCCTCACTCACCCTCAACCCCTCACCCTCACTTACCCTCAAGCCCTCACCCTCACTCACCCTCAACCCCTCACCCTCACTCACCCTCACTCACCCTCAACCCCTCACCCTCACTCACCCTCACTCACCCTCACTCACCCTCAACCCCTCACTCACCCTCACCCTCACTCACCCTCACTCACCCTCAACCCCTCACCCTCACTCACCCTCAACCCCTCACTCACCCTCAACCCCTCACCCTCACTCACCCTCACTCACCCTCACTCACCCTCACTCACCCTCACTCACCCTCACTCACCCTCAACCCCTCACCCTCACTCACCCTCAACCCCTCACCCTCACTCACCCTCAACACCTCACCCTCACTCACCCTCAACACCTCACCCTCACTCACCCTCACTCACCCTCAAACTCAACATACATACATACATACATACATACATACCCTCACTCACCCTCACTCACCCTCAACCCCTCACCCTCACTCACCCTCACTCACCCTCAACACCTCACCCTCACCCTCACTCACCCTCACCCTCACCCTCACTCACCCTCAACACCTCACCCTCACTCACCCTCAACCCCTCACCCTCACTCACCCTCACTCACCCTCACTCACCCTCACTCACCCTCAACCCCTCACCCTCACTCACCCTCAACCCCTCACCCTCACTCACCCTCAACCCCTCACCCTCACTCACCCTCAACACCTCACCCTCACTCACCCTCAAACTCAACATACATACATACATACATACATACATAAATACATACATACATACCCTCACTCACCCTCACTCACCCTCAACCACTCACCCTCACTCACCCTCAACCCCTCACCCTCACTCACCCTCAACCCCTCACCCTCACTCACCCTCACCCTCACTCACCCTCACCCTCACTCACCCTCACTCACCCTCACCCTCACTCACCCTCAACCCCTCACCCTCACTCACCCCCAACCCCTCACCCTCACTCACCCTCAACCCCTCAGCCTCAACCCCTCACTCACCCTCACTCTCACTCAACCCCTCACCCTCACCCTCACTCACCCTCACCCACCCTCAACCCCTCACCCTAACTCACCCTCACCCTCACTCACCCTCAACCCCTCACCCTCACTCACCCTCAACCCCTCACCCTCACTCACCCTCAACCCCTCACCCTCACTCACCCTCACTCACACTCACCCTCACCCTCACCCTCACTCACCCTCACCCTCACTCACCCTCACCCTCACTCACCCTCACCCTCACTCACCCTCAACCTCACTCAACCTCACTCACCCTCAACCCCTCACCCTCACTCACCCTCAACCCCTCACCCTCACCCTCACTCACCCTCACCCTCACTCAACCTCACTCAACCTCAACCCCTCACCCTCAATACCTCACCCTCACTCACCCTCAACCCCTCAGCCTCCCTCACCCTCAACCCTTCACCCTCACTCACCCTCAACCCCTCACCCACACAATCACTCACCCTCACTCACCCTCACACGCCCTCACTCACCCTCACCCACCCTCACCCTCACTCACCCTCACCCTCACTCACCCTCACCCTCACTCACCCTCAACCACCCTCAACCCCTCATCCTCACTCACCCTCACCCTCACTCACCCTCAACCCCTCACCCTCACTCACCCTCAACCCCTCACCCTCACCCTCACTCACCCTCAATCCCTCACCCTCACTCACCCTCAACCCCTCACCCTCAATCCCTCACCCTCAGTCACCCTCACTCTCACTCACCCTCAACCCCTCACCCTCACTCACCCTCAACCCCCTCACCCTCACTCACCCTCAACCCCTCACCCACACCCTCACTCACCCTCACTCACCCTCACTCACCCTCACTCACCCTCACTCACCCTCACTCACCCTCACTCACCCTCACTCACCCTCACTCACCCTCACTCACCCTCAACGCCTCACCCTCACTCACCCTCAATGCCTCACCCTCACTCACCCTCAACACCTCACCCTCAACCCCTCACTCACCCTCACTCACCCTCACTCACCCTCACTCTAACTCACCCTCACTCACCCTCAACACTTCACCCTCACCCACCCTCAACCCCAACTCACCCTCACCCTCACTCACCCTCAACCCCTCACCCTCACTCACCCTCAACCCCTCACCCTCACTCACCCTCAACCCCTCATCCTCACCCTCACTCACCCTCACTCACACTCACCCTCACTCACCCTCACCCTCACTCACCCTCACCCTCACTCACCCTCAACCTCACTCACCCTCACCCACCCTCAACCCCTCATCCTCACTCACCCTCACCCTCACTCACCCTCACTCAACCTCACCCTCACTCAACCTCAACCCCTCACCCTCAATACCTCACCCTCACTCACCCTCAACCCCTCAGCCTCCCTCACCCTCAACCCTTCACCCTCACTCACCCTCAACCCCTCACCCACACAATCACTCACCCTCACTCACCCTCACACGCCCTCACTCACCCTCACCCACCCTCACCCTCACTCACCCTCACCCTCACTCACCCTCACCCTCACTCACCCTCACCCACCCTCAACCCCTCATCCTCACTCACCCTCACCCTCACTCACCCTCAACCCGTCACCCTCACTCACCCTCAACCCCTCACCCTCACCCTCACTCACCCTCAATCCCTCACCCTCACCCTCACTCACCCTCAACTCCTCACCCTCAATCCCTCACCCTCAGTCACCCTCACCCTCACTCACCCTCAACCCCTCACTCACCCTCAACCCCCTCACCCTCACTCACCCTCAACCCCTCACCCACACCCTCACTCACCCTCACTCACCCTCACTCACCCTCACTCACCCTCACTCACCCTCACTCACCCTCACTCGCCCTCACTCGCCCTCAACGCCTCACCCTCACTCACCCTCAATGCCTCACCCTCACTCACCCTCAACACCTCACCCTCAACCCCTCACTCACCCTCACTCACCCTCACTCTAACTCACCCTCACTCACCCTCAACACCTCACCCTCACCCTCACCCACCCTCAACCCCTCACCCTAACTCACCCTCACCCTCACTCACCCTCAACCCCTCACCCTCACTCACCCTCAACCCCTCACCCTCACTCACCCTCAACCCCTCATCCTCACCCTCACTCACCCTCACTCACACTCACCCTCACCCTCACTCACCCTCACTCACCCTCACCCTCACTCACCCTCACTCACCCTCACCCTCACTCACCCTCACCCTCACTCACCCTCAACCTCACTCACCCTCACCCACCCTCAACCCCTCATCCTCACTCACCCTCATCCTCACTCACCCTCAACCCCTCACCCTCACTCACCTTCAACCCCTCACCCTCACTCACCCTCACCCTCACTCACCCTCAACCCCTCACCCTCACTCACCCTCAACCCCTCACCCTCACTCACCCTCAACCCCTCATCCTCACCCTCACTCACCCTCACTCACACTCACCCTCACCCTCACTCACCCTCACCCTCACTCACCCTCACTCACCCTCAACCTCACTCACCCTCACCCACCCTCAACCCCTCATCCTCACCCTCACTCACCCTCACTCACACTCACCCTCACTCACCCTCACTCACCCTCACCCTCACCCTCACCCTCACTCACCCTCACCCACCCTCAACCCCTCACCCACCCTCAACCCCTCATCCTCACTCACCCTCATCCTCACTCACCCTCAACCCCTCACTCACCCTCAACACCTCACCCTCACCCTCACTCACCCTCACCCTCACTCACCCTCAACCCCTCACCCTAAATTCCTCACTCACCCACCCTCACCCTCACTCACCCTCAACCACCCTCAACCCCTCACCCTCACTCACCCTCACCCTCACCCACAACCACCCTCAACCCCTCACCCTCACTCACCCTCAACCCCTCACCCTCACCCTCACTCACCCTCACTCACCCTCACTCACCCTCACTCACCCTCACTCACCCTCACCCACCCTCAACACCTCACCCTCACTCACCCTCAACCCCTCACCCTCACTCATCCTCAACCCCTCACCCTCAACCCCTCACTCACCCTCACTCTCACTCACCCTCACTCACCCTCAACCCCTCACCCTCACTCACCCTCAACCCCTCAGCCTCAACCCCTCACTCACCCTCACTCTCACTCACCCTCAACCACCCTCAACCCCTCACCCTCACTCACCCTCACCCTCACCCTCAACCACCCTCAACCCCTCACCCTCACTCACCCTCAACCCCTCACCCTCACCCTCACTCACCCTCACTCACCCTCACTCGCCCTCACTCACCCTCACTCACCCTCACTCACCCTCACTCACCCTCACCCACCCTCAACACCTCACCCTCACTCACCCTCAACCCCTCACCCTCACTCATCCTCAACCCCTCACCCTCAACCCCTCACTCACCCTCACTCTCACTCACCCTCACTCACCCTCAACCCCTCACCCTCACTCACCCTCAACCCCTCACCCTCACTCACCCTCAACCCCTCAGCCTCAACCCCTCACTCACCCTCACTCTCACTCATCCTCACTCACCCTCAACCCCTCACCCTCACTCACCCTCAACCCCTCACCCTCCCTCACCCTCAACCCCTCACCCTCCCTCACCCTCAACCCCTCACCCTCGACCCCTCCCCCTCAACCCCTCACTCACCCTCACTCAGCCTCACTCACCCTCACTCACCCTCAACACCTCACCCTCACTCACCCTCAACCCCTCACCCTCACCCTCACTCACCCTCACAACACATATTGTGTTACAATAGGTGTCACATTTGCAAAAGATAAAACTATTGGCATTGTAAATAACAAAGCTATTAATTCGCTATTTTCAAAACAAGCACATAAATAAAAAATGTGTCCTTTACAATACCAATAGCTCAAACTTTCCTAATGCAAGACCTATTGCATTGCTGTGCTTCTCTCCCCTGCTGCACTCTCCTGCTCTCTAGAGATGTGGCCTAACGACAAGAGCTGCCATCTAAGTCACGTAAATACAAAATATGTTGCATTCCAAATGCTATAGGTGTCACATTCGCAAAAGCTATAACTATTGGCATTGTAAATGACAAAGCCATCAATTTAGCAATTTTAAAAACCAACAAATAAATAACCTATGTCATTTACAATACCAATAACTCCAACTTTTCTAATGCGAGACCTATTGCATTTCCAATGCTTGTTTTGTTTTACCTTTGGCCATGCTGTGCAGCATCTAGCCGATGCTCTAATAGCATCCCCAAAAGCCATTGCCAAAGTCACTAGGGAGTGGGACAAATAACGAGACCTATTGGATTAGCCAATGCTTGTCTCTGTCCTATCTGAGCTCTTTTAATCCACCGCTCCTGGTGCTTGCAGTTGCATTCTGAGAATGAAAGTCCCCTAGGCTCAGACTCGCTTTAGTTCAGTCCAGGGTGCAGGTGCATAATGTAAAGGCAGACAAGGCCTGTTGTGACTGTCATTTTCATATGACTCGGTGACGCCTGCTTTGATTCATCAAAATGCAAATGGTCTACACCCAGCTCCTGCATGTTGCGCGGCGGAAGCATCCAAGTGAACAGGTTTTACAAGTTAAAGCTATTTTTAAAAAAATGCTCGATCAACAGCACATTTCATGCTTCAATATTCTGTTCTGAAGGAGTTTCCCAGGCGCCGGCAGCCGGAGATCGCCTTCAGAGCAGTGTTTGTTGCTGGTTACATGCTTTTTTCAGCTGTGAGAGGACTGGAAGCTCGCTGTGAATGCCAAGCAGCCTGCTGATCATAGGGAAAAAAAAGAAACACCGCGGGAGGTTGGGCCTGTTGGTTCCCCTCCCTCCCCTCGCTCACTGAAATTTGCAGTTCTTGTTTGTTCGATTGGTGCTTTCACATCGTCCACAAAGCACGAGTCGCGCTCACGCGGGATCTTTCTGTGGGGATGCCAACGGTGGACAGCGTTTCTGTTGATGTTTTTGACAGGCAGGAAAAGGCGTCTGAAACGTACCTTGTTCTTTTAGTCGATAAATTAAAATGAGCCAAGGTGATGAAAAGTGGAGCCAGATTAGGGGGCTGATTGCCCCTTAATCTAGCACCTTCACCTATACCTTTTGCCCCCTCTCCTTTCCGCCACCGACCAAGCCAGACCTCTTAGTGGGGTCCCCCTCAGTGCAGCAGGACCACACTAGCCGCAATCCCCCCTCACCTGGCACCCGGGCCCCGCCCCACCGCTCTTACCTGAAGTGGCTGCGGCTGGACCACAGGAACACACGCGGCCCTTACCACTCCCCACCCTTTTTCTTCTGATAGGGCAGGCGATCGAAGCTGAGATGGGGCACTTCCCGCCTCCTTTCAAGTTACCTCAATAGCAATCGGCCAAAATACCTGAAAGAGGTGAACACCTGGCCGGAAACGGCAGGCCCTATATGCCCTCACCCCCCTACCCCCGATCCCTTTTTTGTGGCCCACATGGGGTTTGCCATCAACACTTTTATCTGCATGGCACACACTCGTTGTCATTGTCACAGGGGAGGTTTGGATCTGTTTACAAAGCGCTCCTAGGCAGTCATGCACCTCTACCCAAAATCTCAAAGGATGTGTGCCTCCGCAGAACCTCGGACCCATGAGAAGTCTCAACGACAGGAGTCAGGGTCACCACAATGGTGCTTGTGCTTATCAACATGGAAAGCCACCTGACTGCAGATCACGTGGACAGGGCAGGCTCGAACCCGATGTGCAAGCAGATGCTCAGGATAAGTGGGTAGCAGTTGCTTGACCCAGAAAGGATGTGGTAAATTGATTTAGCCGACAGAAGGCGCTAGTAGGTGTGGCCTCGATGCTGGGAAGGTTTAGGATAGAAGTTTAGAAAAATAGATGGCTTGGCATCTCTGCAGAATATACTGGCATCTCTGCGGGATATACTGTTGTACTGGGGCACATGGCATATCACGACATACCAAGGTTGGCTGCATAGATTGTGGTACATTATGGGAATGGAGTGAGGCACTCTCACACTGCTTAATCAAAGCTCAGCTTTTCCCAAGCTTTTGAAACCATTTCTGAATCTCTTGACTTCAGAATTCTGTTAACTTACCTGCCCCAAGTATCTACGTCTATTGTGCCTTTCGGAGGCCTCTATAGTTACCTCTCCAAGACCCTGAATCGGGACACCGTTTGGGGGGAGGTGAGTGTGACATAGTCGTTTTCAGTTAGTACAAGACGGTCCGGGTTGGGGAGGGAGGGGAGAAGTTTTGGGGAAGTTAGATAATCATATGTAATGCATCCTGTTATCCACAGGCTATTTGGCTAATGTTACTTGGTATGATGGAATTCATAAAAAAAAAAATTTTAACCATAAAAATGTATGGCTATTCTGAGAGAAAAAAAATCCAGAGGGGAACGCCCATCCTGAAGCAATGAAGGTAGTGGTGACCGGAAGTAGAAGCTCACCAGTTACACTGAATGTATGTTTGAGGCACTAGGATTGATCCAAAAAGGGGAATGACTGTTTGCGGTACCAAAGTAGACACCTACTCAGAATTTGTGAAAGTTGTGTGTAACAAAAGGAATGCTTCACTGAAATGTTGCAGGTCCAGAAGTAGAGAAATAGAAGCCTTACATAACCTTTCAATGGATAAACAGATTGTGAAATAAAATCGCCGACAAGGGTGCGAATGTTGTAGTTTGGGACCGAAAGGCTTACATTGTAGAAGCCCATCGATAACTGAACGATACAACATATTACGAAAGGTTACAAACAAATTCAACAATATCCATAAAAAGAGAAATAGATCAGAAACTTTTAAAGTGGTCAGCTTGAAAATTACTTGACGAGGACGAGCGAAAATATTTGACGGTTAACCACCCGGTGATGGCTACTATATATTTCCTTCCCAAATTACATAAAGATTCCAAAAAACCACCCGGACGGCCGATAGTCTCGGCAAATGGTTCATTACTGGAACCAATGGCAAACTATATTGAACATTTTTTAAAACCATTTGTGGAAGGTTTAGGCTCCTATGTTAAATACACAAGCCAAGTTCTAAGAATAATACAAAATATAACATGGAAAGACTCTTATCATTTGATTACAATGGACGTCATCTCATTGTACACTACTATAGAAAATGACCTAGGTATAATGGCTTGCAACTACTTCCTACAAGAAAGGTATATACATCTGAAGGACCACAATACAATGCTCACAGAGATGTTAGAGCTCTGCTTAACAAGGAACATCTTTCTTTTCGGGGATGAAATATAGTCCAAGTTACGCCTGTCTAGTAATGGGATGGTGGGAGAAGGGGGTGGCATGGAATTCCCAAAACAAGAGATATGTGAGAGAAATTGTACAGTGGACACGTTTCATAGATGATCTGCTGATTGTATGGAACGGTACAGAAATGGAATTCCAGGAGTATTTTACTATAATATTCTAAATAAAAGCATCAATAACTTAAAGTTTACCTTTGAAATGAGCAGTAAAAAGGTAGTATTCCTGGACACCGAAATTTATATTTAAAAAAACGAAATCCACACTACACTTCACCGGAAGAATACAGCTACCAATGCCACTTTACAAGCAGATAGCTTCCACCAACCATCACTGATAGAAAGTATACCTTCAGATGAATTTCTCAGAATTCGCAAAATATCTAGTGCAGAAACAGAATGGCTGAAACATAGCACTACAACTAAAGAGAGATTTAAGAAAAGAAAGTATAATGCAGGTACTGTGAGCAACTGTTGAAAATGAGCCAACAAAAAAACAAGGGAAGAATGCTTGACATCAAGACCAAAAAATGAAACAACAGACCCGGCACAAATAAGATTCATCACAAATTACACACAGGAGTCAAAAGCTGTGAATTCAATACTGAAAAAGAACTGGAAAATACTAAAACTGGACGGCACAGTTGGAAAGCTGGTGGGAGACCACCCAATTGTAAAATATCACAGAGCGAAAAATTTGAAAGACTATCTAATTCACAGCCACCTGAAAGATCAGGACCAAAAGTGTTCATGGCTACAAATAAAAGGCTTCGTAAAATGTTACAGTTGTAAGGTGTGTCAGATTGCGAAACCGACAGTAGAAGTTCAAATGGCAAATAAAAAAGTGTGGAAAATGAAAATACAAGATCTGATTAACTGCAAAAGCAATTACGTAGTGTAAGTAATTGAATGTCCCTGTAAACTGAAGTACATAGGGTGTACAATATGTGAATTGAAAAAAAGAATACTGGAGCATACACGTGCCAATACAAACAAAGATAAAAACAACGCAGTGGCCAAACATATGGAGATGGCCCACAGTGGGGATTGGAAATCCTTAGTTTTTTGGAATTGAAACAGTCTCAGTAAACAAACGAGGAGGAAACATGGAGAAAATCCTCTGTCAAAAGGAATCCCGCCATATTCTAAAATTCAGAACAATGACACCGTTTGGATTAAATGAATCGGAGGAATTGTACGTACATTTATTAAAAAAAAAAAACATACAAATATAAACAAGGTGTTTTCTTGAATATGGGCCCGTACGTGAATATCAAAGTGAATAAAAGACCTTGTTAGAACTTTGAAGACATTTCAGAAACGTAAATCCAATGGTAAACTTATTGAAATAATATGTAAGAATTGGAATGCTTGTTGAAAAAAGTACAAAAGAATCCAGTTCGCATTTTTTGATGGCTAAAATGTAAAAAACTACATCTCCCAGAAGTCAATGGAGGTATATTAGTGATGTAGGAAATTATGTAATAGCCTTTTTCAAACTTTAAAAGCAATGGTATTGAAACAGAATGTAAGCCGTGATCAAGGCACAGGAAGTGCCGAAATGCATTGGATATGTTTGTCTTAAAATGCAGAAAATCTAAGCAACTATGAGAAAAAGAAAATAAAAAATTGCAAAAGTACGCCTTTGGTGAGTGCAACCAATTTTTCTGGTTTTACTGAATTTGGAGCAAAGTAAAAGCGGCTTGGTCCCGCCGCTGGATAACGCACCGCAAATTAAACGCCAACAATGCAGGAAAAATGGACTACGTTGGAAATATATATATCACAAACTGCTCCTCCCGAAGAAAAGAGATGAGGCCCAAATGAGGATGCAAGGGGGTCTTTATTCTCAGCGTCGGCAAAGGAGAACTGCACAGATATCCAGGCGTATGCATTTCGGCTCCTGCCTCTTCAGCGCCCATAGTGCAAATGAGAAGAGGAAAGTGTGTCCGGATATAAATATCCCGCCCCCTCTCATTACTGGTAAGCCGCTCAGCCCCCAGGTGAAAAAGTCCAACACCTGCGGTATGTGTGGCGCCCCTGGTGTTATGGCTCCTGCATGTCCCAAGATGCAATACTCTCACAGCGTTCTTGATATATATATATATGATAACCGTTGCAATCATGCCACTTCCAACATAAAAAACAGAAGAAACTCTGGCAAACTGAAAAAAGCGGCACAGTCAGAACTGTATACTCCGGTATACAGTGTTGTTAAATAGGGTGTCTATTTGAAGGGCCATTGCCATAATTCCCATCACCTCTAATCAAAAACAAAGAGACCGCTCACATTATTCTTATTTGAAAAGTTCATAACTTTTTATAATCACGTACAAAGTTTCAGACAATACTTTCACATTGTTTCCCAGGAATTTTGTCTCTATCCCTCATGTTGTAACAGAGAGAACAGAGAAACAATTTCTGTAAATGACAGTATTTTTCTCTTCAATTTTCCCTACTGTTTTTTCATTTCCCAGCGGAATAGATTCATATATTTATATATGGTAACTCACAACATGTTCATATATCCCGAAGTGTGTGTACGGTGTGAGAATGTGAACACCTCTAGCACCAGGTTTCCACTCCAGTACAAATGGAAAACGCGTACTCCAAAGTTGGTTGGTATAATACTTTAATCCAATTTAACGTGCAGGAAAAAGTGGAACTATCAGAAGCGTTTCGGTTCTCAGGTCCTGAGAACATGGCAGTTGTCTGCTGAAAGATATCGGACATCACTCATACCTTGTTTTATAACCTCAATGATAACTGCACTGCAACCTTTGAAATTATATCACTGATGACAAAACTGTGCATGACGAGGGTACGATTTATAGTTACCTTGGGCACAATTTATAGTTGCTAGAGATAACCATAACTGGTGAATTTCTGTGTTTTTTTAGCACAAAACACTGTGTTGTCACAGTCATTTTCACCTAACCATAACTTCACTTTAACCGTTGGCTGATTCAGTGAAAATATACATATGGGTAACTGTAATATGAATGAATGAATGAATGAAGGGAGTCTTTTACCGCGCAACTTAGCCGAAGGGCATCAAGGCGCCAAACAGGTCATCCAATTTGTAAACCGCTAATGTATACTATTACAGGTATGCCTCTGAGAAAAGCCGAGTTTTTAATGCTTTGCGAAACAGAGCAAGGGAAGATTGCCCTACAAGTTCAAGAGGAAGCGAGTTAGATAACCTGGGTGCAACCGAGGAAAAAGCTCTACCTCCCCATGTTGCTCTTACAAATCTAGGAACCACAAGAAGATTTTTAATGGAATAGCGAAGAGCTCGACTGGGGGAGTAGGAATGAACAAGCGACCTAATCCCCTCTGGGCCGATCCCATGAAAAGCCCCATAGGCAAGACAAAGAATCTTGAATGAGATCCTGAACTGAATGGGAGCCAGTGTAAGTTTCTTCTGGCTAGTGAGGCAGAGGCAAGCCTGGGGAAATTAAGGACCATCTTTGCCGCCGCATTCTGGACCATTTGCAAACGATGAATAAAGCTCTTATTTATACCCACATAGAGGGCGTTGCAATAGTCCAGTCTTGAGGGAACTAATGCCACAGTGGCTTGTTCGCGAGCATCGGGGGAAAGATAGTGGGTAATATTTCTAAGAACCCTGATGATGCAGCAGCAGGTGGAAACAGTCCTGCTGACCTGACGTTCGAAAGAAAGAGTGGTGTCTATTAGCACCCCTAGGTTTCTAGCAAACTGGCGGGGGGGGGGGCAATCCCCAAGTGAGGGTGGCCACCAGTCATTTGACCAGATATCTTGATTACCCCCAAAAATCAACATCTCCGTTTTCTCCCCATTTAACTTCAGGAAGTTCTGTATCATCCATTGAGACACCGCCTCCATACAGTTCCTGAAGTTCAGGGCAGAATCCCTTACGGGCTGCGTGAGGGAGACCATTATTTGGGTGTTGTCGGCGTACGACAACACCTCAAGCCCAAAAGATCTAACTACCCTTGCAAGTGGGGCCACATAGATGTTAAACAATGTGGGGCTTAATGAAGAGGCCTGGGGGACTCCACAATGCACAGGCTTAGGGGGAGAAAGAAACTAGCCCAACTTCATCCTTTGTTCCCTTTTATTAAGAAAGGAAGCCAAAAGGCTCAGAGCAGGGACTCCGACCCCTATCTCCCTAAGACGAGTAACCAAGATAGATGGAGACAGGGTATCGTAGGCCGCCGTAAGGTCAAGTAGGACTAGAAGGGTAGTGTAGCCCTTATCGACCTGGGAGTGGATGTTATCAACAACTACAGTAAGGGCAGATTCGGTGCTATGAGATCTCCTAAAGCCATGCTGAGAAACATCTAGGAGGCCGGAGGCATCAAGACAAGTGCTGAGGTGCTGATTAAGATGCAATTCCAACACTTTTGCAGGGGCAGGAAGAAGTGAAATAGGGCGGCAATTTTTCAAAACCCCTGGGTCCAGAGTGGGCTTCTTAAGAAGAGGTTTAACAACCGCCATCTTCCATGAAAGAGGAAAAACTCCCTCCGAAATCGCAGCATTCATAACCTCCATGAGGGGGGAATAACTACTTCCAGACATGCCTTCAAGACCTTGAGCCGGCAAGGGTCTAAAGGGGAGCCTGATTTGGTGTTATCAAGAAGCTGATTAATCTGTTCAGGGATAAGGAGGGGGAAGTACAGAGACTTGTAGAAGGTCCATCAGACGGACACCCCACTGTAGGAAGGGCGAGAGTGGTAGGAAATCCCAACTCAAGGTTCAGGGATTCAAGGGTGTCGTAGATATCCACAATTTTTGAGTGGAAAAAGAACGAAATTTTATCACAAAGCTCCTGGGTTTCCACTATGGGGTCAGCTGACTGGGGGGAGGAGAGGGAATCTATGATCTTAAAAAGATCTTTGGGAGATCTGAGAGAAGCAGTCATGTTAGCAAAGTGAGCCCTTTTTTCCTCCATGATGGCTAGCTTATATTCTTTTAGGAGAAGTTTATGTTGTTCCTTCTCCAAGCGATCCAGCCGAGCCCGCCAGAGCCTCTCCTGTTTATGGCACCCTTGCCTCAGCAGCCTAAGTCTGTCCGAAAACCAGGGGGCCGAGGGGCTCTTTCTCGCAGAGTAGTGCTGTTTCGAGGGGGCCAAGATGTCCAAAGCCCCAGAGAAGGTGCTTGCAAATTCGAGAGCAGCAGAGTTAACATCCTGCATTTCAGCGGACCTCAGTTTATTCATAAAAGGAAAAAGAGCTACGTTGTTAATAGCCTTAAGGTTGCTTCTGAGTTCCCATTTCCTGGCATCCAGAGGAGATGGGTCTGCTTGCTGATATGACAGTTCTAAAGGGACGGCCAGATGGTCGGACCAGGCTAGCGGGATCGGAGGTCCCGTCTTCAGCCTATGATCATTAGTGAAGACTCCATCGAGGGTGTGGCCAGCCAGATGGGTGGGGCCTGCCACCAGCTGTGTCAAACCACAGGAATCCAGAGTTTCCAGCAGTGTGAGGGTATCTCTAGAGCCCATATTTTATTTATTTATTTATTTATTTATTATTTAAGCTTATTAAGCGCGACAGCTACCCAAAAAGGGTTTCCCGGCGCTAGACAGGCAAGATACTTGGGACTTTTCCAGATGGAAATTAAAGTCTCCCAAGAGAGTGATATTGGGCCTCTCAATAAGTGGCTCTAACACCTTGATCACATCCTGACTAAAGGCGGATCTGGGGCCCAGCGGCCTATAAAACAGTAGGCCGGAGAAAGAGACCGAAGGAGTGGAGTTGATGGAAAAGTACATAGCCAGAAATGAGTTAGATGGAGTAGAGAGAAATTCAGTACGACAAGTAGAGGAGTCTTTATGTAGTATTCCTATCCCTCCTCCTCAGTGGCCAGTTCTATCCATCCTTGTCAGGGCATACCCATTGGGAATTGCATCTACCAAGTCAGGTCCTGAGGCATCAGATGCCCAGGTCTCAGTAATAAATGCCCAAGTAGGCTTTCTTAGTGAAACAAAGTCCCTAAAGGCAATGTTATTTTTTATGAGAGACCTTGCATTAATGAGAAAACCTTCTTCAGTGACCGTATTGGGGGAAGGCTTCGATAAACCAGTGATCGACTGTGCCTTCATGATACAATATTGAAATCGTTGCCACACATTACCAGTTTTGTATATTTTTATGGATCATGTTTATCCATTGTTAATTAGCTTGAAAAAGCTGTTGACTTTAAAGTGCAGATATCTATTGGCACTGACTGGAGATAGAATGTTTAGGTTTTATGTGACTTTCATGAATACATTGTTGGTAAAATATTGGACAATTTTAAGAGCCAGTGGATTTATGCAATTCTGTGGCTGAAGCATTTACTGCATAGTTGTGAATGTACCATACTTGGCATATAATTTGCAGATGTTCACGAAAATATTGGGTCTAGCTAAAATGGATGAAAGTTATATTGCCAGAGAAGGTGTTGCATAATTTGCATAATTTGCAGCATTATTTGTTACTTCATGCCACATAGTCCTTGTAGCCTAGAACATGGTTACATTTTGCAGAGTGGTTTTATGGGCTATATCTACGATGAAACCCATATTTCACTGCAAGGACGTCCATTTCTTTTACTTTTCCCTTACTACTGGGTGTTACCTTACTTAAAAGGCTAGATAGTTTTGGCAAACATGTAACAGGGAACAAGGGACCTCATTCCAGGGATCACACTCAGGGTCTGACTGAACAATCAGTGGGTGGACCTGGTGTGGGCCTGCCGGTGACGGATTTAATTTTGATTCCCATATTACCACAGACTGCAGCACGCTCAAATGCATGCAGTTTTCCATACCTTGCAAAACACTTACATGGCTTGTCTTTACAAGTTCAAAACTGTCCCAATTTGCAAACGTGGGCTACTTTTTTAGCTGTCTGATTCACTATTCGGGCCCCTTTTATTTTTGTGCCCGGGCCTATTTTCTTTCCCAAACTGATCCTGATCACACTGTTTGTCCAATCAAGTGTGATTTAGAAACCATGTCTCAGGAGACACTTTAATCACAGTGTCACATCATTACCCCAAAAGAGAAGATGGAAATGAGGGGTTAGGTGTCTGTCTCCATCTAAAAGATCTCCTGTGGAGCGGCGTTGTCTCATTTCCTACCAAGTTCTTCGGTTTTAATAGGTTACTTAGGTATTACAGTTTTATTAGGGCCCATGCTTCCCATCCTAATCGCTCACTTTAGCAGCCCTTTACAAAGCTCATAAAATCTCACTGGTGCAAAGCAATAGGCCTATAACACTCTAAAGTTTATTCACGATATCAGCGGCCGCGGCCTGCAGCAATTTATTGATTCATTTCTGTAGGGAACAAATTGTTTACGTCGTTAAATTAAACCTTTTTGGGGAGGAGGGCGCAGCACAGACAACTGGCACTAGTATTGTGTGAAAAAGGCCTTATTGAAACAGATGCACGTTACAACATAACCCAGGCTTTTGCCTTACAAAACTATAACTTCACTATACATCTTCAATCACCTATAATAAGCTACCGCCACCCCTAACATATCCCCCATAACAGACTTATAACATCAATAAAATACTTGCATTAGATCTGATCAACTGTAACTATGACCTCTAAAATCCCTTCTGTTTTCCTACCTCAATTACCCTTTGAACCAGACTCAACTTCCTACCTAACCATGAACTTCCTATCTCGTTCAGGCGTCATCTTGCCTACCCATTCCCTTTCAGCCTGAACTGACATTGACAACCAATACATTTTTGTAAATCATGGCAACTTCTCAGCCAACCGCCACCCAGAAAAAGATGGAGGGGGGGGGGCAACTGGGTGAAGGAGCTCCTCTCCCTTTTTCTGCTGCCCCTCCAACCCCAAGCTCTGTGTGCTCAAAGGGAAATGTCCACCTTCACTTAATGCCCAGTGCTTTAGCCAGAGCAAATTTTACCTGCAGTAGGTATAGCTTCATTCCCATGAGTAAGAGATGATCCCCATCGCCGCTGAAAAATTCAACTTCCTTGTAATGGAGATCTGAATGATCTATCCTGCCAATGCCCGGGTACCTGCAGAATACGTGCATCTCTTTGTTTAATTTCCTCAATGCCTTATCTATAGCTGAGGGCTTGACTGCCCCACCCCATACTCTCTTGGGTTTGAATTCAGTCCATATTGTGTGGCAGCCACCCATGACCTGTGTATCTCCTTCAGATCCTCCTTTATAGCCCTAATTAGTGCCAAGTCCTTCTGAACTACCAGGTAATTTCCACCCTGATGAGGAAGAAGCACATCTGGACATTTCCGGCACACTAGAAGCCTATTCAGACGGGGAATGAGCTCCCTCCACCGCATCCCCCATTTTCTCACCCAAGTGATAGTATATAGAGACTTGTTAAATCTCAGATTCCTACCTTGGCTGCTGTCCCTAGCTTGCTGGTCCGCCCACTTCTCAAAAGAGTGGTTGACAATCCAGATGTTCACCCCCACCGACTGGAGTACGGGGACAGAACCTGCAATAGAAACAAAGTTGACAAACTGCACACTTACTCCTTCCCATTTCCTCTTCCCTGATATATCTATGAAATCAATTTAATGACCATCTGCCCAACTACATAATGCTTTCTTGGCCACAACCCCGTCGGCCCACTAATGTCGCTGCCCCTATCTGAAAGGAGTGGGTCCCAAAACCACTTGGGTCCAAGCCAATCGACCTCAGAGCCTCTCGCAAAACCTCCAACAATTAGAAATAAGTCATCAGTGTGCCAACCTTGTGCTTACATACCTTTATGTCTGCTGTAGGGTAATGTCTCAGGAGCACACTTCTCCCGTATTTCCTTTGGTCGGACTTGGACTTGTACAACCAGACCTGTAAACCTTCTTCCACACAATACACTTCCTTCCACAATAGGCCCCTACTACCCAACAGCTTTGATACCTGGAAGGCCCCAGAAAACATCCTGGACAAGAGGGTCAAAATTAAAACAATTTCCCTATTCCTTGAGCACATTGTCCTTAGGGACTTAATTACCTTGGTGAAGACATCCAGGGCCAGGGGCCTCCGCTTGTGTGCTCCACGCCCTGCTTCCCTCAGCCAAATCACCAAAATCTTTGTTCCCAATTCTCTTGTTGAAGGGGCATAGCCCTATAGGACTTTGCCCTTAAATGCAATGCCCGACAACTTGCAAGCAATTATTACCTCGCCTGGCCCTTCTCTATGAGGGAGAGTATGAATAGGACCACGTCCTCAACCCTCCCCAATTGTAATGACCTCCTTGTGCCCTCGCTAAGAATTCAGATCACACCTGATGGTATGCACTCCTTGTAGAAATGGCTAACGACTAAGCTACCAATTGGAGCATCCTCTTTCTCATAGTGACCAGAGTTCTTCTGGCATCTGTGCCTTCACCCGGTCCACCTCCGTGGCCAGCCGATAGAACCTCTCCCACTGTGAACGAGACAAAACATCAGCAATTCATTGTCCACCCATGTCTGCCTCTGAAAATGATGTCAAGTCTCAAGCAATGCAATAAAAAAACTCTCAGCAGCTACCACATCTGGGGCTCCCTAGCGGACTGTCTGTTATCTACATGCAAGATAGAACTCTTCTGTGGGCCAGCTGTCCCCCCATAGCACCACTGCTACTACTAAGGGAAAATCATTATAGGAGTGCAATACTACGCCTACTCCTTTTCCAAATTTCAGGCCACTCTTCTGTGCACCAGTGACCCTGCCAGGCCAAAGCCACAACCTCCTGCAGCATCAGAGAAGAGTTTGGCATCCCACTCCAAAACCGTCAAGACTGCCAGTGGGATGCCATTGAATGTCTGTAAGAAGGCCTTTCACATTCTCTTCTCCACCCCTGGTGTTACGTATCAGCTCCAATATGCTCCTTGGAGTGACAGCTGCACTATATAAGACCCCATTTACATTACATTACATCCTCCTTAAAAACAACAGACAGCCTGACATGGTGGTGCGGTAAGGGCATACCTGCGAGTGACAAGCCTAGCCATCTACAGAAAGTTCTCCTTGTTCTCACCACCCTGCAGGTGAAGTTCAAATGACCTAGCAACACCTGCACTTCTTTCACAGTCACCTTCTGCTTACCCAGCATTGTGTTCAGCAGAATTAACGTGTAAAGCTATTTGTCATTAGGTAACCTTGCCTCCATGGCTGTAGAATCAATCTCAATACCCAGATAGAATAAGACTGTACTGAGCCTCACTATCTTCTCTTGGGCCAATAGAGCACCTAAGTCACCCATGAGTGCTTGGAAGCTAGCCAGCTGGTGCTGGCAGTCTCCCAAACTGGGGGCACCTACAAAAAAGAAATCATCCAAGTAATGTGTCATGAGGTTGTGTTCTGTGTGCCAGATGAAAAGCCACTGGAGAAATATGCTAAAGCATTTCAATAATGCACACAGCGTTCCATTGGGAAAACTTTATCCACATACCATTTCCCTTTGAATTGGATGCCCAGCAGCTGGAAGTCGGCAGGGTGTACTGGCAACAATCGGAAGGCAGACTTGATGTCGCTTTTAGCCATCAGTGCCCCAGTCCAACCTTTTTCTCTAGTGTCAAGGCTACATCTACAGAGGAATATTGCACTGCCACCTGTTCAGATGAAATTAAGTAATTCACTGACTGTCCTTCAGGCCAGGAGAGGTGCTGCAGGAGCCTAAACTGCCCTAGCTCTTTCTTAGGTACTACTCCAATGGAGGACACAATGAGGTACTCCATAGGCCAGTCCATGAAAGGACCTTCCATTCTACCCTCCTGAATCTCCTTGTGCAGTTTCTCCCTCACCATTTGGGCATGTTCACTAACCCACTTCAAATTAGCTGCCCAGTGGCGTGCCCTTGGGTGGTCGTAGCCAAGTTTAAAACCGTTTGTAAAGCCTCCTAGAAATAACCTAGTGTCATCTGTACTGTTATACTCTGAGAGCCAAAACCCAAGTCTGTCCAAATTAATGGGCATATGTGCCCTTACCTCCACATCCCTGTCTGCCCCTACTGGACCTGAAACCAGCGGCCTGACCCTGTGGTACCCCTTGCTGCCAACCCATTGCCCCTTGTTGCTGTCCATAGCCGGTTGCATAACCGGATCCACTTACTCCAAAGCAGGCGACCAAGGGTTGTCTTCCTTAGCACTTCAAGCAGACATGTCAGAACTTACAAAGTTACCTTGTACACATAACTTTGTAATAGTCCCAGCTCGCCCTGCCTTTGCTACTCTGACCTTTGCTTGAACCCTCCACACTACCCCGGGTGGGCACCCCTGAACGGGGTTGTAAATGATTGTCAGACCACTAGACATAAAAATTAACTTTGACAAATTTCGCCGGGCCCATAGTGCGTTGCCATAAATCAGTGTCCATTTCTCCCCATTGTGCGTCTGGGTCCACTGCCATACAAGCCTGGGATTCCTCGTTGTACTAGATCCAAGCATAGTTCTTGTAATTATACTGCTCCTTTATTATTACATCCATGTACTTAAAGAGTGCTACTGACATTTCTGGGTACTTTTCACAGTAAACACTTGCATAAATCAGGAATTCTGTGGTCCAGTTTTCTATTGTCACCGGCACCCTTGGCCACTTTTACAGTTCTAATTCTCCCTCCATTGACCTTAGCTTGAACCTCAATTCCCTGTGAAGGAGTTTCATCATTTCAACACACTCCCCTTTCCAAATCCTCTCTTTAGTGGAATGCATAAAGTGGGCCCCAAAGGCTTGGCCGTTCACATGTAGGACAACTTTCTGAACTATATCTCTTTGCTCTCCAGCTCGTCACTCACGTCTGGTTTTGGGTCACTCTTCTCCCTACCTCCCCCAGATCCTATACCTACCCCTGTGTCAGTAACCCTACCTGACGTACTCTCTTGGTCTAAGATCCCCTTCCCTTGTTCTTTAAACTCTTGTTTCTTTTCCTCCTCCTTCATTGCAGCATTGTCTGTGCACACTGTGGGGTTTTAAGTGCCTACGTCAGTGTCCCACACATACCTCCCTTTCCTTAAGCGGGCCTCCCCGCTGTCTTGAGTCTCCCTAGCCTCGATCCCAATGGACACCATCTTTTGGCAACCTCTCCGCTTGATTGATGCTCCCTAGTCTCGATTCCAACAGGCATCATCTTTTGGTGGGCCTCCCAGCTTGCTTGAGGCTCCTTCGCCTCGACCCCAATTGACACCAACCTTGAGTGGGCCTCCCTGTGTTCCCGTAACTAATTAGCTGTTCCATACTTTGGTATCTAACCTGGCTCAACATTGTGTCCACTCAGGGGCCCGCCGTTTCGCCATCGACTATTGCAGCCAGTTCCTGTCACGACCAACTATGTGCTGCTGGGCCTTTGGATCCTGGAGCACACTAGGTGCGGATGTGTTAGAAGATCTCCCCACCCCACCCTCCTGCTACCAGGTTTGTACTTCTACCTGACCCTCGTCATCATCCCTCAGTTTCCCTTCATCCAAACTTCCCTTGCCATAATTGAGCATTGTGAGCTTAGTCTGTGCCCCTAATTCTTTGAGCACCCCACTGTCTAACCACCTGGGAAGGGGCTCATTCGCATACAACATATGTTCAGGTGACAACCTACCCGCGGGGGGCGCACCTTGCCCTCCCCACTTTTGTAACGATGCAGGACACATAGTCCCTTATTCCGACCTGGCTGACGACGCCCCCAGTCTTTCTGCCTGTTGCACTGCCAACGCCAATCTAGACCTTCTTGTGGCTGTGGTTTTGCAATCCCCAATGGATTCCAGCCAGCCATAAGGGCAGCACCGTCTCTTTCCCTCGTGCCGTTGAGCCACACATGGCTCTCCCGAGTCTGGCCCCCCAGTAAATATCTGCCAACCTGGAAAATAGAAACATGGCTGGTGTTATAGTAAACAACTCGCTCACACAACTCACCTGACCAACGCCCCCTGCTCCACCTCCTCTCTACCTGTCTGGAAGCCCCCCGCCATGGGACTATCCGAAAAGACAGCCCTGTTCCCCGCGCTACTGCTCCATGACCGCCCCTTGCCTCGCACCCTCTTCAATGAGCCTCCCATATACCTTGCTTGGTCGCTTGACTGCTGTGACACTATCTGCGCTCTCTAACCTGGACCTGGCCGCCCCCTGCAAACCCCAATTCTGCCCTTCCTCTTTCCCATCACTCCATTCTAGGCTAGCAGCTGCCAAAGAGGGACGTGGCCGGTTTATAGGCCGCCAACCTGTCTCCCACCTCCTCCTGGGGCCCCACATTGCCACTTCTTTGAAACCACGCCTAAGGCTGTCCTGACTCCCAGAGGCACCTGGCCCAGCCACATCTCACTGCTCCAGTCAGGTCCATTCAGGACTCTGGCCTGCGGCGGGGCCAACTCCCCTTACTGTTCCCATGGTACTGTTTCAATCTCCTCTGATATCAACTCACTTCCCTAAAAACCACCTGCCCCAGTTCCTGCCCATCTACAGCGCTAAAGCCCGGCCGGCCATAATTGGAGCTCGCCCTCTCCCTCCCTCTGCGTGAGGCATCATGAGCATTTGCAGCAGCCCCGCCCACATTCTGAAACTACAAGGCCTCGCTAGAGTTTGTCGAGGCCTCACATTTTGCCACATGTTGTTCCTCCGCCACCCTGGGCTAACCTTGTCCTGGGGGAGGGGGGGGGGGGTCCACCAGACTACCCAGCTCATTCTCTGTCCGGCCCCTACCTGCTCCCTTTCCTAGGGCCGCTCTCTGCATACAGGAGTGCCCTTCTCTCTACTTGCACTACTGGAGCCTAGGGCCGGGGCGGGGATCCACACGACAGCACCGGGCCGCCACCCTATCGCTGCGCTTTACGGGCAGGACGCCCTCTGGGCAGCTAGGCCCCGTCGGTTAGGAGATCGAGGCGACCCGTCTCTGTTGACAGCATAACCGCCTGGGCCACCTTGTCATTTTCTACGCCAACCAACAACTTCACGCGAGTAAATAAACTCACAGGCACCAATGACACACTACAAGTCCAATTTTACAAAAGCAAAAAGTGCCTGGCAAAACAAGCACTGGCGTTGCCAATAGATCTCACAGTAGGAAAGTTTGAGCTATTGGTCTTGTAAATGACAATTTTTATTTATTTATGTGTTGGTTTTGAAAATAGCTTAATTAATCGCTTTGTCATTTACAATGCCAATAGTTATAACTTCCGCAAATGTGACACCTATAGTATTTGTAATGCAACATGTTTGTATTAACGTGACTTAGATGTATTGATATTACAAATTACAATGGCTTTTAATTGTTTTAAATAATTAATACTTCAATAAAAGTGATTTTAATTTATAATGGAAATAGCTTAAACTTTTGTAAATAACTTTTGAGAAGCATTTGCAGGGGGAATCAGTCCGGAGGAATGAGTTGCAGTTGCTGCACCCCCGACGTTTAAAGCTCCTCAGTTACATTAAAACATTAAACTAGTTGCAAAAGTTAAAAAACATGTCCTTCTAGTCATAGGAAGCGTACAACTTCTGTATATTCAAGGGATATTAGTTATGAAGCTAGTTGCAAAAGTTAAAAACCATGCCCATCTAGTCAAAGGAAGCGTACAACTTCTGTATAAGCAAGGGATATTCGTTATTAGCAATCATCATTTAGCCCCTTGCGATTTTAAACCAAGTATAATAATATTGAAATCAACACTACAAGTCCCATAATGCAACCTATTGCTGCTAAAAAGCCATCAGTCTGAACGTGTTGCATATATCATGGAGTCTCTTATCAGTTACAGATGGGTGCCCCTTGCTGGTGGAGAGTTTGATGGTGAAGGGGGCTCAGAAAGGTGAGCTCACTCCCCAACTGCAGTATCCTCCGGAACATGACTGCAGAATGCTCGCTTCAACTCGGAAGCACCAGTTATCAGCAGGATTCAGCCTCGGCTCCTCCAACCAGCGGCACGCGCACACACCCCATTTAGGTGCAGCTAAGCGCCAATTCAAGTGACAGGGAGTCGCAGACGTGCAGGCGAACACAGAACTCCTCTGAGTCACATGCTCACATTCTTTCAAGGCGGGTCTTTCCATAAGTTCAAAGATCCAAGTGAAAGAAGATAAAGAAGAAGAAAGAAGTATATCATGGTGTTTCCAGTAGTCGATTGTGCAACTAAAATAATCCCGTGAATTTGAGATGAAAAGTGATGACACCGAAAAAATGTAAGTGGCAGAAAAAATTATCCGGAAACGAGACGTACAACGTGTGTAAAAAAACAAACCTAAGTGTGGTAGCGATTTTGCGTTAGTGAAACGATATTGAAACTAACATTGCCCAAAAGTAATAACAAATCGTAGTATTGTGAAAAGGAGAGTTTTAATGAACTGCTTTGCCAAAAAGTGATACCAAATCATGATAATGTCAAAAAAGGAAACTTTAATGTCTACAGAATATGCATTAAAACGCTGGGCTATTTCAAAGAGGAGAGGATAGACATGCCCGCTCTTTAGTTGCAACTTTACTTTTTGATTGCCAAGAAAGTGTCTGTTGTAATTTGAAAGTTAAAGGCTACACAAGAAAAAAAGCTGATGTGAAATAACAACATAGAATTTTAAAAATTAAATTCTCAGAGACTGGGAAGGAGCGGCCAGGCAAGGCACAAACAACACAGATGCAATAGCACCTACTAGCACTGAGAGGGGACATTGGAGGAAGAACGGATGAAGAGAATGAAGGAGAGGACAGGAGAGTAGCGAGGGGTGAGATAGCAAAGAGGGAAAAGTCTGGGAAAGAAGAGAACTGATAGAGGCGAGAGTAGGAAAGAAAATAACAGAAGGGTGAGGTAGTGGTGAATGAAGGAGGGGTAAGAATAGAATGACTGAGTGAAAGGAGGAGGGCGGAGTAGGGGGGACAGATGGTGAATGAAAGAGAGCGAGGGATGGGGGGCGAGACATAATAAAGTAGGGAGAGTAAGAGAGACAGAAAGTGAAGGCACGGGACGGCGCGAGGATGGCTGTGTCAGACAGTGAAGTGAAAAGGAGACACATGGAATGGCGGCGGAGGGGAGAGGAGACAGTAAATGGCAAAGGAAAGACGAATCGGGGACTGTGAGAAGTGGTGGGGGAAAACCACGAGGGAGACGGAGACACATGGAATGGCGGCGAATGGGAGGAGAGAGGAGACAGTAAATGGCAAAGGAAAGACGAATCGGGGACTGTGAGGAGTAGTGGGGGAAAACCACAAGGGAGACGCACGCACGGAGACAAAGTGAAACAACACGTACCTGATAATGCAGAGCGGCCGGGAAACTGAAAGTACGGCTGGCCTGCGTCCGGCCATGAATAATTAGGGGAGGAGAAGCCGCACAGCGCACGCTGGGAGAAGCCCTTTGATGTGCTGTGCGGCCTTGAATGCGCGTGCTTGTTTGGTCACGTGATTCACGTGAACTTAATGAAAACCGCAGCGCAAGAAGCCATTGGTTTGACGAGGATTTCGAGCACTTGAATTCTCGCTCCACTCAATGCGCTTGCGCGCATTGATAGGTCGCGAGACCTAAAAAGCTCCTGCCTCGATACCAGCCGCCGTGTCACCAAGACAAAATGGTTGCTGATACCCTAAAATGAACAGCTATATACATGTTGGGCTACAGAAGTAGCCCAAATGAAGCCCAAACCCCAGTGCTGTCTCTGGACTGCACCAACTTCCCCAGAAACCCCAGGGAGCAGACATCCCAGCTGTTGGCTACCCCCCAAGTCCCCATTGGCTCATCCATAAAAACTGACTATTCTTTGCTGCCTCCCCCTGGAACCCAACCCGGCTAAACACCCTTTAAATTGCAGCTCGGTGGGTTACCAGGGTGGTAGCTACACGTTGCTAGAGTCAAAAGCCAGCAATAATTTTTTATGGTGACTTACCGTCACCTTTATGGCAGCACGAGCCACCACACTGTAAACATGCATAGGCAGTGACTGTCGTTGTGGACCTATCGAAGTTGTTTGCAAGCGTGTGTAATACACAGCAGTCTGATCACACAGGTTGCTGTAGCAGATGCTTATTTAGGCTGTGCCTCTCATTCTGTCACTGTACTGTATTTAGCGAAGCTTTGTAGTACCTTTCACTGAACAGAAGACAACATGATTGGCGCTGTTGGTGGTGGGATACAGCGTAAGTACTGAGGACGACACTGCAGAAGTGTACATCTCAAGCTCATACTGGTGGAGGAGGGTTGGAGCAACACCACTTTTTGGGGGGTTAGGGAGGGGGAGTTTGTACAACGTTCAGAAGGGTAGAAAGCTTTATGGGGGGTGGGGGGCGGCGGGGGGGGGGTGGAACATATTCTTGATGGCAAGCTCATCACAGAATCTGGGGAATGTGTAAGCATCCTGGGCCTTGGCCATTTATTCCATACAGCGTTTTCACCAGGTGTGGAGGGAGGGGGCTGGGGCCATTGACAGCATCTTTGTAAGCCTTGCCTACCAAAGGAGCGCAATAATTATTGAATTGGTATGAAATTGAATCATAGGCCTCACAATATCTCTATGCCTTTAGTCTCTTATCTGTAAACATTAGGAGTGCTTAGGCAGAGCCTCTCTTGAAGTAGAGAGTGCAATAAAAACCCTTGACAAAGACCTAGGAGGGCAGAGACAAACACCCAAGCTCCACTGCTAGACATGGGACAGTGGGGCACTAGGAGACTTGAGGTATAATCCTGGCTTCAGGGTTGGACTGGTAGGAAAAAATTGTCCCGGGCACCAAAGTAAAAGTGGCCCACATTAGTGAAGCAGATAGCCCACCTGGCCATAAAAATGGCGCACCACTAGTAAAATAATCAGCCCACACACTTATCTGTCTGATCGGTCACAGCCCGATTGCCCTATAGGCCAGTCCTACCCTGCCTGGCTTGAAATCTTTGCCAAAATACGCAGATTGTGTACTTTGCGCCTTATTCACAACGGTAAACGTAAACCTTTTTTTTTAGGTTAACGTCTGTCTTGTTATTCTCAAACACAGAGTCAACAGTAAGTTTATGAGTGCCGAGACTCCACAGTCTGGTCATCGAACTCCTTACATAAAAAGAAAGGCATAGCCTATATGTTTATGTGCGGAGTTCTCCATCACTCCCGTCACATTAACCTTTGGTTTTTCCAGTGAATATATACATAACCTGTTATGCAATAGGATACAATATTAAAATCATTGCCACACATTACCCATTTTGTAATTTTAATGTATTATGTTTAGTTTGGGTAGTAAGCTTGAAAAAGCTGTTATTTTCAAAGTGTAGCTATCTATGGGCATTGCTTGGAGTTAGACGTTTTAGGTCTCATTTGACTTTAATGAGCAAATTGTGGATAACACAATGGACAGTGACAAGAGCCAGTAGATTAATTAAATTATGTGGCTGCAGCATTCACTGTGTAGTTATGAATTTACTACTTGGCAGATCATTTCCACACAAATGTTGTGTCTAGCTAAAATGGATGAAATGTATACTGCCAGAGAAGGTGTTGCATATTTTACATAATTTTGCAGCTTTATTTGGTACTTCATGCCCCATAATCCTAGTATCCTTGAAAATGGTAAATTTCTGCGGAGTGGTTTAGAGGGGGCTATCTTTATGATTAAATCCATGTTTCTCATTAGGGATTCAAGCTATCCTGGCTGATGAGGGGTGAAACCCCAAACTGGTCCTAGGATGCTTGTTTCCAGTCCAGGGAGGACCTGGCCGGCAGTATGGGCTGGACAGTTCCCATTGGGCACAGGGTCAAGACTGATTTGCATATGGCTCGGGGTTCACCTGGAATGGCATGGGGAGCAAACAAATGAATTTAGGCCTAGATCTCTGTACTGTGGTGAATGTATGACATTGTTCTGCATTCTGTCCATCAATTGTTCTTTTTGGACATGTGACAGAGAACAGGTACATCATACCAGGGATCAAATTTAGGGCTCAACTTGCCTGTAGAGCATTAAGGCTGTGCCCGAATGGCTGGTCTGACACAACAGTGTGTGGGCCTGTTTTATGGCCTGCAGGTCGGTTTTTCTATTGATTTCCCTGACATTACGAGAGACACTGCCACACAGAGGGTGCACATGACTTGGGTCTTGTTTTACCAGTGTCATTGCTGTCAAGGCTTGGGAAGGCCCAAATGTTTCTAAATTCATGTTTGATTTTTTTCAGTATTAATAAGTGCCTCTTAATGCAGAGATATGCTCTAGAAACAATTCTAAAGGATAATGATTGTCCCAAAATGTATAAAGGTGGAAATATCCCTATTATGGTGAGGAACGAGGTGGAAAGAGAACTTAATAAACTGGTTGAGCGTAATATCATAGAGAAGATTGAGCCATCGGAATGGGTTTCTCCCATTATCCTAGCCAGATGTGCTAATGGTAACATTAGGTTGTGCATCAAGTTGTGCCACAGTAATATTGTTATCAATCAGTTTCCTTTACCCCATAGTACTGAAATGTTGGCGTTGGTAGGTTAAGCCAATTTATTTTCTTGCATTGATCTATCTGCGGCCTACCATCAAATCGTTTTGCACGACAGCTGTAAAAAATACACTGCATTTATTACACCATTTGGGTGTTTTTAATTTAAGAGAATGCCTTTCGGCCTTGCTTCAGCGGTAGCTGTTTTTCAGCGTATCATGCATAATATTTTTGGTGATTGTAAAAATGCGGTGTGTTTTCAAGATGACATTCTTGTGTTCGCCAACAACAAATCTGATTATAACCATGCACTTGAAATGGTTCTTGGTAGATTATCTGCTAATGGTGTAACAGTGAAACATGCAAAGTTTAAATTTGGTGTCTCTTCTGTGACTTATTTAGGCCATGTGCTCTGTGAAGATGGAATTAAAGATGGAATTAAACCCAAACCTGATCTTGAAAGCCATTCGGTTAGCACCGTCACCAAATTCCGAAGATGACATAAGGTCATTTCTGGGTTTAATAGAGTTCTACTCGAAATACATACAAAACATTTCTTGCAGGGTTTTTAATATTAGGCAGCTATTAACCCCTTCCATGCTTTCACGAGCACAGTGCTCGTGTGCTCATGATGAGCTGAGCTTGTCAGGACCACACCCATTTTTATTGCTGTCCAGCACAGCAGGGGAAACTCTCTAGGAGCAATGCGGTTAAAGAACAAATGCTAATTTGTATGGGGTGTTGAGTGTGAAAAGGAGCACAAAAACTAGAAAAAGGTGGTGAAGCCATTATTGCTTATGCTGTGAGGGCTTTATCCCCTTCTGAGGAGAAATATTCAACTATTGAAAGGGAGACTTTAGCTTGCGTGTGGGCTTTGGAGCATTCTTGAGTGTTTGGAGCGAAGAATGTGAGATTAGGAGTGATCATAAACCTTTGGTGCGCTTACTCACCACTGATGGAATGATAAACGCTTCTGCAAGGATTGCCAAAATGTCCGAGATTGCAGGACTTCATTTACAAAATGGTATATGTACCTGGCAAAGACAATGACAATGTTACAGCTGATTTTTTATCAAGACTCCCTTTACCTCTTAAAGAAAATGTTCAGAATCCATGGGATGACTTTCAAATGGCATTAGTACACAATGAAGGTGCTTTACCTATTAAAAATGAAAATTGGTGTCCTTGAGTATTTGAAAGATTACATGAAGTTCAAAAGTCCATCCTTGTGGTTGGCCTTCCAAGAAATATCTTACCCCTGAGCTTAGGAACATTTGGGAGGTGAGAAATGAGTTATCTTTTACTAATGGTACTATTTGGAGGGGAGACAGAGCTGTACCTCCCACCGGTATGAGACACACAATTGTCCAATATGGCATGAAGGTCACAATGGCATTGTTAGAACCAAGCAATCAGTTAAAAAAAACATGTTGGTGGCCTGGGTTAGATATCTTTGTTGAACGTATTGTCAGAGAATGTGTCAGTTGTGCAAATGCTCCCAAGTCGTTGAAAACTTTAAAACCTAATATGGGTGAACATTGTATCACTAATGGCCCTTGGGAAACCATTGCCATGGATATCATGGATCCCATTAGTCCTAAGAGTAAATTTATTGTGGCAGCCATTGATGCATTTTCAAAGTGGCCTGTCATAAAAATTGTAGAAAAAGTCAATACGGATACCATTTTGTTCTTTTTGGATGAAGCATTTACCAAGGAAGGTTTGCCTATATGTGTTATTACTGACAACGGTGTACAATTTCTATCTAACAATGCTAAAAACTATTTTCAAAGCATTGGTGTCATACATTCTACTACCTCGTTATACAATCCTAGTGGAAATGGGATTATTGAGAGGTTTAATAGGGTATTTAAGAGTGCTATACAGATTGCGGGTGTTTAGGACGACAAATGGGAGATTCAAGTGATAAAGAAAATGTGGAAATATAGGACCACTACCAATGATATGACTGATTGCTCCCTTTTTGAGATCATGAGGGGCAGATTACCCAGAACAAAAAGTAATCCAGCTTTGTTAATAACTTCTACCAAAAGTTTTGTTGATTTTGACATGGTTAAAAAAGGATTGGAAAGATCTCATTGTTAACAAGCATAAGTTTGATTTAAGGAAAGGTTCTTGGAGAGATCCCTTTTTTTCAGATTGGAATGCTCGTTAAGGTGAAAACACCTTGGAGGGTATTCAAAGGGGAAAGCCAGTTTATGGGACCTTTTGTTGTAAAGGATGTTTTAAAGAATTCTGGGCCATATGTATCAAGCACTAATGTGCAGAATTTCGGCGTTTGCGAACACATATTTGCTAAATGGTATGTATCAAAGAAATCTGCGTGCAAAATAAGGCCTTAAGGAATCGCAAATTACCACCAACTTCAAGTTGGTGGTAATTTGCGATTTCCTTGAAAAATGCACTTTTTTGCATTTTTCAAAGTGCAATGTGAAGTACATACATGCCCTTAGGGCATATATGTGCGCCACATGTGCACCCGTGCTTATTTCAGGGGTGCTTCAGGGTGTCCTTTGGACACCCCTGCACCCTTGAAATAGCATTTTCAATTTGCGATTCGCTAATTGTGAATCGCAAATTGAGAATGAATAGGGAGGTGTTCCTTAATTGCGAATAACAATTTGCGATTCGCAATTAAGGAATATGTAGGATTCGCAAAATTTATTGCAAATCCTACATACATAGCATTTTGCGATTCTCAAATAGCGATTCGCAAAAAATCACTATTTGAGAATCGCAAAATGACTTCTTGATACATATGGCCCTCTGTGAGACATTCTAATGGTAAAGTGTGGAACTTAAGTAAAATTGCTGTGCTCAAAGGTGAAGAAAAATTATATAAAAAGAAACGTTCTATACCCAAGCACAACTTTGACATTGAAGATATGGACAAGGAAAGTGCCACTGATGTTTGCAATAACGGAGATGATAGTTTACAGAGTACTAGTTGCACTGAAGTAGTTCCTTTACCGGATTCCATTGTTTCTGATGGTTCTAACAATGTCCACGAACTGGATGACATTTCTGCTCCTCTTTTTTCTAATGCAAAGTGTTTATGCAAAAAACCTGTATGGTTATCTGATTTTGTTACTCGCATTAGAGATAAATTGTACAAATATTATTGTTTTGCTTTCTTGTCCCTTTTTAGGTCTCGACTATTCTATCCCGCGGGGATAGATAGGTGAGTATATAGTAGGCAGTTCAAAAACTCTACCAAACTTGCGGATCCCGTACAGTTCATGTGATATGCGTGTGCACGCCATCGCCAGCCACGTCTCCCCACCATTTGTCTGTGCCTTGCATCAGACTTCAAAGGCTGGCGCTCCCGCGCCCCCCTCCCCCGCCACAGCAATGCCGAGAGATTCTTTCCCTTATCGTCCTCCCTGCCCTCTCTGCCCTCTCACGCACTCTGTCCCTCCATCCCTCCCCTATTCCATGGCCTCTTGTTTGCTTTCCTTTCCACCCGTCTCTTTTCAGCCACACTTAACGCTTAAATAAAGATAACAGGAACATGCTGTTACTGTGAACAGGGCTTGTCTTCAATCTTCGTGTTTCCCAGTCGTCATTAACTTCGCCTTGCCCTGTGTGCTTCTCTTTGCTCAACTGACTACCCCTTGTTACTCATTCTTTGTTTCTGCACACATGCATCCCTTCTCCAGTGTCTTCCCATCAACATCCCTAATCACCATGCTTCCTTGCCCTTAAGTCTGCGTCTTCCTAACCCTATGACTGTTTCCACTTGTTTGGGTGCCTTTATGCATGTTTCCACCCATGCGTGTGCCTCCCTGCCCACAACTATCTCCTCCTCCTTCACTGAGTCTCTGCTTCATGTTTTTCTGTCTCTACTTCCTTTCTCATTGTCTCCATTACCATATCCCCATTTCTATCGCCATGTGTGCCTCCTTATGTCTCTTTTATTGTGCATCTTTATTCATTGCCTCTGTCCTCATGTCACTGACTTCCTGTTCACATTTTTGCTTCACTGGCCATTTGTGTGTCTCTCGTTATTGTTTGGTAGCTGTTTCCTTGTTTTTTATTTTGTTGTTTTCTTTGGCCTCTTAACTATGCCTTTTTGGCCACTTGTCCGTGCAACTATTTTAGATATTCATATCTCCATATGACAGTGTTCTTGACTTTTCTTTTTGATTTCCTATGTCTAAATTTGGATGGGGCCTCCAGACTCACAATTCTACTTTAATACCTTACTTCAAATAGGGAACTTCTGGTTCAGTGTGCCTGTGCATTCCTATGGTGTGTGTATAGACCCCTCTACACGAATTATTATTTCATATCCATTGGGTTAGAAATGCTGGCACATTATATTTCACATTGTTTCATCACATGCAAGAAGATTAAAGAGAGAGCTCTGAACTGCACAGCAAATGATAAAACAATTTAACAAGGTATCCCGCTGCACCTACTAATTATTTTCTAAATCAATTTTATCCTCTAATATGTTATGTAACAATGTAAAACATACTGTACCAGCATTTCTAACCAAATCTATATCCTTCAGGTTTCCTATCGCCTTGCCCTTCTGTCTGTGCCTCTTTGTGTGTCCCCGTCTGTGTGCTTGGCTGCCCAAGCTCCTTGTCGTGTCTCTACCTCCAGCGCCGTATGATGTGACATTGCACCATATTGATGTAGTACGGTATGGTATACAGCAATGGGTGGATGGTTCTGTGTGGGAAGTGTCTAGCTTAGGTGTGAGATTGAGTAAAACTTTTGTGTGGTATGGTGTCTATTAAGGTATTTTGTGGAATAGAGTTTTGGTATGAAGTGCAGTCTTAATTGTTGTGTAGTCATACGGTGAAGTTTTGTGCTGATTTAAATCCTACACTTTGTACTAAACTCCTTTATAAAGGTTTCTATATGCTCATTATAAGTGTCGGCTAAATTGATTCAAGCCTGATGATTGCTAATAAACTATTGTAGCAAATGCATCTGAATATTCTAAGGGGCTGTAACTCATCATGGGACCTTGTTCTCATCAATTTAACTCCAAATGAAAAAGAGAAATAATAATAACCAACACAGTGTTTTCTCGTGTGGTGTGATACAGTATTTTGTGTTGTGGTAAGGCTGTGATGCTTTGGTATATTGTGGTGTAAAGTGGCGTTTGTGTTCTGTTTTGTTGCAGGCTCATGGGGCAGTATAGATGGGGCAGGCAAAGGGATCCGACCAGCGGGACTTAACTTCTCAACAAGGATTCCTAGGAATCTTTCCTCCAGATAAAGATTGCTTGTGCACTTGGCCTTTATGAATGATCTAATTCCAGCACAATTGTAAAACCCAATTATAGTGTTTTCAAAATGGTTTTGAACCTTTACAAATTCACAGACATTCTTGGGGTCTGATTATGAACCCTTTTAAAGCATAAAACATTTATGCAGGAAAATGTAGGTTATTTTGCAGTGTTCCAAATGCTCCATGATTAGGCAGTCATCCGGTAAATTCCACTCTGCAGTTAGTTACTTCTCCTACTCTGTGGAGAAGTGTGGCTCAGGGGTTAGAGGCGGCAGACCCGGAAGCTGAGATCGGTCCTGGACCAGGGTTCAATTCCCCGCCTCGGCGGGTCTTGGGCTAAAAATTCCACGGACTCGATAATTCTCGCTCCGGTGCCTTCTCGACTCACTGGTTCACACTCTGCGACTCTGGGCAATAGCTTGCTTAATCTCCACAACGGCCCCTCGCGGCGGGATGCCTGACTTTCACCTTGTGGATACCCGCTGGGGCTATCACACAGGGGAATATCAGGACGGGTTCCCTAAGCAAGCGCCGGGACACCCACTGCGGGTAGCTGTGCGCTATATAAGCTCAACTAAATTTACATTTTTACATTTTGTTGTTTCAGAAAACGTGCACTCAGAGTCAAATATTACATTTCTTTAATTTGTGTATCACACCCAAAGCTGTCTCCGTGGTGGTGGGTCAGTTTGCATAATGACCCTATTGGCACACATCTCCACTTTTGATATCAACCTTGTCTGTATTTCGTAATGGACATTGGAATGCATTACCTGTTTTTACAATGGATCACTTTTTACACATCACCCTTTTCCAAAATAGCCCAGTTTGCACACAACCTACTTTTCCCTAAAATGTTCCAGATTGCACACAGAATCAGTTTCCATAAGTAACAAACCTGCACAAATTGCTCAGATCCATGAATCCCCAGTTGATACACATTTCGTTTTCCCAAAGCGCTCCACTGCACACATATTACCCATTCCATAATATTCCAACCTGTAGGTATTTCTAATTTTCATGATATACCAGTTTGTGCGTTTTACGTGTTTCTATATTTTCCAATTTGCACACATTTCAATTACATTTTATTATGATATGGAACTCCGACGGAGGTCCACATAATGCAATATCAATAATACCAAATACAACTTTACATAACACATTTAAAAATTCAACATAATTAGATTCAACTCATCAAAAGAATTCAAACCTTGGAAACTCTTCGGAACTGTTACTTGATTGACATTTTGTATGTACAAACAACTTGATTCATTAATAGATATTAAAAAATGTAATGCAAAATTTTAAAAACTTGTCACAAGCCATTTCGTTAGGAGGAAACATTAAACACTTGCGGGCCCCCAATACAGATCAGATGTATTATTTAAAGAACAGTGGTCTTAGAAAGTGAATATGTCCATTGTGCAACAAAGGACATGCAAATATTACATGATTACAATCTTTAATATGCAACGGCCATAACTCGCAGATTTTCTCTTTCTTTGGAACTTCATCTCAAATGCCAGTGATAACACGTAAGGTGAGCATATCCATTCTCATCTATAGGATCAGTATTCGAATCCCATGCGGGAGATTTCAGATAATAATTTGCACACGGTCCCAGCTTCTGTAAGAGCAGTGATTGTACATTTCACCTGTTTGTATAATGTGCCAGTTTCATATTCTTCTCTTACCTCTTCTGCTCCCTATCAGCCCAGTCTACATATTCATCCCTCCTCCCTGGCTCTATTACTCCACTTGGATTTGGCTGCCACTGCCAGTAAAGAAGTCAACTATTCTGTTGCTAGTTCGGTATGGGATCCCAAGTTATTGCACCTGTTAGCTCCTTCTCTGTTCCAAAGAGCAGCTGAGACCCACAAAAAGACTCTACTTGCTCAACACAAACTGACTTTGTCCCACAGAGTTACTGTTAATAAGGCATTCTGCTAATTCTACCACATCATGTGGCATCACTGTGTCTTCACTAGTGCCCACTTTAAAGGATTGCATGTACACTTTAGAGGCTAACAGCTCCTTAAAGGTGTGTGTTGGGGATGCTGGCCTAATGCAGACTTTAGTAAGGCTTCTACCAATACACACAATCTTTTCTTGCACCAACTCCATGGGTGTACCCCATCACTAGGCAACCTTAAATTTTTACACAGGTTTGTGCTTTTTTATCAGTTGGAATACACATTTTTAGGTCTCGCCTGAGCCAGCGCATGCGCTGAACTGGCGAGACTTAAGTAACTACTTAGAAAACTGGCTACTTCCTGGCCACCAGCTTGCCAGAACACGCACAAGCGCGCGCGTGATGTGAACTGCTATTTGTTTTCTTCCTACGCTCCCCTGCCCGTTTGCCTGCCCGCTGTCTTCACTGTATTTCTTCGCATTTAGTTTAACTTCGTAGTTTGCATTTAGTTTCACTTCGTAACATTTACTGTCTTAACTCCCCTCCGTTTTCATACTCCTCCTTTAGTCCCGGCATTTAATGTAATTTTTTGGCGCACACGGCCGCTGTGTTATCTCGCCGTGACGGCGTTGACCTGGTGCGCCCAGCCGTTTCCCTCACCGCAACCGGCGACTGGCAGGAGCAGGCTGCATGGAGGGTAAAGATTTAAATTTTTAAGGAATTTGCCTTTGTATATATCGATCATGATGTATTTTTGAGAATCCAATTGATTATTACTGAGAAACTGAATTTAGCCTTGAGAAAGCCCTGGCGCAATTCGCCAAAGAGGGCGAAAAACGTGTCGGCCGTCTTCGTTCAATTTTGCACCAATAAAAATGTTATACTCTTTCTAAACCTTGGATCGACCTCATTTGTTGAATGAAAATTTGAATCAACGATTACAGGATTTAACCTTAAAAATAGCACGCACAAAAACCTGGAAAACATACTCTACCTTTTAATAAACATTAAAATGTGTCTACTCTGGTGCGTTCCTACGCTTCACTTTCAATTACTTGTAAGTTTATTCATCAGGGTAAAAACGATACCATTGCACATTTCCCCGAACACACTAAGGCATCTCTGCAGCAGGTACAATAACAAAACAAGCCTTGCATGTTCCTTCGCCGTAAAATAATATGCCTCTGTGCCTGTTTTTATTAATACATACAATATGTATTTAATGTTAAAGCAACTGTGTGCTTAAGCGTATTTTTTGAAAAAAAAATAACCTCATACTAAAACTACAGATAAATATGCTCACCCCTCAGCTTGGCCGCCATGTTAGCCCTCTTACCCCTAACACAGCTTTAAATAAGCACGCAATTATGTCGCGTTTACTGTTGTGTGAAAATGTGTGCACATAAAAATAACATGGCGCAGTGTCCATAAAAAATTAAAACCTTTTCATTTTACCCCACATACAAAAAAGTGCATGTTAAAACAATTAATTGCTCTTACTCCTTTGTCCTTACTTCGATCCGCCTCACACACAACAAAAACGCTTCCACCCGTCCACTGGGCACATTTACTTTGCGTCCTCATACCCGATGGCATCATTAGAGCACTTTAAAACCTTGCATGTTCCTTCGCCGTAAAATAAATATTCCCCTGTGACAGTTTTTAATACAAAAAATATGTTGTTAAGATTAAAGCAATTGTGTGCTTGATCTTGATTTTGGAACAATAATAATGTTTTAAACTCTTTTAATGCACTTTTCAATGATGTCACTGTTTTAGTTCCACAGCTACAATGCTTAGCCTTAGAACATACAACAGGCGCCACTGTGCCACAAGGCCACCCGAGTCATCATCTTTCAGTGACACCTAATTTTCAGAAACAGTGGGTGCATCCTGCTTCTTTAGCTCCTTCCTCTCTGCTGGAAACAGACTGCCGGCGCCACAGGGGCAATCTAGACAGAACCATCCTGGTTGATGAATAGTTCGGAAATATATTGTGTTGCAAGTAAAGAAAATGAAGACAACAACAGAGGAAAAGCTAGCCACAGACATCCGCCTTAATTTACCTTGCTACGCTAATACTAAAAAAGAAAGTTAAAAAATCAATAATTTCACTGGATAGAGCAAACACATGTACTTTTCAAAGAATACACACTGTACTCTTAGTTTTTTTCAAATTTAATTTTATGTTTCGACATTTTGTTACATGAAAATCACTCTAATCTTTCACTGCTTTGGAGCCTCTCACAGCCTGTCTCTGTTGTGTAGGAGACACCCCTTGCTGTCTGGTTGTGGTTTATAAGAAGCACTTCACCCTGTCTGTCTCTGGTGTGATAGACACAGCTATTGCTGTCTGTTTGTGGTCAGGAACCAGCACCTCGCGCTGTCTGTTTATCATTTGTAAAAAACAGCTCTTTATGTACAGCTATAATCAGAAAAAAAACATCGACCCATAAGACTTTTAGCAGTAAGAGGTGCCACCTACTTCCTGCGTATTGGTAGTAAGGCCATTATTTTACTTTACTTAATGATGTTGACTATAAAACAAATTTTGCCCAATGGTTTCAGAGAGCTTTACAATAGAACTTAGTATGTTACATAAGGGGGATTACACATTAAGAAGTAAGAAATGCATGTCTTACTGTGGGCTTATAGTTGGGGACCTCACTCTCTATCTATCTATCTATCTATCTATCTATCTATCTATCTATCTATCTATCTATCTATCTATCTATCTATCTATCTATCTATCTATCTATCTATCTATCTATCGCCCTCACTCTATCTATCGCCCTCACTCTATCTATCGCCCTCACTCTATCTATCTATCGCCCTCACTCTATCTATCTATCGCCCTCACTCTGTCTATCTGTCAATCACCCTCACTCTGTCTATCTGTCAATCACCCTCACTCTATCTATTGCCCTCACTCTGTCTATCTATCGCATCACCACAGAATCACTCAGCACCACCACAGTATAACTCAGGGGCACCACAACATCACTATGCGCTACTACAGCATCACTGAACGCTACAGCATCACTCATCGCCACCACAATATCACTTAGCGCCACCACAGCATCAATCTGTGCAACCACTCAACAACAACTGGTTCAAATATGTTCTCTCAATGTTTCAATGTCTTAAACTTTATTACAAATGTCACAAAAAGATGTTAATATTTCACTTCTGTTCTTGGATTTGTCACAATAAAATACACTGAACATAATCTTCACTAAAGTTATTTACAAAAGTTTAAGCCATTGCCATTATAAATTACAATAGATTTTATTAAAGTATTAATTATAGGTGTGACATTTGCAAAAGTTAGAACTATTGGCATTGTAAATGACAAAGCTATTAATTTCATTCTTTTCAAAACCAACACATAAATAAACAAGCATTTACAATGCAATAGGTCTCGCAGCATTAAAGTTTGAGTTATTGGCATTGTGTATGACAATGCGTTGCATATATTTTTTTGCAAACTTTGAATTAGAGTGTGTGCAAGAGTATGCTGTTGCTCACAGCTGTTATTATTCACACAGCTCTGATGATGCACCTCACGCACGGGGCTGACGCAGTTATTATTCACACAGCTCTGATGATGCACCTCAGGCACGGGCTCACAGCAGTTATTATTCACACAGCTCTGATGCACCTCAGGCACAGGCTCACAGCTGTTATTCACACAGCTCTGATGATGCACCTCACCACGGGGCTGACACAGTTATTATTCACACAGCCTGATGATGCACCTCAGCACGGGGCTGACGCAGTTATTATTCACACAGCTCTGATGATGCACCTCACGCACAGGGCTGACGCAGTTATTATTCACACAGCTCTGATGATGCACCTCAGGCACGGGCTCACAGCTGTTATTATTCACACAGCTCTGATGATGCACCTCAGCACGGGGCTGACGCAGTTATTATTCACACAGCTCTGATGATGCACCTCAGGCACGGGCTCACAGCTGTAATTATTCACACAGCTCTGATGATGCACCTCAGCACGGGGCTGACGCAGTTATTATTCACACAGCTCTGATGATGCACCTCAGCACTGGGCTGACGCAGTTATTATTCACACAGCTCTGATGCACCTCAGCACTGGGCTGACGCAGTTATTATTCATACAGCTCTGATGATGCACCTCAGCACGGGGCTGCCGGCAGTTAATATTCACAGCTCCCTCTCACAGCGAGCCCGGGAGGCACGGCAGAGGAAGCGATCGCTTTCACTTTCGCGATCGCTTGAAAAACAAGACGTGCGCGTGCAATGACAACCAGCATGGGGGGGCATGTCTTAGCCCGGCTCACGTAGCCCTGTAGTAATCCTACACAATCCTGCTGTAAATCCTAAATCCGCGATATCCTACCTGTCGTCCCGTGACCGCGGAGCCCCAGCCACCCAACATGGGAGTGTTGCGCGCGGCCCAACCTGCGACTGCCATTGTGAGCTGGTGCCAGAGTGTGGCATGGACCCGGAGTTGTGCGGGTGCCCGGACCCCAGCCCTGACCTGACGATGACCGCTAACTCTGCTTAGCGAAGAGAGTGCCCCAGGTCCGTGCCTCCGTGGTTTTCTTGGTTGCTGCCGGGGCCGCAGCTGAGCGCAGAAGCATTGTCCACCGCGACAATTGTATGCAGGAGCTGTTGGGCACCAGTGACCCCAAGCATTGCATTAGCCAAGTGCCAGTCCTTGCCTTGTGAGACTAAGTTGGTAAAATAGTTCAGGGTGGGGCAGAGTTCCATTGGTTATTTCACACGATGTAGAGATAGTTACATTGGAAATGAAGCAGACAAGGTTCTTAGCTCAGGAGGTGAAGGCACGCCTAGGAGGTGATGTTTTAGCTGTGCATTTTGAATTTGTATTCAGTTTATATTGCTCGGCTACGTAAGGTGCATCTGAATCCCCCTTGAGTTTTTAAGTTCACTTGTGTGAACACTTCGAGAACGCCATCACCCACAAGAATTTATGGGCAGCCAGTACTTAGCTGCAAGTGGAGTCACGGAATTTAAGATGGGCCTCTCAACCTGACCTGGTTGTTGCTTCTAGACGGTTCTTTCCATTCACATTGAAACAGACACTGTTTCAAAAATGCCAATTAATAATATTTATCCTGGTATTTCATTGACTAGGAAGAGGTCACGTCTGTTCGGAGTCAAGGCAATCGCAGCTTCTCTTCTCCCCTCCAGCATCCCTCCGGCCCACCCTCACCCTCTGGTAGTGGTGGAAATGGTAATGATATGTGTCTTGTAAAGCGCACTGCTGCCCTGAGGCGTCGTGGCGCTGTAGACCGCTGGGGAACCCGTCCTGGCTATCCCTGTGAGATGGTCCCTACTGGGTATCTCCAAGGTGAAACCGGGCATCCCCGGCGAATGTGGGGGGCCGTTGTAGAGATGAGGCAAGCTACTTCCCAGAGTTGCCGAGTGTGATCCCTGGTTAGAGTAGGCACCAAGGCGAGAATTATCGAGTCCGCTGACCCTGGTCCACGACCCTGCCGCGTCGGGAATTGAACCCTGGTCCCCGGCCGTTCTCTGCTTCCGGGTCTGCCGCCTCTAACTAGTGAGCCACACCACTCCAGCCAGTGAGCCACACCACTTCCCCAGTGTTCTCGCTCCACCACCTGTCTCCAGGTGTTTACAGCAGAGGAACCTGGGATCCGACCAGTCCTGGGAAGGAGTTCCGTGTGCACCCATCCCCCTCGCCCTCTTTCCTGGTGTGTACCACCGAATACATTTTATAGGGGGAAATCTGGGGCATGGCTCCCTGGAGGGTTTGTGTGGGCGCTGCTTGTCTTAGCCTTCCCTCCCAGTGTGCATTCCCCCATAGGCTGAAGCTGAACCTCAACACCTGCCCAGAGGGGCTGAGCGAGTGTTGCTCTTACTTGCCTCTCTTATGGAGAGCGCTCCCCTCAGATTCTCTGTAGGGAGCAATCCGTGGCCTGACCCCCACGAGGGCTGAGTGTTGTTTACCCTCCTTCTCTGTGCTTGTGTGTACTCCCCAGAAATACTCTAGGGGCCATGCCCCAGAAGGAGGTCTATGCAGCTCATCCCCCACCCCCAGTCCTGGCGTGTAACCTCAGCGTGATTCTTTACATGGGCTCAAAATAGGTCCTGGCGTGTCCCCAGGTGGAGTTGTGTGCACCTCCTGCCTCTTAAACATGAGGGAAACGGGGGCGATGGATGAATGTAGCGGATTAGTAAAGGGGGATGTGGGTAGGCAGAGCCTGGGCCGGTAGGGGGAGGACCGACGCGCATCTCTCACCTTAAGGGATCCAGTTCGAGTAGTGCTTCGAAGTCATCGCTCACTCGCTGGCAGCGGCAGGCCCCTGAGCAGGAGATGAGACGCCGTCGCTGCCCCCCTCGCACCTTTGGGACGCAGCCGCAGCATCCTCCGGGCAGGCCAGCCGACCGGGGTGAGGAGGGGAGAGGGCGGCTTCAACCTCGGCGAGGGGGTGATGTGCGCCCGGTGTCCCCAGAGCTGGCGCCTGTCCTCCGCTCACAGGGCTTCCCTCATTGTGTCCCTTATGTGGGGGTGGATCCCGGGGAGGGCGAGCCTGTGGTGCAAAAAGCTCCGAGCTGGGCTGACGCCTACCGAGCTCTGCTCCCCATCAGCGCCAGCCAACCTCCCTCCAAAGCAGCGGCTTCATCAGCACCAACGCGCGGTCCCACTCCACAGAAATAACAGGCTCCTAACCCTGAGGTGGCAGTGGCAAAACGGCGCTCTGCCTACCTCTACAGCCCTGCTGTCAGTGCGGAGAAAAGAGCGCCGTTGAGCACCAGTCACGGAGCGAGAGGGCAGGAGACAGGCAGCTCCTTTACCACCCATCAGCCCCCGTGCCAGAGGCTGTCATACAGACACGGCGACAAACACCGCCTCAAAGAGCAAACGTGCCGCTGCCTGTCCTTCTCCACATGGCAACTGAAACCCGGCGGGGGCTCGGTGCACTCGTGTGTGTATGCGACGGCGGGGGTGGGTTCTCTGTATGTATGTGTGCGTGCATGCATGGGCGCTCGTGTGTGTGTGTGTGTGTGTCTTTGTGTATGCACATGCGTGTGTGGCGTTGGCGCTTCCCAGGAGACAGCAGCTGGCCACAGTGAGCGCGTTCACGAGCGCGTGGCCCGCTCCCATCGCCTTCTTGGAGAGGAAAAGCGCTGCCAGGTGCTGTCTTCTGGAAAGCTGTGTCGCTGACTATAGGTCTCTACGAGACCGCGCTTACGCACGGTTACGCAAGACCTAAAAATGTGTAATTTACAATATCAATAGCTCAAACTTTCATAATGCGAGACTTATTACATTGCAAATGCTTGTGTTTGTTTTTGTGTTGTTCTACCCCTTAGGCACTGTGCGACAGCGGGAGAATTATTGAGCAGGCGGGGTTTGTATGGCACCCGGCCGTCCTCCCCACACGCCTGCCATGACGTCAGACGGCCGGGGGCCGTCCTGAGCACCGAATAGGTTAAAGGGGGAAGATGTGTTATGTGTGTTGTAGGTATATTCTCAGCGCTGACCTTTGATTCTGATTTTATTCTAGAGTCTTCGGTCTGTGCCGTGCTATCTGTGGGCAGTTGGAGATTGGTGACAGACTATGTTAGATGTATTCTGGTAGTGCTGTATTTGTACCATTAATCTATGCTTTTAACTAGTTCCTGGCTTCAAGATTGACTTAACAGCTATCACTAGATTACTGCCCCTATCGAGAGGCTTGTTTTGATAACTCCACAGTCTTCTCCAGTGCTTTAAATGGTCCAGTACAGTCCGGTATGGCGTACCAGCCCATTTTAGGTTTCGCCTGGCCATAGCACTGCGCAGCAGTTCTCGCGCAGGCGAAATCTTTTGATGTACAGTGTGGGGCTTTGTTCCGCTTCTCTCTTCCATTGGCTAGCTCCATAAATGGAGGCTAGCTATTGGAAGAGATTAGTTGTCAATCACTCTTTCCCCGTCACGACGCGATTCAGGGGCTTTTCCGTGTCTTTTTTTGAAGTCCCGCCCCTTTTGTCGTCATGCCTTTCTGGGTGCAAACAGAATTTAGATAATGTATACACATCAATATGCGTTGATAAGTGGCAGGTATCTATTTTAAAAATGTGGAACCTTTTAAAATGTATAAACGTTGGATCCTTATATACGCAAATATAACTAGTTAATTGAAGTTTACATTTAATTTAATACAATGTACGTTTCCGTCTGCTGTCGATCATTGACTCGTTAAAGATGGCGCCTTCGCAGGGGAGAGCAGTGGCTGCAGACAGGGCTCTAGTCTGCTCTCTGTCTACATCGCGGGCTCTGCTCGAAGTGTTGTCGGTTGGGGGTGTGCTCGAGCGCTGGGCTTGGTCTGTGGTGGTTGCGAATTGGGCAAGGGGTCGGGGACTAACTGGAGAGGGCAGGAGCGGACGCCCGGGGGAGTGGGCCACTCCGCATTGACAAGCGTTGTCGGTTCAGGAGGTTCCAGGGTGCCAGAGCCAGCAGCCTTTGGGCGGACATGAACGTACCCAGCGGCATGTGCAGGACGAGAAGTGACCGAGAGAACGGGGCGGACAGCAGCTTTTGAGCGCCGCCCCCTGCCGGTGACTGAGCCATTAGCATAGCCGCAGCCATGTCGGCTATCTCTGCATCGGAGAAGGTGGACGGATTCATGCGCAAATCTGTGCGCAAGGCGCAGCGCCAAAAACACTCCCAAGGCTCGTCGCAGTTCCGCAGTCAGGGCAGTGTGGTGGAGCTCTCCCCACTGCCGCAGCTCCGAGGTGAGGGGGCCTTGTGCGTGTACTGTGCAGTGTGAGAGGAGGCTTGTAAGGCACTTCAACTCTGTATAATTGTAAGTCCTCACTAGCACTCTTTAACATGTAAACTCAGTAGGTGATGTATGAGTAGTTTATCCCGTTTTGTTTTCGTATCTATAGTTTACTGCCCCTCTCAGTAGCAGTTCCGGACTGTCATTTCCAAAATACAGGCAAGTGTAGAACTATGCTCTATCTGATCAATGACAATTTGAGGATCAATGGGATTATTGACGATATTCTGGCATCCCCCGATTTTGATTCGAGGGCTAACAGGTCAATAAAGGATAACTAAGTAACTGGATGAACATTTCTCACCATATGCTTAAAACCCTGCTGTATACGTCGAGGTTTGTGGTTGAGTGCACGGAGATGTCAAATTGAGGTGCTCATGTACAGGCAAGGCACACCATGTGTTCTAGATACAATTAGTTTTAATAAATGTGAATGTGAGTATCTGCTAGATGACGCTGTGTTCACTCTTCTGTCCACTTAGACACAGACTGGCCAGTAACACTTTGTGTATGATATTATTACATCATGTGGCTCATCTACTGCTCATTCTTAGTGGTACTTCTGAATGAAAGGTGTCTCTGTATGGAGGCCTAGTTTTGAGAAAACATGGATTGTGGATGATCTCCTTACTTGACATACTGAGTTGGTGTCTGCTGGCGGTCTGCTCAAAGAAAGCATCTTTTCAGCAGCACTTCTTTAAACCCCCAAATATGATTGAGTTCGTAGCGTGCATTATAACAACGCTTTCTGAAAATAGTATGAGTAATGACAGACCTTACTGAATCCACCTATTTTATTCTAGCGTGGTCCTTGCACCAGCTCCTGTCACAGTATGAATTGATATGAGGTGTATACCATCTCTTCTCTTATGTGTAAGCTGACACCCTAGCCATCTGAAGTCGATACTTTGAGCTAGCTATGTCTTTTCAAAGCAAGGGGTATCGAATACACCCCAACCTGTCAGTGTGTTGGCAAATGTCCAATTTCTGTCTCCTTATATGTTGTCTAACAAGTGTCTGGGATAATACCAGGCTCAATAACACCCCATCTGGTTCCAGGACCTCATGAGAAAGTTCACATCCCAGTGTTTCTATCCTTGTGATTGACTGGAACAGGATGACACACCGCACTTGCATCTTTGCTACAGTAGAAGCTATTATTATGCTTCTACTTGAAACACAGCCTTCTATACGGGCAATTAGGTCATGTGCTGTGTGCTTGATGCCCGTTACCTCCCCTTATGTTGTTATTCTAGACATAACAAACACAGCCTTTAAGTCATTATAAACATACATTGACATTGACATTTCAGGACTCTACGGTGCAGCGCGGCACTCTAGAAATGCTTTATAACATGCTGTTTGATGAGTTACATCACTGTGGTAGTTTATATGTGATGTACAAGACCAGCTAAGACCCCTGTCACTCTTCGGACATTGGTGTGTGTTTTATGCGTATTGCATTGATCAGTCACGATGTGCATTAGGCCTTCAAGACCGGTGACCGCTTTCTCCTCATTGAATGCTGTTTGTAAATCCAAAGGGCATTAACTGTAGAACGCAGGCAGTCCACTTCACAGGAGGTCATTCACAAAGTCCCACTGCAAATTAAGGAAAAATTCATAACCCGCATATTTCACACACTAAGAAATGAAGACCTTCAGACAAGACGGTAGTAAAGATAATTGGCAGGTCATGAGTTAATACTGGGTACAGAATCATGTTCTAATGTGTCATGCTAAGCGCATATGGTAACTCCCTAACCTGATTAGTGAGTGCTACAAGATAGGCAGCGTTCCCAAGGAAGAATACAGAACTAACCAAGTGCCCTAATGTGTTGCGAATGTGCAGCGTTCCTGTTGCAAGGAGTGTTCAATGCTTTTAAAACTCAGGTTTGCCCAGAAATGCTCGGGGCTTGCAAAAAGGAGGCGAGGCATTGGACTGAGTGTCCTGAAGCAGCGATTCACTGGTGACTTATTTCTGGAGCAGCAGATCAGGAGTGTTGGGAAGTGCTCCCAGTGTAGTTTTTTAAAAACTGCTTACAGAAAAACGATCACCAGCACATCGTGTTTCAATCTTAGTTTGGCAGACGGCAAGAGACGTGTTGGGCTGGCCTTCAGTTCAACATATATGTCTGCTAAATAGTTCCACTTGGTATTGTATGCCTTCTTTGGAATGCCGACTTGAGAGATTATTTCCACAAGGAACAGTTAGAACGTGAAAGCTGAAGATGACTGAACAATTCTTTCCCGACTGGAGGATGCGCCGGGACACTTATTTTGAAAACCATATAGTTTATAATGCTTTTTTATATGGCTATATGTGTGTTATTATTGCCTGGTTGCCAATTGGCCACACTTCATTAAGGGCAACTATTATGCATTGTTATTTACAATACTAGAAGCAGCAAGATCTGATGCATTTTGAGTTGGTCTGTGTACATCATCTCAATAGAAACAAAATACGCCGATGAGGCTTGAGTGCTTGACTTGTAGTAGATGGAAATGTCAACTATTATTCATGAGGCACTTTCTTTCCCTACAGTAATTATATTTTTAGTGCATAGTTGGTTGTAAATAGTTGTGGTTCTAATGTGCTTATTCATAGTCTTAAAATCTATGTACTGGGGAGGTGAGCTGTGTGGTCTGTGCCATACAGCTTCTTGCACAGTTAGTATCCAGGCTTTATTAAAATTCTGCATGACTGAAATACATCCCATTCCTGCTCTGCGCTTTTAGAAACTAGACCTCATATTGGCTCCTAAGCACACTGTATCGTTTTGTTGCTAAAAGTTTTGATTTCAGTAAGTTTCTGGGCTTTGCATTTACTGTTTGGCTTGTAATTACCCTCTTTTGATGTATTCAAACTTTTGGACAAATACTAAGCAAAAAATTATCTTGGCCTTCACCTCGCTGTAATTTTCTAGGTAAACAAGCGTAATGCTGTGCTTTTGCTGCACTTTGAAATTGTGAGCAGAACAATAGTAGATCCCGCAGTTGTGTGTGTGGCTCTAGGTGTGTGTGTGTGTGTGGCTCTAGGTGTGTGTGTGTGTGTGGCTCTAGGTGTGTGTGTGTGTGGCTCTAGGTGTGTGTGTGTGTGTGTAGCTCTAGGTGTGTGTGTGTGTGTGTGTGGCTCTCTGTGTGTGGGTGCAAATACAATAGGTCTCGTATTTGCGAGAGATTAAGCTATTGGGATTGTAAATGACAATGCCATTTATTTATCTCTTTTCAAAACCAACACATAAATAAAAAGTTTGTCATTTACAATGCCAATAGCTCTAACTTTTTCGAAGGCGAAACCGTTGCATTGTAAATGCTTGTTTATTTTGAGAGGGAGAGTACCGGTGCTTCTCAGAAACAAGCAGGTGCTCATGGTACAGAGTACCTGCACTTCTATTTTTTCATTTCAAGCACTGGTCTCTAATCGTCCAGGGTATGGATAATAAGGGCGTGGATAGTGCCCCAGTTCCCCAAAGCTCTTTTTATTAGTATTCTGGCAGAACGTGAACCTGTTAAAAAGAAAAAGCTTGCTGAGAAGTCGCCAGCGGGGGCTAAAAGATATAATGTTAAGCGACAGGGCCAACTTTTTTCTTGCCTCCTCAAACAGTCTCAAACTCAATCAACAGACGATGTGTTAAATGATGACATTTTGTGTCAACATGTTGTGCCATTTTACAGGAAAAACAAACAGATCACAGAACTGTTGGGATGTATTGAAAGAAGCATGATGGATATTTTCATTAAGACGTCAGTCCTTGGGACGGCCCTGAACGCATCATCAGTAACAAACTAACACTGCTATTAGCAACCTGGCGCTCACTATAAGCCAGATTATTGCAAGCAATATAGTTATAGCTTCTGGAGGCACCCAGGAGTTGCCAAAGCATACTACCAGACCGGGCCCATCCGGTACAGAAGCCAGTCCTTGGCCTTTGGGTCCCATGGACACACGGAATTCTAGATTACCAGTAGGGGTGGGCGGAATTTGCGGAATCGCGTTACGCAAATCTCTGCAAAACTGTAAAAAATCCCTGCGAAGACGCAGAAATTTTGCGAACACGCAAATTATTTGTACGCAATGCTTTTTTCCTGTTCGCAATTACTGTTTGTGTGCTCAGTGGGAAATATCTCACGAACACACATTTTGAGAACGCAAACAAACAAAAAATTTTGCAAAGTCGCGGAATACAGAATTTTGGGCAATAATGCGTTCTCGGCGGAACGCAAAATTACCCAAATTCCGTGAGCGGAACAGAATTTATCGCCCAGGCCTATTTACCGGGGGCGAGCATTGCTGAACACGCCCAAACAGGCACTCTTTCTAACCCAAGCAAAGACCAATTACATCAGCCAACTGCATCCTGCCCTTATGTTTTAGTGTAGGCACAGTGGCATAGCTAGCCCTTTGGCCGCCCGTGGCGATCCCTGCATTTGCTGCAAGACATCGGCCACAGTCGTCAATTTGAAAGGGTAGATCTCCTGTTAAATCTGAAGATCCCATGATCTAACCGTGCCTTTGTTTTGTTGCTCCAGCTTCATCCAGGGAAGATCTCCAGACTAAGCAGTCCTTTCTGGCCCATTCTCAAACCTGCACTTTTAAACGTTGAATTGTGTGAATCAAACACAAAAGCCACTAGTTTCATAAATATTGCAACAGACCAGCAGCATTTGTATGATTGCGGTATATGCTGACAAGAATTAAATGCTTGCCCCTTTCGTCTGTGGTGATGTGAAAGTCACAAGTTTAAAGCTGACTCGGCCTTCCAGCCTCTCAATGTCGACAAATTGAGCACCATTAGGTAACTACCATAACTCGTATTTTACAATGCTTAGGCTCAAATTGGGGTACTGAAGTTCCATATAAAAAGTAACTTCTTGTGTATGCATCTGCAAGCAAGGGGTACTGAAAGCCCGGCAGGGCTCGAGTCGGGGTACCACGCTGGTGGACGGCGTCACCCCGCTTATTTTACCGGGAGCTCGATAACTATAAACTGCAACTGAGTGCAAGCCACCTTTCGTGAGGTTAATTCCTGTCGTGACGTCAGCGTCCCTCGCTTCTTTTTAGGTTTCGCCTGAGCCAATGCGCTTGCGCATTGCTCCGGCGAGATTATAGTAAGCGGAAAAGAACAGTCTACCAAAACGGCTGCGGATCGCTTACAGTTCATGTGATCTATGCGCGTGCACACTTAATGCCAGCCACGTCACACACCACCATTTGTCTGTGCCTCGACATCAGACTTCAAAGGCTGCCGTTCCCCAGCCCCCGCGTGCACATCTGCGCACCACCATTTGTCTGTGCCTCGGCATCAGACTTCCAGGAATGCGCTCCCGCCCCACCTCCGCCACAGCAACGCCGAGACCTTGTTTTATGTCTGACTCTCCTCCGTCCTGTCAAACCAATTAAATTTTTTTCCCTAAACAAACGTACTTGCTCGCGACACCTCGCTTTTTAGGTCTCACCTTTCAAACATTGGTGATAAATGTGCTTATTTAAGTGAGCCTAATTTCCACCCTTTAGATTGAGCAAACGCCTACTTTATGCACCTGGTCAAAATTTACCTTAACTTGAGTGAACACTGTGCTCGTACCCAGCAGACGTTTGAAATCCCCTCAACAGTAGTGATAATTCCCTTTCCCTTACTATCATCCTCTCTCCACTCTTACTCATGCTAATCAGTGCACATTTCGCCCACAGGCTTGTTGCTTACATTAAGTACCTGGTCTTTTTTGTAAAGTCCTGTATTACTCCGGTTCCCTTGGACCTCTACCATTCTTGAACTCGTCCCATACTATTACATAAAAATGCAAACGCGCACACACACATGCACACACACGTACACACACACACGTACACACACGTTGCGGCCTCCCTGCTGAACACAGGTACACCACATGACTCAAAATAGTACTCCTCTGCTAACTGTTTTGAAGGCTTCGCTACTTCTTTAGCCCTCTCACCCCACCCAGTCCTTCACCCTCCTCCACTTGCTGTACCATCAATGTGGTACCACCAACACTTCACCACCACATTTTGTGGTCCTGCTTCTAAATTCCTGAAATAAACAGTCACAGACATCACATTTTCACTACAGTTCACTTCCTACAATGAACTGCCTACTGTCCAGAAAATGTAATGGCCCTGATTATATCTGTGCTGCCCTCCCCGTTGGAGTCGCATGTTGATTACACCATAAATATTGACTGACTCTAGATGAGCAATTAAAGAGTGCATTCCTCCTTGCTTCCTGTGCCTCAGTCGAGAGGGGGAAAGAGGAGTATTTAAAAGCTTACAACTCCACACACAACCCCCCCACACACAGAACCCCCACACACAACCCGCCACACAAACACCCCCCCACACAACCCCCACACACAACCCCCCCACACACACAACCCCCCCACACACACAACCCCCCCACTCAACCCCCCACACACACAACCCCCCACACAACCCCCACACACAACCCCCCCACACACAACCCTCCACACACACACCCTCACACCCCCCCACACACACCCCCTCACACACACCCCCTCACACACAACCCCCTCACACACAACCCCGACACACAACCCCCCACACACAACCCCCCCACACACAACCCCCCACACACAACCCCCCCACACACACACGGAGACTGGAGTTGGAATAGTAAATTAAACTATTCACTATCCAGCTCCCCAAAGCACTATGCGTTGTAAAGGTTTGCGTTGTAAAACTGGCGTTGTAACAGCATGCGTGGTAAAAGCATGCGTTGTAACATACATCCTAACAAAACATAGCATAGCATAAGAAACACAACAAAGCATAACAAAACATAGCATAGCAACATAACACTGCATAGCATAGCATAACAAAACAAAGCATAGGATAGCAAAACATAGCATATCATAACAAAACAAAGCATATGATACCAAAACAAAACATAGCATAAAAAACAAAACAGCATAGCAAAACACAACAAAGCATAGCTTAGCATAACAAAACAAAACAAAGCATAGCATAACAAAATAAAGCATAGCAAAACATAGCATAGTATAACAAAACATAGCATAGCATAACAAAACACAACAAAACATAGCAGGACAAAACATAGCATAACATAAAACAAAGCATAGCATAACAAAACAGCAAAACACAACAAAACAGCTTAGCATAACAAAACATAGCATAGCAAAGCATAGTATAACAAAACATATCATAGCATAGCAAAACATAGCATAGCATAGCATAACAAAACACAACAAAACATAGCATATCAACACAAAGCATAGCATAACAAAACATAGCATAACAAAGCATAGCATAGCATAACAAAACATAGCATAACAAAGCATAGCATAACATAACAAAACATAGCATAACAAAGCATAGCATAACATAACAAAACATAGCATAACAAAACATAGCATAACAAAACATAGTATAGCAAAACAAAACATAGCATAACAAAACATAGCATAGCATAACAAAACAAAGCATAGGATAGCAAAAAAAATTGCATAGCATGACAAAACAGCATAACATAACAAAACATAGCATAGCATAACAAAACACAACAACACATAGCATAGCTTAACAAAACACAACAAAACATTGCATAGCATAACAAAGCATAGTATAGCAAAACAAAACATAGGATAGCAAAACAAAACATTGCATAGCAAAACAATACATTGCATAGCATAACAAAACATTTGCATAACAAAACATAGTATAGCAAAACATAGCATAGCATAGCATAACAAAACAAAGCATAGCATAACATAACAAGCATAGCATAGCATAACAAAACACAACAACACATAGCATAACAAAACATAGTAAAACACAGCAAAACATATCATAGCTTAACAAAACACAACAAAACATAGCAAAACAAAACATATCATAACCTAGCAAAACATAGCATACCAAACACAACAAAACATAGCATAGCATAACAAAACATAGCATATCAAAACAAAGCATAACACATAAAACCACACACACACACACACACAACCACACACACAACCACAACCATCTATCTATCTATCTATCTATCTATCTATCTATCTATCTATCTATCTATCTATCTATCTATCTATCTATCTATCTATCTATCTATCTCTCTATCTCTCTATCTCTCTATCTCTCTATCTCTCTATCTCTCTATCTCTCTATCTCTCTATCTCTCTATCTCTCTATCTCTCTATCTCTCTATCTCTCTATCTCTCTATCTCTCTATCTCTCTATCTCTCTATCTCTCTATCTCTCTATCTCTCTATCTCTCTATCCATCTATCTATCTATCTATCTATCTATCTATTGCCCTCACTCTATCCATCTATCTATCGGCCTCACTCTATCCATCTATCTATCGGCCTCACTCTATCTATCTATCTCCCTCACTCTATCTATCTATCTATCTGTCGCCCTCACTCTATCTATCGCCCTCACTCTATCTATCTATCTATCTGTCGCCCTCACTCTATCTATCGCCCTCACTCTATCTATCGCCCTCATTCTATCTATCGCCCTCACTCCATCTATCGCCCTCACTCTATCGCCCTCACTCTATCGCCCTCACTCTATCGCCCTCTATCTATCTATCTGTTGCCCTCACTGTCTATCTATCGCCCTCACTCTATCGATCTATCTGTCTCCCTCACTCTATCTATCTATCTATCTATCTATCGCCCTCACTATATCTATTGCCCCCACTCTATCTATCGCCCTCACTCTATCTATCGATCTGTTGCCCTCACTCTATCTATCTATCTATCTATCTATCTATCTATCTATCTATCTATCTATCTATCTATCTATCTATCTATCTATCTATCTATCTATCTCCCTTACTCAATCTATCTGTCAGGACCTGCTCCACGGGAACCGATTGATGAACAAAGGGGTCCACCTCCTGACGTTACCAACCCCCTGAATGTTATACACAGGGGGTTCGAACCATCAGGCGAGGGATAAATAATGAAAAGAGACCGGGGACGGGTAGGGGTCAGCAGGGACAAGGGATCTGAAATGACAGAACAAAAGCTTTATAACACCTGCCAATAATCTGACTACTCACAATATAACTCAATAGACCGCTGAATACCTTATGTGGCTGTACACAGTCCGCCAACAAGTCTAAAGGATTAACAGTTCTGTTTCCTGCAAGGAAAGACACTTGTTAACACATATATCTTACACAGGTACATGCTCTTGGAAATACACGCCCTGTGAGAATACACACCATTTCATGTGGAAAAGAACCTCAGATTATTGATCCCTCCCTGGTTATTGAACATGTTCCTCTAAATAATTCTTTGAGATTAGCACAAGTTCATAGTCTGAATACTTCTAAAACGAGTTTGCAGTAATTACCACACTTCATCACTCCTTATTGCAATTTTATGTCCCCTAGTAAACTTTAGACTATTCCTTCAGTTCTACAATGTTTTATCCGTTGGTGCACCCAACAGTAGACAATGTCTTTATCCAAAATAACGGCAACGTGTGGTTGTGACCGCCACTACGTTCCGCTATGTAAACAAACCAAAGGTACAACTTAAGTTATCCTAGATAACGGCAACGTGTGGTTGTGACCGCCACTACGTTCCGCTATGCAAATAAACCAAAGATAATATTCTCTCGCCGGTAGCATGTAGTGAGCCCACCACTATGCTCCGGACAACACGGAACAAGGTAAGCCCACTCAGGTAAACAACCACGGTAGCTTGCAGCGGCCGCCGCTAAGCTCCGGGAAACACACACAAACCCCGAGGAGCCGGGTTTGAAAGTTGACACGCACCCAAACGGTGCGCGTCTTCCAGAAAGCGAAGGTGACGGTATTTTAGTTGCCGGTAGGCGCCCGAGGCCAGGGCTCCTTCCCGGTTAGGGGAAACAATACCTTGAAGTTGGAGCGGAGCAGGAATCAGCGCTCCCGCTTCTCTTAGGCAGCAACAGCTCGAACAACGCCGGACCTCCCAACAAGGCAAGAAACACAGACATAGGACTAGGAATTACTTGCAACGAGTTTCCTGCATAACCACACTATATACTTCCTCCCTGCAAGGATCATGGGATATGTAGTTCCTAAAGATTAGGTAGGCGCTGAATGCAGGAACCTGACAGTATGCCCTCTCTCCTAGCGCCTCCTAGGCCCAGGCTTGGTAGGAAACCTCCGATGAAATGCCCTGACAGCCACGGGAGCATGTACGTTCACTGATGGCTCCCAGGAGTCGTCCTCAGCTGAGTAGCCCTTCCAAGCTACCAGGTACCACAATGCGCCTCTGCGACGTTTGGAGTCTTTTATGCATCGCACCACGTACTCCAACCCATCGTCACACAACACTGGAGGGGGAGCTCTCCGACGGGCCGCAGAAGCTGGTTTCAACAAACTGCAGTGAAATACCGGATGGATACGGAGAGAGGCAGGAAGCTTCAGTCGATAAGCCACAGGATTAACCTGTTTCAACACCACATACGGGCCAATGAATTTTGGATGGAACACCGAACGGAGCTTGAACCTAATGTTTTTGGTGGATAACCACACCTTGTCTCCCACCTGGTACACAGGTCCCACACCTCGATGTTTATCTGCCCATTTCTTGTACTCCTGTTTGGCACGGACCAAATGACTGGTCACTTTCTTTTGGATTGCATGCAGTCGTCGAACCGTGCTCAATACCGAAGGTTGATTACCCACTTCACCAGGAATTGAAATTGGTAAGGCCCGGGCATCGAATCCATAGTTGGCATAGAAGGGGGACACCCCTAATGAACTATGCCAGGTATTATTATAGGCGAATTCCGCTAGCCACAGCAGGGACACCCATGAATCCTGTGCCTCTGACGCATAACAACGTAGGTACTTTTTCAACGTCTGATTGAGCCGTTCGGTCTGACCATCAGTCTGTGGGTGGAAGCTGGTTGACAAAGATGCTTTGATCTTCAACGCCAAACACCAGGATTTCCAAAAGCTCGCAATGAACTGCGGACCCCTGTCCGAAATAATGATTTCAGGGATTCCATGAAAACGAAAAACATTAGACAACAGCAACTGCGCTGTTTGGCCTGCCGTGGGAAGGTTTCGGCACGGTATAAAATGTCCCATCTTAGTAAGACTGTCCACGACCACCAGTACCGCTGTATGGCCATGATCAGAAGGTAACCCAGTGATGAAGTCCATACTGATACTCTGCCATGGTTTCTTTGGAGTGGGCAGAGGCATAAGTTTCCCCTTACTCAGGCACTGCATCGTCTTTGCACGAGCACACTCCTCACACCTCGGGACAATCTCGGGACAATCTCGGGACAAAGTATCCCACCAGAACTGTCTTTGGACCAAAAGCACTGATTTCTTTATGCCTTGATGACCAGACATCGGAGAAGAGTGACACCACTCAAAGGCCTTTTTTCTACTTTCCAAGGAAGGCAAGAACAGTTTCTTTTCAACAAAAGGCAACCCCCTGATAAGGGATCGTCTGGTGTCTTTGCTACACCATGACCTCCAGGCTGCCTCGGTCTTTTGTCCCTTGATTGTCTCTAGGAAGACATCCGCATTAAGCACACAGATTACTTTGCTAGGCTCAATAATGGCATCCAATGGAGGATCGATCTTTACCTCTAAGGAGTCGCCCAAGCGTGACAACGTATCTGCTTTCTTGTTTTCAATGCCTGGACGGAAGGTTATCAGAAAATTGTACTCCGCAAAAAACAGCTCTGTCTCTGTGACAGATGTCTAGCTGTTCGCATATATTGCAGGTTGCGGTGGTCTGAGAACACGGTCACTGGATGTAAGGCCCCCCAAAGGTACTGTCTCCATTCCTGGAAGGCCTTTTTAATAGCAAGGAGTTCTTTTTCAGCTATGGTGTAGTTTTTCTCCGCTTGGCTCAGTTTTTTGGATAGATATGCCACCGGATGGAGTTGACCTGTTTGTACATGCCTTTGAGACAGGATAGCCCCTACTGCTTCATCCGAGGCATCTGCCTCTACAACATACGGCAATTCAGGTTGAGGATGTGCCAATATGGGTGCCGTAACAAACGCCCTTTTGAGCAGATTGAAAGCAGAATCCGCTTCCTGCGACCAATCGAACACCACCCCTTTTCTGAGTAGCCGAGACAGAGGTGCAGCAAGGCGCGAAAATCCATCGATAAACCTCCTGTAGTAGTTTGCAAAACCCAGGAAACATTGAACCTCTTTCACGGTTTTAGGATTGGGCCAAGACTGGACTGCTTGCACCTTCCTTTCCGCCATTTGCAAACCATCTGGACATAGCATGACCCCCAAGAATTCCACAGTGGTTACACCAAATTCACATTTACTTAGTTTACAGAATAGATGGTTCTCTCTCAGTCTCTGTAACACCTGCATCACATGGTCGTGGTGTAATTCATCATTACAAGAATAAATCAGAATATCATCAATGTACACCACTACACTGATGTCTACTAGATCTCTCAGGACATCATTCAGGAAGTATTGGAAGGCGGCCGGGGCGTTACATAATCCAAACGGCATAACCATATATTCAAACAACCCATAGCATGTTTTGAAGGCCGTCTTCCATTCATCACCCTCCCTCATCCTCACAAGGTGATATGCCCCCCGGAGGTCTAACTTAGTATATATGCAGGCCTTTCGTACTTGGTCTAATAGCACAGGAATGAGGGGGAGAGGGTACCTGTTACGGACAGTGTTTTTATTCAGCATCCTGTAATCCACACAAGCCCTCAATTCACCATTAGCTTTAGCTATAAAAAATAGGGGAGAGGCCGCCGGGGACTTGGAAGGGCGGATAAAGCCTATATCTTGATAGTGTGTTAGATACTCTTTGAGATGTTTGGTTTCAGGCACAGATAACGCATACACCCGACATGTGGGCATCAGGGCACCCTCAACCATGTCAATGCAACAGTCATACGTACGATGAGGTGGTAGTTCATTAGCCAGCTGTTCGCTGAATACATCAGAAAATGACTGATAGGCACCTGGTAAAGCTACTTCCTTTTCGGCCGCGGTCGCCACCTGAAAGGGAGTAGACAACTCCCTAGCCTGAGTTACAGGACGAGCTGACATATGTTCCTGACACCCTGATGAAAGGAACCTCAATTTTTTCTCTTTCCAGTCAATGTCAGGGTTATGATAGGAAAGCCATGGCATACCCAAAATTACCTCATATTGAGGAGCCTCGATTATGTTGAGGGTTAACTTATCTCGATGTTCCCCTTCAGGTAGTTCTACCACCAACAACACCTCCTCGGTCTGTTCAGTAATCATTCCAGATGTTAAGGGTTTCCCATCTACAGCCCATACTTCCTCTGGGTGTGCCCTGGAAATTGGTTTTAGATTTAGGGATGTGACCAGTCCACTATCTATAAAATTGCCCGTGGCTCCAGAATCGATCATAACCAATACCTGGTGGCCAACTAAATGGCTTTCCAAACACATGGACAATACGATATGGGATACTGATTCCTGAAGCACATCACAAACCAATGAAGGCAGTTTTAAGGGTGTCTGATCATCCCTATCATCCGTATTTTTGTCATATGACTCGGTACTGGAAACTGCTAACCTTTTCTTGACCCAACTCCCTGTACTTTTTGGCTTGGAAGGACATTCTCTCACATAATGACCTTTTCGTCCGCAATACATGCACAGCCCCTGGGTTCTACGGGTTTCTTTTTCCTCTCTGGTCAAGGGTGCTCTCACTGCCACTATCTCCATAGGTTCATGGCTCTCCCCTATGGATGATGGCCCTTTCTTACTGAAGTACTCTGGCCTAGAGGATCCTCTGTCCCATTTTCTCCTGTCACCAGACCTCTCGGACATTCTGCCATCAAGTCTCAAGGACAAGTTAATCATACCTGCACAGGTAGTGGGTTGGGGGTCTATTTGCGCTATGACATCTTTCATCCCATCCCGCAACCCTTGATAATAGATGGACATCTGTTTCTCTTCAGGCCAGGATGACTCGGCCACCAATCTATTAAAGGATGTTAAATAGGTAATCAGTTCGTTACGTCCTTGTCTCAACTCCATCAATTCTTTGTCTGCCCGGAACGTAGTGGCTCTTCGATCAAACACCCTCTCAAACTCCGTTCTGAAAGCCCCCCAGTCAGAAAGAATGGCATCATCTCTCCTTACTAGTGGGACCGCCCAACTGGCTGCGTCTCCTATCATATAAGAGATGGCAAATGCTACTCTTGAATGGTGGTTGGGAAAAGAAGCAGGTTTGCAAGAGAAGTGCATCATAATCTGTGTGAGAAATATCTGCGTCTTAGAAGAATCCCCAGAATATCTCTCAGGGCTTGCCAATGGGATAGGAGGAGGTACAGTTACTTGTATGCGAGGATTGAGCGTAGCAGCATCAAAGGGATTGCCAGCAAGTCTATCCACTCTTTCCCTTAAAGCTGTGGCTTCTGCTCTTGAGGCAGTAGCCTCTGCTCTTGAAGCCACCAACTCTTGTTGGACTATAACCAATGCTTGTAGTACTTCCTCTAGGGTAGCCATGTTTGTTCAACAACCGTGTCAGGTGGAGCATATATCTTGGGCAAGTAATTCTGTCAGGATCTGCTCCACGGGAACCGATTGATGAACAAAGGGGTCCACCTCCTGACGTTACCAACCCCCTGAATGTTATACACAGGGGGTTCGAACCATCAGGCGAGGGATAAATAATGAAAAGAGACCGGGGACGGGTAGGGGTCAGCAGGGACAAGGGATCTGAAATGACAGAACAAAAGCTTTATAACACCTGCCAATAATCTGACTACTCACAATATAACTCAATAGACCGCTGAATACCTTATGTGGCTGTACACAGTCCGCCAACAAGTCTAAAGGATTAACAGTTCTGTTTCCTGCAAGGAAAGACACTTGTTAACACATATATCTTACACAGGTACATGCTCTTGGAAATACACGCCCTGTGAGAATACACACCATTTCATGTGGAAAAGAACCTCAGATTATTGATCCCTCCCTGGTTATTGAACATGTTCCTCTAAATAATTCTTTGAGATTAGCACAAGTTCATAGTCTGAATACTTCTAAAACGAGTTTGCAGTAATTACCACACTTCATCACTCCTTATTGCAATTTTATGTCCCCTAGTAAACTTTAGACTATTCCTTCAGTTCTACAATGTTTTATCCGTTGGTGCACCCAACAGTAGACAATGTCTTTATCCAAAATAACGGCAACGTGTGGTTGTGACCGCCACTACGTTCCGCTATGTAAACAAACCAAAGGTACAACTTAAGTTATCCTAGATAACGGCAACGTGTGGTTGTGACCGCCACTACGTTCCGCTATGCAAATAAACCAAAGATAATATTCTCTCGCCGGTAGCATGTAGTGAGCCCACCACTATGCTCCGGACAACACGGAACAAGGTAAGCCCACTCAGGTAAACAACCACGGTAGCTTGCAGCGGCCGCCGCTAAGCTCCGGGAAACACACACAAACCCCGAGGAGCCGGGTTTGAAAGTTGACACGCACCCAAACGGTGCGCGTCTTCCAGAAAGCGAAGGTGACGGTATTTTAGTTGCCGGTAGGCGCCCGAGGCCAGGGCTCCTTCCCGGTTAGGGGAAACAATACCTTGAAGTTGGAGCGGAGCAGGAATCAGCGCTCCCGCTTCTC